>NC_041234.1:104978798-104980298 GCF_002837175.3 Physeter macrocephalus
ACGGATAAGTGACCTGGAAGATACAATAGTGGAAATAACTACTGCAGAGCAGAATAAAGAAAAAAGAATGAAAAGAACTGAGGACAGTCTCAGAGACCTCTGGGACAACATTAAATGCACCAACATTCGAATTATAGGGGTCCCAGAAGAAGAAGAGAAAAAGAAAGGGACTGAGAAAATATTTGAAGAGATTATAGTTGAAAACTTCCCTAATATAGGAAAGGAAATAGTCAATCAAGTCCAGGAAGCACAGAGAGTCCCATACAGGATAAACCCAAGGATAAACACGCCAAGACACATAATAATCAAACTGTCAAAAATTAAATACAAAGAAAACATATTAAAAGCAGCAAGGGAAAAACAACAAATAACACACAAAGGAATCCCCATAAGGTTAACATCGGATCTTTCAGCAGAAACTCTCCAAGCCAGAAGGGAGTGGCAGGACATATTTAAAGTGATGAAGGAAAAAACCCTACAACCCAGATTACTCTACCCAGCAAGGATCTCATTCAGATTTGATGGAGAAATTAAAACCTTTACAGACAAGCAAAAGCTGAGAGAGTTCAGCACCACCAAACCAGCTTTACAACAAATGCTAAAGGAACTTGTCTAGGCAAGAAACACAAGAGAAGGAAAAGACATACAATAACCAACCCAAAACAATTAAGAAAATGGGAATAGGAACATACATATCGATAATTACCTTAAATGTAAATGGAGTAAATGCTTCCACCAAGGGACACAGACAGGATGAATGGATACAAAAACAAGACCCGTACATATGCTGTCTACAAGAGACCCACTTCAGACCTAGGGACACATACAGACTGAAAGTGAGGGGATGGAAAATGATATTCCATGCAAATGGAAATCAAAAGAAGGCTGGAGTAGCAATTCTCATATCAGACAAAATAGACTTTAAAATAAAATATCAATTACAGGAAAAGATCTGTAAAAGATACAAACATATGGAGCGTTAAAAAATACAGTACTTAATAACGAAGTGATCACTGAAGAAATCAAAGAGGAAATAAAAAAATACCTAGAAACAAATGACAATGGAGACACAACAACCCAAAACCTATGTGATGCAGCAAAAGCAGTTCTAGGAGGGAAGTTTATAGCAGTACAATCCTACCTTAAGAAACAGGAAACATCTCAAATAAACAACCTAACCTTATACCTAAAGCAATTAGAGAAAGAAGAACAAAAATATCCCAAAGTTAGCAGAGGGAAATAAATCATAAAGATCAGATCAGAAATAAATGAAAAAGAAATGAAGGAAACGATAGACCTCAACAAAATACTACCAAACAGAATCCAACAGCACATTAGAAGGATCATACACCATGTTCAAGTGGGGTTTATTCCAGGAATGCAAGGATTCTTTAGTATATGCAAATCAATCAATGTGATACACCATATTAACAAATTGAAGGAGAAAAACCATATGATCATCTCAATAGATGCAGAGAAAGCTTTCGACAAAATTCAACA
>NC_041234.1:104981228-104982400 GCF_002837175.3 Physeter macrocephalus
GGAATAAACCTACCTAGGGAGACAAAAGACCTGTATGCAGAAAATTGTAAGACACTGATGAAAGAAATTAAAGATGATACACATAGATGGAGAGATATACCATGTTCTTGGATTGGAAGAATCAACATTGTGAAAATGACTCTACTACCCAAAGCAATCTACAGATTCAATGCAATCCCTATCAAACTACCACTGGCATTTTTCACAGAACTGGAACAAAAAATTTCACAATTTGTATGGAAACGCAAAAGACCTCGAATAGCCAAAGCAACCTTGAGAATGAGAAATGGAGCTGGAGGAATCAGGCTCCCTGACTTCAGACTATACTACAAAGCTACAGTAATCAAGACAGTATGGTACTGGCACAAAAACAGAAATACAGATCAATGGAACAGTATAGAAAGCCCAGAGATAAACCCATGCACATATGGTCACCTTATCTTTGATAAAGGAGGTAAGAATATACAATGGAGAAAAGACAGACTCTTCAATAAGTGCTGCTGGGAAAACTGGACAGTTACATGTAAAAGTATGATATTAGAACACTCCCTAACACCATACACAAAAATAAGCCCAAAATGGGTTAAAGACCTAAATGTAAGGCCAGACACTATCAAACTCTTAGAGGAAAACATAGGCAGAACACTCTATGACATAAATCACAGCAAGATCCTTTTTGACCCATCTCCTAGAGAAATGGAAATAAAAACAAAAATAAACAAATGAGACCGAATGAAACTTAAAAGCTTTTGCACAGCAAAGGAAACCATCAACAAAATGAAAGGACAACACACAGAATGGGAGAAAATATTTGCAAACGAAGCAACTGACAAAGGACTAATATCCAAAATTTATAAGCAACTCTTGCAGCTCAATAACAAAAAAACAAACAACCCAATCCAAAAATGGGCAGAAGAACTAAATAGACATTTCTCCAAAGAAGATATACAGATCGCCAACAAACACATGAAAGAATGCTCAACATCATTAATCATTAGAGAAATGCAAATCAAAACGACAATGAGATATCATCTCACACCGGTCAGATTGGCCATCATCAAAA
Organism: Physeter macrocephalus; assembly: GCF_002837175.3. Classification (NCBI taxonomy): domain Eukaryota; kingdom Metazoa; phylum Chordata; class Mammalia; order Artiodactyla; family Physeteridae; genus Physeter; species Physeter macrocephalus. The sequence goes on from NC_041234.1 coordinate 104,982,292, forward strand.
ACTCTAGAAACAATAAATGCTGGAGAGGGTGTGGAGAAAAGGGAACCCTCTTGCACTGCTGGTGGGAATAATGTAAATTGATACAGCCACTATGGAGAACAGTATGGAG
>NC_041234.1:104982690-105000310 GCF_002837175.3 Physeter macrocephalus
GATATGGGGAGGGGGAAGGGTAAGCTGGGACGAAGTGAGAGAGTGGCATGGACATACATACACTACCAAATGTAAAATAGATAGCTAGTGGGAAGCAGCCGCATAGCCCAGGGAGATCAGCTAGGTGGTTTGTGACCACCTAGAGGGGTGGGATAGGGAGGGTGGGATAGGGAGGGAGAGGCAAGAGAGAAGAGATATGGGAACATATGTATACGTATAACTGATTCACTTTGTTATAAAGCAGAAACTAAGACAGCATTGTAAAGCAATTATACTCCAATAATGATGTTAAAAAAATAGCATTTTTAATGAAAAAGAAATGTATTTTCCCCTGACATAAAACGATTAGAAGAAGGGTGGAACTGTTTTACATTTTTGCACATATCTTTAATATCTAGTTTCATATGATAGCTGGATTGTCATGTCATATCTGCTTCTCCCTTCAGTCTGTTTTTTTTTTTTTTAAATAAATCTATTTATTTATTTTTGGCTGTGTTGGGTATTTGTTGCTGCTTGCGGGCTTTCTCTAGTTGCGGTGAGCGGGGGCTACTCTTCGTTGTGGTTTGTGGGCTTCTCGTTGCAGTGGCTTCTCTTGTTGCAGAGCACGAGCTCTAGACATGTGGGCTTCAGTAGTTGTGGTGCACGGGCTTAGTTGCTCTGCGTCATGTGGGATCTTCCCGGACCAGGGTTCGAACCCGTGGTCCCCTGCATTAGCAGGCGGATTCTTATCCACTGCGCCACCAGGGAAGGCCTCAATCTGTTCTTATATGTTGTTTTGGTTGAAACATTTGCAGAAAATCCAGCCTCTCACAGGTATGTAATGGGAAAAGAGAGAAGTACTTTAGTAGCCTTTTCAGATAAATGTGGATATTTTTCATTGATACTACATAAAAATTCAACAAGGAGGAAAGGTTACTTGCAATGTTGAATATGAAACCATATAAATAAACTTTTCATGTTCTGTTACATTAAAACCCATTGGTATGTTTCGAACTTCGAAGGGGCCTTTTACCCAATTTGTCTCATCATGCATGGATCATCCGGAAAATATTGGTTCACTGAGTTCTGCAGGTCTTCCAAATGTTGAAATCTTTCATTATATGATGTCAAAAAATCACATTGATTAACATCACCTCCAATCTCATTAAAAAGTCTTTTAAATATTGGGAAGCTCTCAAGGTCATGGTGGCAGATACAAGTTTTCCAAAATTTTAATTTTCTCTTGAAAGTTCAAATGGTATCCTTGGCAACAAATACTTCAGTTTTTCCTTTAACTGTCAGGCTCTCTTTGTTCCTTTCGAAGAAAATGTCTAGCAAATACTCAACTCTGTATAACCATAGTTTGTCAGTCATTACAGAGGCTAGTTTAGCTCGTAGCTTAAATAATCTCACAAGTGCGTTTCCTTGAGACACAGCAGAAGTACCTTAAACATATGTCAAATGTCATAACGCAGATTATTCTTTAGAAGTATACTCAGGCGTTAAGGCTTAATACATTCTTCAGTTTTACTGCTTCAGCAATGATATTCTTAAGTGAAATGCCTTTTATTTTCCTGCAGGTCTATGCCAGTGAAGAGTACAATGATGACGAGTACAGCCTGGTGCCATTGCCTTGATTCATACTGTGGTGCCAACAGTTGTACTCACTATTGCTTTTGCAGCATCAGTGCAAATATCAGCACAGTGAAAAAGGCAAATTACAGATAGTATTGTTGTGCAAGTAATTTTGACCTTGTGGATCCCTGGGTTTCACAGACTACCAGGGTTCATAAACTATTCTTTGAGTACTACTAACCTAGACTATAATGTCATTTCAGTTTGACCAAAACACCCCAACTTCTTCTATTACTATTATTTTGTATGGGAAAATTGCTTTTGACATACACATTTGAAGGTCAATTTTGAAAAATACATCCTTCGTGTATGTCATGGATTACCTGAATTAGAACTGTTCACATAAGGGGAATCTGCGGTTAGATACAGCTTAGTGAACTTGCTCTTTTTCTCAAGCACGTCTCACATCTGCGCCTTTCATTAATCCCTTCAGCAAACATTAATTGAGTACCTAATGTAAGTTGTTTTCATTTCTGTCTATTGAAAGCACTCCATCCTTTCAAGCCAAGTTCAAATGTCACTTCCTTAATAAAGCCTTCCTGGCCACCACAGATAGTTATTATACTTCTCCCTTTCCCTCTTCCAGCACTGCTCCCTTTATCTGTACCTCCTAAAGAGCACTTTACGGATGCAACCTGGTATTATTTATTTGTACACGTGGCTTCCCTCCACCACCAGACTGTGAGCTGCCCAGGGGCTGTGCCTCATTTACCTTTGAACCCCATAGCATTTAAGGCAGTGTCTGGCACATAGTAGGCACTCAATCAATGTGCTATTGAACTGAAGCAAAATGAAGTGGCATGGCATCTTTAATTCTTTAAAAGCTACTTCCACAACCTCATGAAAAAGGAGAAAGCCAAAGCACAGATGAATTATAGAAAAACTTGTGAATGAATAACTAAACCCTTTTGGACGACCCTGGCTAAGATCTGTAGCTAATCTTCGGGAGGCCGTTTTCCAACCTCGTGTACAATGCCCCCAGTATTCTCCGGTATTTCAGTTTTTTTAAAGTGCAATTTAAAAAAAAAAAAAACTTTAAAACTTTGCCAGTGAAATTACTTCTTTAGTTCTTAAATTACTCCCATTTTGGAGACAACTTCGGCATTGAAGAAGGATTACAGCATACTTTCAAACCATATTACACAGACATCTGCCGATGAGCCTAACCCTCACACATGAACAAAACAAATCCAAACCTAGAAAGCTATTGTTAATGCAAAAGTCTCAAAGAGTCTGAAGCTCCAGAGTGTTGAAAGAAGGGTAACATGTCAGAGATGAGGAATTACCAGCAAGGACTGTGGATTTAGCACAGCCTGGAATTTGGCACAGAAATCAAATAAGCTAATTACAATTCACAATATTGACCGTTTTGTTCCCTCTCTCACTCTTTACAATGTCTTCCAGACTGCACGCTCACTTTATAAAGGAAAAGTTATGAGGGCCTTGTACACCCATCAGTTAACTTTAGGTGCCTGATACTTCTGATGAACTGTTTGCCATTTTCAAAGGACAGTATCCTATTAGCTTCTTAAAAGCCAGGGCTCAGAATAATGATTATCAATGTAAACTATCTTATTAAAACACTGATTATTTTACACCACGACCCCCAGAACCATTCCCGAAACCTGACATTTCTGCCGTGCATTGTTTGGCCCTCCTTAGCAGGAAGTACACGAGGCCTTCCCACGGCCCAGCTTTTTCCACAGTTTCTACCCTCCTTGCTACTCTGACTCACATAAAACTATCACGGTTGCTTAAATATACAATCAATTTTTATTTTATAATACAGTATTTTCATTATGTCGGTATTAATGTAATACAGAAAGAAGAAAGGAACGAGAAATAAGGGGAAAAAAACCCCAATTCCCAAACTTTAAGAACCAACGTTTGTGTTTTCCGGGGTAGGGTTGTTTTTAATGTCTATATTTCTACACGGTTGAACTTGCATTTTAGAAGCAGACTGACTTGGGTTAGAATTCTGGTTTTTCCCCTTATTAACTTCTTTCTTTCCACTTACTAACTTTCCTGCTTAATCTCCCTAAATCTCAATGTCCTCATCTGTAAAATGAGGAAAATAATGCCCGCCTCATAGAATGGTTGCTATGAATAAACGTGATAAATGAAATGCTTTAAATGCATTTAAAACACCTACACAGTGCCCCTCAGGGATCTACCCAAATTTACTTAACCATTTTCCTAATGTTGAAAATATGACATTGCTTCTAGTTCTTTTGGCTCTTATGAATAAAGATGGATCACCAGGAGCATTCCATAACTCTTGCCATATTTTTCCTTAGTTTCCCATCAGCAGGATTACTGGGTCAAATGGTATGTACATTTTTATACACCATGGGAGTGAGTCTTCAATTTCCATAAGAATCACCTAGGATGTTTGTTAAAAACTCAGGCTCCCAGGCCCCCACCCACAGAGCTTCTAACTTAGCAGGTCTGGGGTAGAGCAGAGATCTGCACTGTTAACTAGATCTACCCCTGCCCCTGCCCCAACCTTTCTGTGAGTGAACCACAGACCACACTTTAAGAAAGGCTGTTCCAGTGTCACTCCAACTTCCCAGAAATCTGGTGAAACCATCTTTGGACAAGAGTCACCTCAGCCCCACGTGTGTTTGAATTCTTAATGCATGTTCCTCAGACCATTTTATAAAAAAGTAAATGCAATCAGATGATTTCCTTTTCACTTAGGTATGGACATCATGACCTTTTTGTCTTTGTAGTTAAAGAAAACACCCTTGTGTAAAGTGAGTGACTTTGTTTGATTAGAAAGGGAAATATTTAAAGCTAGCCCTGGAACAGGTACTCAGGGTTGTGTGATAAAAGGAAACAAAAAGCCTGGAATAATTACTTAAGAAAATTAAAACCACAGCATAAGAGGAAAAAAGGCTTTCTAGAATACAGCAATTTCATGTTCTTAAAACCATAACCAAGATAACAAAAGAGCACTGCAGCATGGGACGATGTGATTTGGCCAAGGCTCTTTTCATGCTTGCTTGACAGGAGAACAAAGATCAAACGACATACTTGTTGTTCTTAGGGGGATCAAATATGCTGAAATTAGACCAGCGAGAGCAGCGACTCTTGATCTGTCTATATGGTATAAGTAATGTGCCTCTTGGAATTATCTTGATTGCAAAGATATGAACCTTATCAGCCACACACTGTGCTAGGACTTAACATATGTTCTCTCATGTAATCCTCGAGTCTGCACCATCAATTTGTGCAATAGGGAAGACTGTCATCCCCATTTCCCACGTCAAGGGAGGCTCTGGGAGGGGATAAGATTTGACCAAGTCACTAAGTAAGTGATAGTGACCTCATTAAAAATATAGTCTTCTGGGCTTCCCTGGTGGCGCGGTGGTTGCGCGTCCGCCTGCCGATGCAGGGGAACCGGGAAGACTGTCATCCCCATTTCCCACGTCAAGGGAGGCTCTGGGAGGGGATAAGATTTGACCAAGTCACTAAGTAAGTGATAGTGACCTCATTAAAAATATAGTCTTCTGCTTACAAGTCCATAGGTCTTCCAAAAAAAAAAAAAAAAAAAAGCTCTCTTAGGTAAAGACATCAACTAATGGGGACTTCATTCACATCTTTTGCCATCCTGACTTCTTTACCTAAGATAATTTCCAGTTCAATCTCATTTTCTCAGATGCTATCCATGAACTATACTTCGATGGGAAAGCCTTTTGTTATTGGGTCGGAGAGCTGGGAGGGGGGATAATGACATTGGATGCCTCCTGCTTGTTCTTCCCAGACTCGCCATCTACTTAAATAACCAAACCATCTCATCACAAACAGGTTTGTTTTGAAAAGCTTCAGACAGCTGGTTAGAATAGATTGAAAAATTCCATTACTGCTGTTACATGGTTAAGAGTTTTCTTGACTTTAAGCTCTTCAGCATTTTAAAAATAAAGGACAAGTAACAAGAGTAGATACTACAAATATTGGGCTTGGTACATATTTTGAGGATTTAGCTGGTTTTGTCTCTTTTGGCTACTCACATACCTCTCTAGGCATTTTAAAAAATATCTGGAATCCAGGTTTCATTTTAAAGCTATTAAGCTGGGCTTACAAAACTGATTTTGAACTATCTGGATGCTCAGCGTTATACAACCTGCAAGGAATGCTTTGGGGGCTCGGCTTTCCATGTCCACAGCAATGTAAATACATGCTTTACTGTTTGTATTTGAGTAGCATAAGCTAATGGGAAACAAATGTGTGACTCCAACGAATCCCAGCTTTTGGGGAATGCCATTATTATTTATACGCTGTGCACATCCACAAGACCTAGGGCACGTGACCTCTGCTTTGCAGGCACACTTTCTTTGAACGAATGCACCAAACCACAGCCACAACTAATTGGAAACAATTACGACTCCACACATTTGAGGAGAAGCCGGAACCAAAGTGTACAGGGCTAGAATTAATGGCTATATATGCACTTCACACACTGGAGAGGCAATAAAGTATAACCCTTAAGAGTGTGAGCTTTGGAATCTGACCCGCATGGGTATGAATCTCTACTCAGCCTACTTACTGGCTGTGTTACTTTTGGCAAGTCACTTAACCTCTCTGAGCTTCAGTTTCCTTGCCTGTAAAATAGAGGATAATGGTATTCATTAACTTTGCAGGGTTGTTGTAGAATTAAATTCAACAGCACCTTTCACCTTTCATAGTCCCATGTATCCTTCTTTCATAGAACTTTCCACAGTTTGTAATTATATATTCCCTTGTTGCACCCCGACTAGACTAACAGAAGAAATAATGGTCTGTTTCAACGTGCAGCACGGTGTTTGGTACAACGTAAATGTTCAATAAATATTCATTAAATGGATGAATGAACAGATAAATAGAATAATGCATATAAAGTGCTTACCACATTGCTTGGCAAGGTAATTAGTTCTCGAACATGTTAACCCTGTTGCTAAGGATAATGATGATGATCTTGAAGATGAAGAAAGGGAGGAAGAGGAGAAGGAGGCGCAGTACCAGCCACAGAGGCAGAGACACGAAGAGCTTATTACAGGTGCCTCGAGAAGCAAAACAAGTAACACTCCCTGGCCAAACACTGAGGCACCAGAAAAAAAGGGTGGGTGGAATTTTTTTTCTTTTTTTTTGCGGTACGCGGGCCTCTCACTGTTGTGGCCCCTCCCGTTGCGGAGCACAGGCTCCGGACGCGCAGGCTCAGCGGCCACGGCTCACGGGCACAGCCGCTCCGCGGCATGTGGGATCTTCCCGGACCGGGGCACGAACCCGTGTCCCCTGCATCGGCAGGCGGACTCTCAACCACTGCGCCACCAGGGAAGACCGGTGGGTGGAATTTTTGTAAGGGTCTGGGGAAACCCTTCTGGATGCTCCCAGTAAGATAAGGGTCTGTGCACTCAGGATGCACGCAGAGATGTGTAGTAATAAAGAGCAATGGGACCCGCTAGAGGCTGTGCTTCCATGTGGTGTCACTAAGAAGGCCATCCACACCCAGATACACTTTTGCCTGGGCATTGCTTCCATGTCTGCCTCTTATCCACAGCACACACTTTCTCCACCACTTCTAGCTTCCCCGATTCTTACTTTACGTTTGTTAATGTAGCCTGGAAACTTGTGAGAATAAGTCCTCCCAACTCAATAAATACCTGGGTAGTAAAACAAACCAGGATGTGAAAGAAGCAAACTCGGGATGAAATTAAAACTATTTTGGTGGGGCTCGCTCCCAGTGGCAGAAAATGGTTCTCTGCAGTTAGGAATCTGTCCACTGCCTTAAAATAAAAATATTTTCAATAATATTACCAATAGCTTAGAACTGTATAGAGCTTTACGCTTTTCCAAGAGGAGGCAAAGCACGGTGGTTAAAAGCTCACACTCTCTAGAGACAGAAAACTTGTGTTCAAATCTAGACTTTATCGTTTACTAGCTTTGTTATTATAAACAAGTTATTCTTTAACCTCTCTGATTCTTATACTTATCTATAAAACCTGTATAATAATACCTATACCTATCTCCCACATTGCGTTATCATGGGGATTAAATGAGGTAAACCATGTAAAGGACTAAGCTTAGTATCTGGCACACAGTAAGTACTTACACAATGGTATATTAATATTATATATGAAAAATATGTTTATAAGACCTGAATCTCTGAAGAGGATGAATTCTGAAGTTTTGGTTCCAGTTAACATTCAATTACGGCCTGGGTAGGGCTCATTCTGTGGAACACCGTAGGCTCTCAATAAATCTTAGTTACTATGTCATTACTATCAGTATTTCATTATTTTTATAATTAAAAGTAGTTCCATATCTGTTCTCTCAGTTGATCCATCCCGGACCCCTGTAAGGCAGCAAGGCAAGTATTATTAGCTTCATTTTACAAATAAGGAAATTGGAGCTGAGAGAGATGTGAGGCAACGTGCCCACTTTTATCTTGAAAAAGTTCAAGGGTAGTTACTGTAAGGTGGTTAGGATTTGGAATGGGGCCAGGGAGGAGGGCTTCTGTAATCCAGCATTAAATTGGAAAGGGCATGGCCCTGGGACTAGCCTGACACATAGCAGGTGCTTAGGAAAGGGCATGGCCCTGGGACTAGCCTGACACATAGCAGGTGCTTAGGAAATGCTTGGTAACCGAAAGAATAAATGAAGCAATGGGCTAACAAAATAAATAAGCAATTTATTGACCGACTTTTGATTCTCTCAATCTCTCTCTCTTCAACCCTGGTCTGATATGCCATTGCTATTGCTCTGGTATGGAAATAGCTGATTCCTGCCAGGAAGCCCTGGATACACTGAGGCTAGACAGATGTACAGACAGACTGAGTGACTGACTGCCAGTGGGTCCCATGTTCCCCTCCAGCTGAGGGAGCCCCCTCCTCTGATAAAGCAGGGCCAAGTGAAAGAGGAAGGCAGGAAACTGATCTTTTTAAGCAAATGAACCAACTAATTCAAAGGGATGTGGCCAACCAGAGCACTAAGTGGCTGAACGTGGTTCCTGAGGCCACCTGGTGAGCCTCTTCCAATCCCCAGATGAGTATTCTGTTTGCTAGATTAGTTGGCCTATTGTGTGTTAGTTCTGTGCTCTGTAATGACCTCCTTTAGGGTCTTTAGCATTACTAGAATAAATCTCATTTTAAGGGTCCCAAAGCCCCACGAAACACAGAAGCTGGCTAGATAAGGCTGATTGGCCGGGCGTGGCAGCCACCACGTCCAATTTCCCTCTGAAGGCATCTGACCCTGGCTACCACCATGGCTGAAGATTAGTGACTTTTTGTCCCTATGTCAGTTTTAAATTGTGAAAAGCCTCAAGAATGAAATATACCTTTTTTCTGGAAGGAAAACTTACTTCGAAGACATCTGTGAAACCCCACAGCACCACTTGGTTTCCAAAGGATCGCCGTAATTAGATGAGGGCCACTGACAGAGGATAAGCGTCCCAGGGTGAGAGTATACCAAGATATCACGTTTCCTCAGGGAACTGAGGTTACACAGACATGATTTGCGCATTTACTATTGTCTTAGTGTATAAATCTGATTCATTCCAAATAGACTTTTTGTGGTTATACTTTTGGGAAATGAGAATTCTTGCCTCTAAAAATAACCTCTGTGTATGAACCACAGCAGCTATGTCATCAAGCACAGGGCCTTAAGAGTCAACCGAATGCGTCTGGCCCACCAAGGATTAGTGAGATGCCTCTAGTTTCCCTGTCAAAGCTTCCTGCCTTTAAAGGCTAGGTCTAGATCAGGATTTATAAATAGGTCTTCAGCGAAAACCGCTTTCCTTCTCTGGTGTACTATTTGAAAAATATGAAGTTAAAATATGTTTCAGATAATTAAGGCTGCACTGTATTATTCTGAAGTGTAATAAATGGCCTGGTGCATCTGGTACAAAGAAATTAGCTGGGACTTGATGAAAAACCAGATTCTGAGTTTCTAGTTATTATTTCCTTGGAGGTCAGAGAGCTTCAAACATTTCCCTTTCCAAATTTTAGGCTACAGATTCCTAAGGGGGAAGTACGCTCCCCCAGGAAACATGAGTAAAATTATTTTAGTATTCATATCTAATCACATACTTTTAAAGGTTGAAATAGAAGAAGCAAAAGAATGGTGCTCTTCATCAATGTTCATAGCAGCACTATTCACAATAGCCAAGACATGGAAGCAACCTAAATGTCCATTGACAGAGGAATGGATAAAGAAGACATGGTGTACATATAGTGGAATATTACTCAGCCATAAAAAAGAATGAAATAATGCCATTTGTAGCAACATGGATGGATCTAGATATTATCATATTAAGTGAAGTATGCCAAAGACAAATATCATATGATATCACATGTGTGGAATCTAAAATATGATACAAATGAACTTATTTATAAAACAGAAATAGACTCACAGACATAGAAAACAAACTTATGGCTATCAAAGTGGAAAGGGAAGGCGGAGGGATAGATTAGGAGTATGGGATTAACAGATACACACTGCTATATATAAAATAGATAAACAAGGACCTACTGTATAGCACAGAGAACTATATTCAATATCTTGTAATAACCTATAACGGAAAAAAATCTGAAGCTGTACACCTGAAACTAACACAATATTGTAAATCAACTAGGGTTAAATTTTTAAAAAGACATTCTCACAGCATTTTCTTTACTTATGATCATGATGAATATGAGGAGTGTTGTTCAATGTCATTTTACAACAGGCTACCAGTTTGATTCTGCAAGTTTGGAAATCAGTAATAAATACTCAGAGAACTCTCAAAAAAAAACAAAACAAAAATGGACTTCCCTGGTGGCACAGTGGTTGAGACAATCTGCCTGCCGATGCAGGGGACACAGGTTCGAGCCCTGGTCTGGGAAGATCCCACATGCCATGGAGCAACTAAGCCCATGCACCACAACTACTGAGCCTGCGCGTCTGGAGCCTGTGCTCCGCAACAAGAGAGGCCGCGACAGTGAGAGGCCCGCGCACCGCGATGAAGAGTGGCCCCTGCTCGCTGCAACTAGAGAAAGCCCGCACGCAGCAGCGGAGACCCAACAAAGCCAAAAATAAATAAATTTATAAAAAAAAAAAACAATGGTGCTTTTGTATATTTTTTAGTGTCACTCCTTAAGTGAAGATTAACTTAAGAAATGCTTGGGTAATTCTTTTAAATATGAAAAACTAGGATGTGTACTAAAACAGTGCTTTGTGTGGTAAACACAGCATTAAAGATGCTAGAACAATTGACCCTTTCTGAACCCACCATGTATAGGTTTTGTAACACTTTGGTCACAGAAGACAACTAGAGAGAGCACTGGAATTTTACGAGGGCCGCTGGCATCCCTAGTTGTGTACTGCAGCTACCAAATGATTAAGTCCTTCCTTATCATGGTGTAATTTTCCTTTCTGTACCTTGAGTGGTTTGAATGGAGTAGTCAAACGGTGGATGGAGGAATGTGAAATGGAACTGCTGTTGTTCCCCGACAGCAAAGGAATTCGAGCCCTACTTTTTTGGTAACTGTTTAGGACACTGCTTTAAAGGAAATCACTGAACACTGTAGGCTAACTCAAGCGTGGCCATTAACACTTTGAATATATTCACTACCTTGCTGGAATTGTATTATTTGGTCAGATGGTCTTTTAACAAAATTCACAGCCATTTTACATCTACTTCTTATTGATGTGGGTGATCATTCTTCCAATTGTAGCTTAGTCACTTCTAGTTTCAGAAATTCCAGCTGCAGAATTTTCTACTGGGTTGATTGTGTATACTTACAAAATACTTGCTACTTAGCGTTTGGCTAAACTATCGTTCACACTCACCTTTCATCCCCACATAAAACACTCACTAATTTAGTATATCTAAATACTTGCCATTTGGTAGCAAATCTTAATTTCACTTCTTTGAAGTAATTAAGCACAGAGTTGGAGTCTAGTACAGATACAATCATTTTCATTCCCATCTGGGTCTCTCATCATTGCTTCTTATGCTTAAATTCCAAACCTCATCAAGCATTTCTCCTATTGGCTCTGCCTAGGAATCCATTCCTCAGACAGGCCCCTTGTTTTTCCTAAGAAGCTCATTAGAATTTAACCACAAAGTCTGGGAAGAGCACCATGTAACCAAGTCAGCTAATCTGTACTCAGTGTTGGGCAGGGCTTGATTCTGTGCTATTTTGGTGAGGTAAATGTCCCAGATTATGGTGAATTATTTTCCCTGTTGGCTCTCATTGGTGCATGGCGTATGCACATTTTGCTTGCTCCTAGGACTGAAGTGCTTGGCTGGCTATCTTACCTGGATTTCTTCTCTATTTCACAAAACTATTTGGTGGTGATAGAGTAGCAGGAATAGGAGAATGTTAAGTGTGGGAGGGGAAAAGGACAGCTTATAACAGACTGCAGCCAACACACATTTATAGTTTCAACTTTCTTTGTTTCTCTTCACGGAGCTCAGTAGGTAAGAATGTCTTGACCAGTTCTAACATGGGCTTCTCCACCATCTTCTGAGATTCCTTTTAGTCATATTCAATTAACATTTTGTTAAATAAACACCTGTTTCCCTCCCCCACAATGTTTAACCCCTTTTGATATACCAGGTCATATGCACACATTCTGAACATCATGTTTGTTCAACATACTTCTGGATACAGCCATGGTAATTCTCATCTTTGAAGAAATTAACTTGCATACCCTAGCTACATGCAACAGGTAAGGAGATGGTTGGGAAGCAGAGAACCTACCTCCCAGAGAATGGTGTCCAGTATCAGAAATGGAGATATTAAGCAGAAACTAACACACCATTGTAAAGCAATTATACTCCAATAAAGATGTTAAAAAAAAAAAAGAAATGGAGATATTAGATGTATTGAGCACCCAGAAGTGTTCAGCATTATATTCAACACATTACTAAGGGAATCAGGTCATAGACCTGGAATGGTAAGTGAGTTAGAAAGGACCTGAGACATATATCGTCCAATCCCCCCATTTTACAGATAAGCATAGCAAGCCCACACAGACAATTGTTAGTAGAGCTTTTCAACACACCAGTGCTGCAAGTAATGCTAGCTTTCTGCCTAATCCTTGGGGATATCACAGGGGAATCAGTTGAGAGCAGGTAAGATAAGAGAGAGGCAAAGGGACTTGAGAGTTGCAAAATGCCTTTAGTTACAGAAAAAAGGGCAATGAGGTTCTTCTTCCTGGATCCTTAGCCAAAGCTGGTCAAAGCACAGGCTAGGAAAAGGATAGCATGGCCCCTGGGAACATGTGGCAGCCAATTTCCAGGTTGGCATGGGCAAGAGATAATAACAGAACGTGGAGCTTGTCCTCAAGAAATATATAGTCCACAAGGAGTTCTTCTCTAGAAGGTGTGAAAAGCAGTGGAATAAAAGCTTCCAAAGTCCTCATCTTATCTGCTCCTGATTAGGTGGATAAATCCACCTGCCAAAGTATTGGTACTTCCTTATTTTCTCCCATTCATCTCTTCTGTCTATTCCCAAGTAATTCTGGTTGAAAACGTCTCAGAGAGGCTTAATCATACTGAAATCCTTCCATCTGCATTCAATTAAACATAATTCCATTTTGTTTCCTACTCTCTTTACTTATACACATTTAAGTGTTTGATGAATTTTGTTAAAACAAATGGTGAATTCCTAAGTCATGGTGGCTTTCAACTAAATTGAAACTTCAAATATGTTGCTGTCCCGAAGATTAGATTTGGTGGGCTGGTTGTAATTTATACATCTTTAAATAACAACTATATTTAAGGACTACCCTGACATTTCAGATGGTCGACATCTTGTGTTTTCATGGTTCCAGAAGGAGACAGGGATATATACAATGTAACCATCAGTGAAGTTATATGTAGTGACTCTACAAGTTTGAACTAAATTCCAGCATCATTATCTGTGAGTTAACAGTGCAGAGACCTTCTGCTATAAATGCACCACCCACAACATCAGGGACAAAGTGTCCAACAAATTCACACACTTGGGTACTCACACTTATGCAGATACCTTAATTAATGGAAAACAAGTGCACAACTGCCTTAATTAGTAATATAAACCTAGAGAGCCACAGGGGTTTATAGGAGGCTGCTGTTACTGCTAAACAAGTTCTTCTCCTTCCCAAAACATGTCCCTACTCCACATCACTCCAGCTTGACTTCTGTTTCTTATTCTAGTTATACCAGCCAGAAAAAAGATTTTTCCATCAACTCAGCTGGGAAAATACCTCCTTCACTTTTGTCATTAAGATAATGCCTCCTTTATGCAAGCAGAATCTGTACACTTAGAAACACTACCTTCCTTTTAGAGGAGCACAATCATTCCCTGTGTTGCTTTGTGAAATTCCACTTTCTAGCTCTATGTTAAATAATTATCCAAACCTACTATTTCTCACAGCTCTGCGTTTAAAATCAAAGACAAAGGGAGAATTATGAAAGCAGTGAGAGAAGCAACTCATCACGTAAAAGTAATAATCAACAGGATTAACAGCTAATTTCTCATAAAAAACTAAGAAACCCAGAAGGCAGTGGGATAAGAGATTCAAAACACGGAAAGAAAAAAACAAAACAAAACTGTCAACTAAGAATTCTACATCCAGCAAAACTGTCCCTCAAAAAAATGAAGACATTGCCACATAAACAAAAGCTGAGGGAGTTTGTCACTGTTAGACGTGCCCTGTAAGAAATGCTAAAGGGAATCCTTTAAGCCTAAATGAAAGGATACTAGACAGTAACCCAAAAGCAGTAGGAAGAAATGAAGAAAACTAGAAAAGGTAACTCCATAGGTTGTTGTTATTATTATTATTACATTTTTCCTTAGTAAATACTTTTTCCTATTGCTTTTAAAGGACAATTGCAGAAAGATATAATTAGAAATATGTGTTGATGGGCTTATAAAGATGTAAACTGTATGACAATAACAGCGCAAAGGAGGGGAGAGGGAACAAAACTATATAGTAGTAATGTTAAGTTGGTATTAATGCAAATTAGATTGTTATAAATTAAGATGTTAATTATAATCCACAGGGCAACTACTAATAAAATAACTTTTTTAATGTAATAAAGTGAATGACAAGGGAATTAAATGACAAACTAGAAAATATTTAACGCAAAAGGCAGTAATGGAGGAATAGAGAGAAAAAAAGAGACATAAGATATGTAGAAAACAAATAGCAAAATGACAGATCTAAATCCTACTGTACCAGTAATGACATTAACTAACTGGATTAAACTCTCCTATCTAAAGGCAGAGATCTAATGATATACTGCCTATAAGAGATATACTTCACAGTCAAAGACAAAAATAGGTTTAAAGTACAAAGATGGAAAAATATACTATGCAAAGAGTAACTTAAAAAGAGCTAGAGTGGCTACACTAATATCAGATAAAATTTATTTTAAGACAAAAACTGGTACTATAGACAAAGAAGGTAATTTTTTAAAGGACTGAGGGTCAATACCAATAATTCACAATTATAAATGTATATGTATCTAACAACAGAACTTGAAAAGACATGAAGTAAAAACTGACAGAATTGAAAGGAAAAATAGGCAACTTAAGAATAGTAAATATAGATAGTAATACCCCATTTTAAATAATGGAGAGAGCAACTAGACAGAAGATCAACAGGCCATAAAAGACTTAAACAACATTATAAACTAACTGGTGCTGAGGAAACTGGATATCCATAAGTAAAAGAATGATTTTTGATCCCCACCTCATATCACATACAAAAATTAACTCAAAGTGACCAAAGGCCAAAATGTAAAACAATAAAGCTCTTAAAGGAAAACACACAGGTAAATCTTTGTGAACTTCGGTGAGGCAAAGCATAAGTATAAAAGAAAAATATAGATAAACTGGACTTCGTCAAAATGAAAAACTTTTGTGCATCAAAAAACACTATAAAGGGAGATTGGAATTGACATGTATACACTATCGATACTATGTATAAAACAGATATCTAATGAGAACATACCACACAGCACAGGGAACTCTACTTAATGCACTGTGGTGACCTAAATGGGATGGAAATCCAGAAAAGAGGGGATAGGGACTTCCCTGGTGGCACAGTGGTTAAGAATCCACCTGTCAATGCAGGGGACATAAGTTCGAGCCCTGGTCTGGGAAGATCCCACATACCTCAGAGCAACGAAGCCCGTGCACCACAACTACTGAGCCTGCGCTCTAGAGCCCGCGAGCCACAACTACTAAGCCCGTGTGCCACAACTACTGAAGCCCGCGTGCTTAGAGTCCACGCTCTGCAACAAGAGAAGCCACAGCAATGAGAAGCCTGCACACTGCAACGAAGATTAGTTCCCACTCACCACAACTAGAGAAAGCCCGTGCACAGCAGCGAAGACCCAATGCAGCCAAAAATAAATAAATAAATAAATAAATAAATAAATAAAAGAGGGGATATATGTATATGTATAGCTGATTCATTTTGCTGTACAGTAGAAACCAACACAACATTGTAAAGCAATATACTCCAATAAAAATTAATTAAAAATCACTATAAGGGCTTCCCTGGTGGCACAGTGGTTGAGAGTCCACCTGCCGATGCAGGGGACACGGGTTCGTGCCCCAGTCCAGGAAGATCCCACATGCTGCGGAGCGGCTGGGCCCGTGAGCCATGGCCGCTGGGCCTGCGCGTCCGGAGCCTGTGCTCCGCAACGGGAGAGGCCACAACAGTGAGAGGCCCGGGTACCACAAAAAAAAAAAAAAAAAAAATCACTATCAAAAAAGTGAAAAGACAACTCACAGACTGGGAAAAATTTTTTGTAAACCACATATCTGATAAGGGTCTTGTATCCAGATTATCTAATGAGCTCTTATAAGTAAAAAATAAAAAGACAACCCAATTTTTAAAATGCAAAAAGGATCTGAGTAAACATTTGTCTAAAGAAGATACAGAAATGGCCAATGAAAAGATATTCAACATCGTGAGTCATTACTGAAATGCAAATCAAACCCACAATGAGGTATCACCTCACTGGATGAAGCTTGAACATATTATGCTAAGTGAAATAAGCCAGTCAAAAGGACCACATGTTATATGATGCCATTTATATAGAATGTTCAGTATAGGCAAATTCATAGAAAGTAGATTAGTGGTTGCCACAGGCTGGGGGAGGGGAGAATGGGGAGCGACTGCTAATATTATGGGGTTTCTTTTTGGGGTGATGAAAATGTTCTGGAATTAGATAGTGATGATGATGGTGATGGTTGTACAACTTGGTCAATAGACTAATAACCAGTAGTATACATTTTAATAGGGTAAATTTTATGGCATGTGTATTTTACCTCAATAAAAAGAGAAAAAAGGGAAGCAACCAACTGGGAAAAATTTGCAACCCCAAATTTAGAAATAAACTTCCTACTGTTGACATACAGAGGTCACTGAAAATTCTACTCTTTATCGATATGACTGGGTGTCCCCTCCTGTGAAAAGACATTTTCTTGGAATAATTTTAAGGGAAATTCTTTATTTTATTTTTCTATTTCAATTTGCCTGAAAACTATTATACCAGCACATCAATTATCTTAGTACACCAAAGTCTGAGTGACCTCAGACTTCCACAAAAATCTTTCATGGATTTGCTTTCAGTACTCATTCAGATCACGGAAAGTGTGTCATGCAAGAAGGGCCATCAAGGAGAAGCAACACAGCTAGTTCTGATATGACAAGGGCCTATAGGGTTTTAGCACATGAAGAAACACTGGAAACAAGAATTCACTAAATAGTTGTCATTTGGCTAAATTCTTGAGGTAGAAAATCAAAATGATTCCTAAACCATGAATAATGTATTGGAAGGTTATGGTTTCCTGGGAGAGTTGAAGTCACTCTTACTGTTAATAGTAATAGGGGAGGAGCTTCAACATGGCAGAAGAGTAAGACTCGGAGATCACCTTCCTCTCCACAAATACATCAGAAATACATCTACATGTGGAACAGCTCCTACAGAACACCTACGGAACGCTGGCAGAAGACCTCAGACCTCCCAAAAGGCAAGAAA
>NC_041234.1:105000801-105003881 GCF_002837175.3 Physeter macrocephalus
TGCGCCACGGCTGGCCGGGAGGGAGTCCGGGAAAAGGTCTGGAGCTGCTGAAGAGGCAAGAGACTTTTTCTTGCCTCTGTGTTCCTGGTGAGCGAAGAGAGAGGATTCAGAGCGCCGCTTAAAGGAGCTCCAGAGATGGGCGCGAGCCGCGGCTTTCAGTGCAGACCCCAGGGACGGGCATGAGCCGCTAAGGCTGCTGCTGCCGCCACCAAGAAGCCTGTGTGCGAGCACAGGTCACCATCCACACCTCCCCTCCCGGGAGCCTGTGCAGCCCGCCACTGCCCGGGGCCCGGGATCCAGGGACAGCTTCCCCGGGAGAACGCACGGCGCGCCTCGGGCCGGTGCAACGTCACACCGGCCTCTGCCTCCGCAGGCTCGCCCCGCATCCGCATCCGTACCCCTCCCTCCCCCCGGCCGGAGTGAGCCAAACCCCCCGAATCAGCTGCTCCTTTAACCCCGTCCTGTCTGAGCGAAGAGCAGACGCCCTCAGGCGAACTACACGCAGAGGCGGGGCCAGATGCAAAGCTGAACCCCGGGAGCTGTGTGAACAGAGAAGAGAAAGGGAAATCTCTCCCAGCAGCCTCAGGAGCAGCGGATTAAAGCTCCACAGTCAACTTGATGTACCCTGCATCTGTGGAATACCTGAATAGACAACAAATCATCCCAAATTGAGGAGGTGGACTTTGGGAGCAACGATATATATATATATTTTCCTTTTTTCTCTTATTGTGTGTATGTGTATGCTTCTGTGTGTGATTTTGTCTCTATAGCTTTGCTTTTACCATTTGTCCCATTTTTTTTTTTACTTTTAAAAAATTTTTTCATAATAATTATTTTTTATTTTAATAACTTTATTTTATTTTATCTTCTTTCTCTTCCTTTCTTCCTTCCTTCCCTCCCTCCCTCCCTTCTTTCTTTCATTCATTCTATTTTTTCTCCCTTATATTCTGAGCTGTGTGGATGAAAGGCTCTTGGTGCTCCAACCAGACGTCAGGGCTGTGTCTCTGAGGTGGGAGAACAACCTCAGGACACTGGTCCACAAGAGACCTCCCGGCTCCACGCAATATCAAACGGCGAAAATCTCCCAGAGAACTCCATCTCAACACCAACACCCAGCTTCACTCAATGACCAGCAAGCTAGAGTGCAGGACACCCTATGCCAAACAACTAGCAACACAGGAACACAACCCCACCCATTAGCAGAGAGGCTGCCTAAAATCATAATAAGGCCACAGACACGCCAAAACACAGCACCAGACGTGGACCTGCCCACCAGAAAGACAAGATCCAGCCTCATCCATCAGAACACAGGCACTAGGTCCCCTCCACAAGGAAGCCTACACAACCCACTGTACCAACTTTAGCCGCTGGGACAGACACCAAAAACAAAGGGAACTACAAACCTGCAGCCTGCATAAAGGAGACCCCAAACACAGTAAGTTAAGCAAAATAAGAAGACAGAAAAACACACAGCAGATGAAGGAGCAAGGCAAACACCCACCAGACCTAACAAATGATGAGGAAATAGGCAGTCTACCTGAAAAAGAATTCTGAATAATGATAGTAAAGATGATCCAAAATCTTGGAAAGAGAATAGAGAAAATACAAGAAACATTTAACAAGGACCTAGAAGAACTAAAGAGGAAACAAACAGCAATGAACAACACAATAAATGAAATGAAAAATTCTCTAGAAGGGATCAATAGCAGAATAACTGAGGCAGAAAAAGGGATAAGAGACCTGGAAGATAAAATAGTGGAAATAACTACTGCAGAGCAGAATAAAGAAAAAAGAATGAAAAGAACTGAGGACAGTCTCAGAGACCTCTGGAACAACATTAAAGGCACCAACATTCGAATTATAGGGGTCCCAGAAGAAGAAGAGAAAAAGAAAGGGACTGAGAAAATATTTGAAGAGACTGTAGTTGAAAATTTCCCTAAAGAAAGGAAATAATCAAGTCCAGGAAGTGCAGAGAGTCCCATCCAGGATAAATTGAAGGAGAAACACGCTAAGACACATATTAATCAAACTATCAAAAATTAAATACAAAGAAAACATATTAAAAGCAGCAAGGGAAAAACAATAAATAACACAAGAACATACATATCATTAATTACCTTACATGTAAATGGATTAAATGCTACAACCAAAAGACACAGACTGGCTGAATGGATACAAAAACAAGACCCGTGGGGGCTTCCCTCGTGGCGCAGTGGTTGGGAGTCTGCCTGCCGATGCAAGGGACGCGGGTTCGTGCCCAGGTCCGGGAGGATCCCGTGTGCCACGGAGTGGCTGGGCCCGTGGGCCGTGGCCGCTGGGCCTGTGCATCCGGAGTCTGTGCTCCGCAACGGGAGAGGCCACAGCGGTGAGGGCCCCTCCTACCACAAAAAAAAAAAAAAAAAAAAACCCCAAGATCCGTATATATGCTGTCTACAAAAGAGCCGTTTCAGTCCTAGGGACACATACAGACTGAAAGTGAGGGGATGGAAAAAGATATTCCAAGCAAATGGAAATCAAAAGAATGCTGGAGTAGCAAATCTCATATCAGACAAAATACACTTTAAAATAAAGACTATTACAAGAGACAAAGAAGGACAGTACATAATGATCAAGGGATCAATCCAAGAAGAAGATATAACAATTGTAAATATTTATGCACCCAACATAGGAGCACCTCAATACATAAGGGAAATACTAACAGGCATAGAAAGGGAAACTGACAGTAACACAATCATAGTAGGGGACTTTAACACCCCACTTTCACCAATGGACAGATCACCCAAAATGAAAATAAAAAAGGAAACACAAGTTTTAAATGATACATTAAAGAAGATCATACCTTGGGTCACAAATCAAGCCTTGGTAAATTTAAGAAAATTGAAATCATATCAAGTATCTTTTCCGACCACAACGCTATGAGACTAGATATCAATTGCAGGAAAAGATCTGTAAAAAACAGAAACACATGGAGGCAAAATAATACACTACTTAATAACCAAGAGATCACTGACGAAATCAAAGAGGAAATCAAAAAATACCTAAAAACAAATGACAATGAAAACACGAAGACCCATCCGCTA
>NC_041234.1:105004367-105028391 GCF_002837175.3 Physeter macrocephalus
CAAAAGCAGTTCTACGAGGGAAGTTTATAGCAATACAATCCTACCTTAAGAAACAAGAAACATCTCAAACAAACAACCTAACCTTACACCTAAAGCACTTAGAGAAAGAAGAACAAAAAACCCCCAAAGTTAGCGAAGGAAAGAAATCATCAAGATCGGGCTTCCCTGGTGGCGCAGTGGTTGCGCGTCCGCCTGCCGATGCAGGGGAACCGGGTTCGCGCCCCGGTCTGGGAGGATCCCGCATGCCGCGGAGCGGCTGGGCCCGTGAGCCATGGCCGCTGAGCCTGCGCGTCCGGAGCCTGTGCTCCGCAACGGGAGAGGCCGCAGCAGAGGGAGGCCCGCAAAGAGTTTGCAGGTATGCATGATGCTTTGGGAGTCAACTTTCCAAGCCTTACACACTCCCATTTCTATTGCAAGAGGAAGCCAGGTTTTGCCAAGAGTAAATGAGTTGGCGTCTCAGAAGGTTCACGTTGGGTCTGTAACATTGAAGCCACAAGACTTGAGTAGAGTGGAAGCTCAGCCTCAGAGAAAGTACTCTCATCCCTGTCCAGACTCAGAGCTTTGTAGGAGGGGTTGAAGCCCTTACGTCTTCAGCCTCTGCATGTTTCATGCTCACTCATTGCAGCTCCCCATGGAGCTTAGCAGTGTTAAGATAGAATCTAACACCTCTGAGAGGTTCTCATCAATCAGGGATGCTCTTTGGGGATGGTGGAAATGAAGCTTTGGCAGAGAACTGATGACTTTGCCTTCTGGTTTTGAGGTATTGAGAAGAGAGGTACAATGGTCCCCAAAGCTGGCAAGTTGAGTCCATCACCAAACTGTCAACACATAAGATCCACAGCACATGAGATCCTGTTGAAGTGCAGGGCAGAGGAACATGACTGTGGACCTGAATTCAGCTCCTTTCAAATTAGTATCAGTAGCCAGGAAGAACTGTGGAAGGAAGCATGGTCTTTCTGGAAAGCCATGCACTAGGGAAGGAGAGAGGGAGGGGGCAGTTAGGCTCCTAACCAGGTAAAGCAAGCTGCACATCCCTTCCCGTGGAACACTGAGACAGCAAGAATTGTGCTGCTCAGGGTCTCTCCAGATCTTCCACTTGGCTGTGTAACTGACACACAGTGTTCATATAAAGAAGGAAACACATGCATGGACAAGGCAAAATGCATGGTGCTAGGAACTTGTCTTATTTCCATGCAAGCCATGGAAAGGTAGCCTCAGGGTATAGTACAAAGCTGGTGGTCTTGGAGCCAAATGAATCTGGGTTTACATCCTGATTCTACCACCTAATAGCCACATGACATTGAGCAAATTCCATATGATCATCTCAATAGATGCAGAGAAAGCTTCTGACAAAATTCAACACCGGTTTATGATAAAAACCATGCAGAAACCAGGCACAGGGGGAACTTTCCTCAACATAATAAAGGCCAAATATGAAAAACCCACAGCCAACATCATCCTCAATGGTGAAAAACTGAAACCATTTCCACTAAGATCAGGAATAAGACAAGGTGGCCCACTCTCACCACTATTATTCAACATAGTTTTGGAAGTTTTAGCCACAGCAATCAGAGAAGAAAAAGAAATAAAAGGAATCCAAATGGGAAAAGAAGAAGTAAAGCTGTCACTGTTTGCAGCTGACATGATACTATAAATAGAGAATCCTAAAGATGCTATGAGAAAACAACTAGAGCTAATCAATGAATTTGGTAAAGTAGCAGATACAAAATTAATGCACAGAAATCCCTAGCATTCCTATACACTAATGATGAAAAATCTGAAAGTGAAATTAAGAAAACACTCCCATTTACCACTGCAACAAACAGAATCAAATATCTAGGAATAAACCTACCTAAGGAGACAAAAGACCTATATGCAGAAAATTATAATATACTGATGAAAGAAATTAAAGATGATACAAAGAGATGGAGAGATATACCATGTTCTTGGACTGGAAGAAACAACATTGTGAAAATGACTCTACTACCCAAAGCAATCTACAGATTCAATGCAATCCCTATCAAACTACCACTGGCATTTTTCACAGAACTAGAACAAAAAATTTCACAATTTGTATGGAAACACAAAAGACCCCGAATAGCCAAAGCAATCCTGAGAACGAAAAATGGAGCTGGAGGAATCAGGCACCCTGACTTCAGACTATACTACAAAGCTACAGTAATCAAGACAGTATGGTACTGGCACAAAAACAGAAATATAGATCAATGGAACAGGATAGAAAGCCCAGAGATAAACCCACACACATATGGTCACCTTATCTTTGATAAAGGAGGGAAGGATATACAGTGGAGAAAAGACAGCCTCTTCAATAAGTGGTGCTGGGAAAACTGGACAGCTACATGTAAAAGTATGAAATTAGAACAATCCCTAACATCACAGGAAGACCCTTTTTGACCCACCTCCTAGAGAAATGGAAATAAAAACAAAAACAAACAAATGGGACCTAATGAAACTTAAAAGCTTTTGCACAGCAAAGGAAGCCATAAACAAGACGAATAGACAACCCTCAGAATGGGAGAAAAGATTTGCAAACGAAGCAACTAACAAAGGATTAATCTCCAAAATTTACAAGCAGCACATGCAACTCACTATCAAAAAATCAGGGTCTCCCTGGTGGCGCAGTGGTTGAGGGTCTGCCTGCTGATTCAGGGGACACGGGTTCTTGCCCCGGTCTGGGAAGATCCCACATGCCGCGGAGCGGATAGGCCCGTGAGCCATGGCCGCTGAGCCTGCGCGTCCGGAGCCTGTGCTCCGCAATGGGAGAGGCCTCAACAGTGAGAGGCCCGCATACCGCAAAAAAAACCCAAAAACCAAAAAACAAAAACAAACAACCCAATCCAAAAATGGGCCGAAGCCCTAAATAGACATTTCTCCAAAGAAGATATACAGATTGCCAACAAACACATGAAAGAATGCTCAACATCATTAATCATTAGAGAAATGCAAATCAAAACGACAATGAGATATCATCTCACACTGGTCAGAAAGGCCATCATCAAAAAATCTACAAACAATAAATGCTGGAGAGGGTGTGGAGAAAAGGGAACCCTCCTGCACTGTTGGTGGGAATGTAAATTGATACAGCCACTATGGAGAACAGTATGGAGGTTCCTCAAAAAGCTAAAAATAGAACTACCATGTGACCCAGCAATCCCACTACTAGGCGTACACCCTGAGAAAACCATAATTCAAAAAGAGACATGTACCAAAATGTTCATTGCAGCTGTATTTACAATAGCCAGGACATGGAAGCAACCTAAGTGTCCATCAACAGATGAATGGATAAAGAAGATGTGGCACATATAGACAATGGAATATTACTCAGCCATAAAAAGAAACGAAATTGAGTTATTTGTAGTGAGGTGGATGGACCTAGAGTCTGTCATACACAGTGAAGTAAGTCAGAAAGAAGAAAACAAATACCGTACGCTAACATATATATATGGAATCTAAGAAAAAAAAAATGGTCATGAAGAACCTAGGGGCAAGGCAGGAATAAAGACACAGACCTACTAGAGAATGGACTTGAGGACACGGGGAGGGGGAAGGGTAAGCTGGGACGAAGTGAGAGAGCGGCATGGACATATATACGCTACCAAACGTAGGGTGGATAGCTAGTGGGAAGCAGCCGCATAGCCCAGGGAGATCAGCTCGGTGCTTTGTGATCACCTACCACCTAGAGGGGTGGGATGGGGATGGTGGGAGACGCAGGAGGGAAGAGATATGGGGACATATGTATATGTATAACTGATTCACTTTGTTATAAAGCAGAAACTAACACACCATTGTAAAGCAATTATACTCCAATAAAGATGTTTCAAAAAAAATAGTAATAGGGCTGTGCAAATGACTCTCTGGATACCAAGTGGCAAACTTGGCCCATGAGGTTGTTACATTTCTGAAATTTCCATCATATTTCCAGTTTCAGCTTACAAAAGAAATATTACCATCTGATGCTTTTGGAAGTGGCTACACTCTTTCCTTTAAACTAATGGTGCTGGCTTTCTGTCTGATAGGTACAAATCCAACAAGAGGCCTACTGCTAAACCTGGGTGGATGAGACAAAGCTTTACCTGTTCCAATCCACAGGTAACTTAGGATACCACACGTAATATTTTGGAGGCTATTTTTACAAAATGAGAAAAATGGCAAATTCTAAATACATTCCAGTTATATAAGGAAAACAAATGATTCTGTGGGCAATCTATCTACGGTGACTGCCTGAGTTAACAGAGTGCCCTGTGGACACTGGATGTAGGCGTACAATTTCTTACTACAAGTTACTACATATTTACCAAGCCATTAATTCTCCTTATGAAAGAGCTGCCTACTAGGCTTCCTGTTTGCACCACTGCACCTTTTAGACATCTGTCAATCACACCAGGAGCCTAGAGTCTAGGACAGAGGGAAAATATGGCTTAATCAGTTTGACTTTTAGTGTTGATGGTTTAGGCATCTTAATAATCCTTAGTGCACCCTTATTTTTCTTGTTATTACTGTTGTTTATAAATTTTCCATTTGTGGTTGTTGTATAGATAAAGTTTAGCTGCCTTAAAATAACTAGACTGAACCTATCTCAACATCTGCATTTATAAACCAATGGAGTTGTTTATGTAGTTGATGGCTTCTCCCAAGAAACTACTGAAACCCGCATGTCCCAATTCTAACTATTCTAACGTACTGAGAATCCCTGAAGAGAACGATGAATTAAACCACTGTTTGACATCAGAACTGTCATCCTAATAGTTGGTTGATTGTTGATAGCCTTTCAAGTGCTTAATGGCATATGGCCTTAAATACATATACACCAATATGTTAATTAGCAAGTGAACACGAACATTACCAAAAAGCACCCCACCCCCATTTTTTCAAGCAACATACATTTTATCTCTGTTATATTCTAACCAAACTTTGCTATCGAGTCAACTATTTCCTGGCTTTTATTTAGCTATATATAGTCTGTGTATCATTTACAAATAGGGTATATCATACAGAGTTCCTATAAAACCTGTTAATTCACCCTAACAATTCCCTTCAGAATCTGAATAAATCTGCTCTGGGCATCCACATAAATCAAAGCCACCAAGTAATTCCACTGGATATATTTGACCTAATTGCTATATGTTTACACATAAAACAAAATGTCACATTATAGTTGGCTGTACATTCTTACATGTTGTGAACACTGATTTATTTCAGGTTTTAAGTTTCATGCTCTGCCTACAAATTGTATTACCTAAGAGAAATTGCATTCTGGCGTTCAAATAAAAACCCTTGTTATCTGCTTGTCTAATAAATTATAAACAAATTTGACCTGGAGTCATAGCTATATTGGCCCCCGCAGATCATTTTCTAATGAGGTAGCACAGTGTATTGGCAAAGGACAGTCAGGTGTTCTCAGATCTGTCATTCTTTGGGTCTTTGGGGAAATCTCTTCCCCTCCTTGGGCGTTGGTTTCCCCATATATACGTAAGGAGGAAGTTGGACTGCATGAGCTCTAAATCTTTCCTAGCTCTGACAGTCTATGATTTTTAGAGATTGTTAAGGAGAGGAAAAGGGGAAATCATTTTGGAGTGATTCTTTGTGAAAGAGAGTTGAGTTTTGGGGGCTCAGGATTTTGTGGGGTTTTTTTGTTTTGTTTTTCTGATGGCAATGCAAGGAAACCTGATCTAATTTCAGCTTCAGCGCAGTAAGGAATAATTGCTAATCAAACGTTAATAAAATGCTTACAGGCTTTAGGTCTGGAAAAGTCATTTTAAACACTTAGAAAAACAATCGGGAATGTCAGCTGTTTTTTCACCTGCTCCTAGAGGAAATTCTTGGCTTTTAACCATGACATCCTCCTTTAACTCAACTACAGTACATTTAAACCTACTAGCAACCTCTCGTTTCGAATTACACACGAAGATATTCAACCCAGAGAATTATCTTTCCCTTGACCTGAATCCTGTTCATCCAAAGTATCCAGCACTGCATTGAAGTGCCTGCTTAGAAGTGCCTGCTATCTGTACTAGAAGGACTGGATGCCTTAAAGAAATCATGAAACTTTATAATGAGGTACTAAAGATTGCTCCCCCACCCCCACCACGAATACTTTCTAAATTTGATGGTCTCCTCTCTCAGTTGCCAAAATGCAGGGCTGACCTTGCAAGCAGGCAGAATAGTTAGCTGGCTGTTGACAGAGATCAGAGAGATGGTGGGTTGCACTATGCCCCCAAATCTTTTCCTTCTTAGGCACCTGCAGGGCTTGACATTCTATCTGTAGAGACACACTCCTTTGGGATAAACACTGATCATCCCAGGCGTCTTCTTGAAATAAAATGTCGGTTGGAGAGGTAAGCTATTAAATCACCAACACTTTATAGTAATATTTCCTAGGGTGAAATCCTTAATATATTTTCCCTAGTTCCACAGTACTGTGGAAAAAGAGATCCATGGTCAGATAAGTCGGGAAAACACATTACGCTACATGCTTCTTGGAGCAAAATAATGCACATTAGCATAGTAAAGGTTCTAAGACCTGATGTAAACAAACTAAATTATTTGAGCATATGGAATGCTTTTGAAAAAAATTTTAAATTGTGGTAAAATACACATAACATTTAGCATCTTAACCCTTTAAAAATTTACAGTTCAGTAGTGTTATGTATGCTCACATTGCTGTGCAACCAATTTCCAGAACATTTTCATTTTGCAAAACTGAAACTCTGCACCCATTAAACAACAACTTCCCATTTCCCCCTCCCCCCCAGCTCCTGGCATCCACCATTCTACTTTCTGTCTCTATGAATTTGACTATTCTAGGTACTTCATTTAAGTGTGATTATACGGTATTTGTCCTTTTGTGATTGGCTTATTTCACTTAGCATAATGTCTGCAAGGTTCATCCACATTGTAGCAAGTGAGAGGATTTCCTTCTAGGCTGAATAATGTTTCGTTGCATGTACACACCACATTTTGTTTACCCATTCATACACTGATGGCCACTTGGGTTGCTTCCACCTCTTGGCTACTATAAATAATGCTGCTATGAACATGGGTGTGCAAATATCTCTCTGAGATTCTGCTTTCAATTCTTTTGGATATATACCCAGAAATGGAATTGCCGTATCACATGGTAATTTTATTTTTAATTTTTTGAGGAACCGCCATACTGTTTTCCATGGTGGTTGCACCATTTTACATTCCCATCAACAGGGTACAGGATCCCAGTTTCTCCACATTCTTGACAACTCTTGTTATTTTCTGTTTTTATTGAGAGTAGACACCCAAATAGGTGTTATCTCATTGTGGTTTCGATTTGCGTTTTCCTAATGATTAGTAATTTTGAGCATCTTTTCACATGCTTGTTAGGGGAACGCTTAAAAAAAAAAATCACGCCGATATAAATTCTGGGGAACACACGGGGCAATATACTGCTAGAGCGAATGAGTGATAACGATTGCTTTTCAGAATAGAGGAGTTTTTGTCAATTTATTTTAAGAGCAGCTAACATTTCTAGTTTAAAAGCAACACATATACAGTCAGTGTGTGTCCAAACAGTGGTTACCTCTGGCTAGCAGGATTAGGAGTGGATTAATTTATTTTCACTTTTCTGTCATTTCTAAATTTCTACAATGAACCTGCACTATGTAATTTTTAAAGTTTAATATACTTGATGTTAAATAAATAGAATGCGGTGCTGTGCTAGTTGTTTTGGTTGTAGCACTCAGCTTCCAATGATCCTTTCCTTGTCACAATCCTTATGCTCTTGTGCTCAGTTTAGCAGTTTCTTAGGTTCTGACTTACATCATTTCCTAATTGTTCTCTATGTGTGAACAGTGACTGCTTCATTACTTGTAAGCTCTTTAGGGGAAGGCACTGTGTTTTATATTTCTTCTGCATACCCCAGTAGTCATAACCACATTTTCCAACCCCAAACAAGGCATAACATCTAACAAAGGATGTGTTTGTGTGTGTGTGTGCGCATGCTGTATCCGAGTATGTGAGGCACTTTGGGAGTCTTCATATGGATATTAAAATACTGAAATTCTGGTGCAGTCTCAGTGATTTATGAGGCAAAACAGATAAAAATGTTTAAAAGTGTGCCCTTGAATGATGCAGAACTGTTACACAAACCCCTACAATAAAACATTCTTAAGACCTTAGAGGCCACTGAATATAATAAATTAAAAAATAATTTCTCCCGTTATACAGACGTTAGTATTCTTATTTCTCCATTCAATTTTTTTTTTTTTTTTTTAGGTATTTTGACCCTACAACTTAGCATTTTGTCAAACATTGTTTAGTTGGTTTTATGTAAACCGATTTGTTCCTAAAATAATCTCCAATCAGAACATGCCATCTCATTTATTAGCTTTCCTCCTCTCAACAGATGTTCTGAGTCCTCATTGTTTCCAGATTACAATCAGGTTGTCCAAAATACAGAGATGCAGACATCTGGGCCAAGGGAAAATGGGCAAAACCATTCAATCAGGTAATGGAGGAAATGCTTCCTGCAAGCTTGTCCAGCAGCTATTCCTACAAGTGATATCCTGGAGGTGCTAGTCTGAGCATTGCTGCAGTTCTGATACATGAAACCAGAGTGGACTTTAAAGTGTGGCTGCCTGATATAGTGGAAAAAGGAGAGGATTGGGAGCCAGACCTGGGGTCAAAACTCAGCTCTACCAACTTACCAACTGATTACACTTGTACAAGTCACTTCCCTAATCAGAGTCTCACCTGTAAAAAGCAGATAATAAAAGTGCAGTCATCCCTCTGTATCCTTGGGTATTGGTTCTAGGACCGCACGTGGATACCAAGATCCTCAGGTGTTCACGTCCCTTATATAAAATGGTAAAGTATTTGCATACAACCTAGCACATCCTTCTGTATACTTTAAATCATCTATAGATTACTTACAATACCTAATGCAGTTGTACATGTGATGTAAATAGCAAATAGTTCTATATTTCTACTTTCCAGCTCTATAAAGAGTTGCCCATGCACAGCAAATTCAAGTTTTGCTTTTTGGAACTTTCTAGAATTATTTTTTTTCTGAATACTTTCGATTTGAGGTTGGTTGAATCCACAGATGTGGAACCTGCAGATACAGAGGGCTGACTCTAGTACCTCATGGAGCAACTGTGAGGAATCAATGAGATGAGACATGTGAAAGCATTTCGTAACATGTCACCCATAGTAATTTAAGGTAACTTTCTCTCTGCTCTGGAACAGAGAAACTCTAGTCCTACTATACTTAGAAAATTATCAATGTCTTCAGAAATTGTGTTTAGCCCAGTGGCTACTATGGACCATTTTAGTCCTCTACTTACTCAAAACAAAACAAAACAAGAAACCCAAAACAACTCTAAAAAGAAACAAAGTCTAATTAATCTGTGGAAGGGAGGAGTGCACAACTCTCCTAGCATAGGCACATTCTTTCCACTTCTACCCCCTTATTTAAACTACAAAATATCCATGCAAAATGATTTGAGTCGACACTTCATTAAAGAAGATATACAAGTTGCCAAGAAATACAAGAAAAGATGCTCACCATCATGACTCGCTAGGGAAATGCAAATTAAAACCACAAGGAGATAATACTACACACCCACCAAAAAGTCTATACTCAAAGAATGACAGTACCAAGTGTTGAACCGGATGCGGACAAATTAGAATCCTCCTGTGTTGCTAGTGGGAATATAAAATGGTAGAACCACTTTGGAAAACAGTTTAGTTAAATGTTTATGTATCATATGACCCTCCGGGGTATCTACCCAAAAGAAATTAAAACATATGTCCACACAAAGACTTCTACGTGAATGTTCATGGCAGCATTATTTACAGTAGCCCAAACCTGGAAACAATCCAGATGTCCATCAACTGGTGAATGGATAAACAAAATGTGGTATATATCCAGACACTGAGAGACTACTCAGCAATAAAAAGGAACAAAGTATTGATACATGCTATAACATGTATGAACCTCAAAAACATTATGCTAAGTGAAAAAAGGTAGACACAGAAGACCATATCTTGTATAATTCTGTTTATATGAAATATTCAGAAAAGGCAAATCTATAGGGACAGAAAGTAGTTCAGTGGTTGCCTAGGGCTAGGAATAGGAATGGGAAGTGACTGCCAACAGGCATAGGGAAACTTGTTGGGCTGATGGAAATGTTTCAAATTGGACTGGGGTGATGGTTGCACAACTGTATAAATTTAATACAACTCTTCAGACTGTATGTATGCTTATAATGGGTGAATTTTATGAAATGTAAATTGTATTTCAATAAAGTGGTTAAAAATATCTTTGTCATAAAGAGAGAAATGCTAGTCAACGTGACAAGGGAGGAACATAAGCTTGGATGAAAATGCCTGCCCTTGCAGCGAAAACCCAGTAAGAAGCCAGCAATGTCTTACCAGACTCCTTTCTTACCCTAGCTTCCAGCCACTAAACTCATGCCATCAGCCAGGAGGCACACTAACTACAGGAAGTTCAAGTTGATACTTTTTAAAACTCAATTGCTATTCTTCTGAAACCTCTCTTTTCCATGCCCATGTCTCTCACTTTTCTCAATATTTGTCTTATTTTATGTTGTCCCCCCAGGAAATGTGTTTCTTTGCTCAGTTTATACATACTTCTTTCCTCTACAGTATGCATGAGCTCTTTTCTCTACCTCTTATCTAATTCCATATTCATGGCTCTTACAGCCAGTATTTCATAGCAATGAATTTATATTGGAACAGACAGATCCCATCAGATAAGTGAACTACTTACTTGTAGAACCAGTCATTTCCAATGTATACTCACTCTTTTATGGATGCAAAATACCATTATTTATCCAACAATGCAGGGGTGACAAGAAAATGAAAATAGGCCAGCTAGACAGTACTTGTTTGAGTTACTCGGTGAGGACTGGAGGCCTCTGAGACAGAGCCAAAGGCAGAAGTAGCCAAAAAGAGTCTTTGACACTCAAGTGACAACTTAAAGCATCTCCATCTGCAGTACAATGCAATCCTATAAGGTAAGGGAGTCTATTTTAGAAAGGTTTCTTTTCTTAAAAAAAGTTAGCATTTTGACATTTTGGTCAAAAATACCTGGGCTTCCAGGGTCCCAAGAATTCTAGTAACTCAATGTTTAAAATGTACCTAAGAAGGTATGCCAGGTCCATGCTTTGTTCATCAAACCACAACCAACACATTCATTAAGCTATGGTATGCTGCAAAGAGTAAAGAATTTGGAGTCAGAAGGCTTGGATTCCCATCTTCTTTGTTTCCTCTGCTTGCTAGAAGTGAAATCTTAGGCAGATCACTGAACCTCACTAAACCCTAGTTTCCTATGCTATAAAATTAGGATAACAGTAATACCTACCTCACAGGGTTATGGGAATTAAATGTGTTTGTGTATATAAAAAGCACTTTGTAAACTGCAGAGACCCATGCAAATAGAAGATTTCTACTTTCCAGAAAACTCCAAAATTCTTTATATGTTATCCTGAACTTACAGGGCACCCCCCAAAATTACTTTAAAAAACATTGTTTTCATTTCCCCATCTCTAAGGGGTCTTGTTGACCCTTGGCATACCTGGCCTTGCATATGGTGGTTTCTTACTCGGCTGTACACATTCACAGTTAGTCTGCACAGTGTTTGGATCTGTTTCTTACACTTACACTTCCTGGCTCGCAAAAGAAAAAACACTGTCGATCCAACATTTCTATTGCACCACTTTTCCCGACGGATTTCCACATGCATTCCCCGCTGGGTGAGATGCAATTGCTGTTTAATAGCACACAGCAACACTATGCAAGAGTCTAAGACAGGATGCGAGAGAGGCAATATTGTATGCAGCTGAAAGGACAAGGGAAGCCAATGTCAACAGATGCAATTACCAGATGTGAACTTTGGCCAAGGAGGTCAGGGCAAACTCTCCTTTTAAGAAGTGCCACGGGACCTTTAATGCCCCAGAGTCACTGCAACCTTGGCATCACATCTTATTCAGAATGGAATACTCTGGAGCCCTGACCCTTTGTGGTTGCATCAATCCAGTTTTGAATGGGGGTCGTGGGTGACTTAAATGGTTTCACTGGCAGATCTCCCCTTGCTCTTCAGAAGGTAGGCTCTCTCGAAAATTCTCTTCTAAATAATAACTTGGCATTATTTGGAGTGATTTAAAGGGATGATAGCTGGAGTGGATCTGGACACAAGCCACAATTTAACACTCCTTCCCCCATGTGGCTGCCCTTCCCCCCTCCAACACACTGGGAAGAGCAATTGTACTCCAGTCCCACACAAACTTGGACTGAGCCAATTGTCCTTATTTTGTTCTCACTTTGACACTTATTTTCTTTCCAGTACAAGGCAGGTGCACTGGTCCTTGTAGTGTAGGACCATGGAAGTGTACTGGGAAGCATGATGGTCTCAAAGGCGGCAGATGCCTTAGCCGACCAGATCCAAAGAGAGAGTAAGGAAGTTCACTCTCGGTAAACTGCATTCTCCCCAGGGTTTCCTCTCTAAGGCCATTCGTGAGGACCTACACGGCGGCGTCCAGAAAGAAACTCTACTGGGGGCAACATAAATTCACCCAAGGATTATCTATGAAATTCTTGAAGGCAAAATAATAAGGATGTGTAAGCACCTGGTCCTCAAAATGACTCATTACTAAAGATTTTAACGGAATCTATTTTCAATACAGCATGTGGGTCAGACAAACTTCCCATTCTCACACCTTCACAAAAACAAGGAATAGGGCCTGCCCGCCTGTTCCATTCTGTACTATGAGGTGTTACTTTAAAAATCTGAACAGATCCTTTATTCATGACAAAACGGGAAAAACCCATCACCTGGAATTTATGATCAGTTAATTTTCTCTTTCTCCAACCTAAAAATGAACTGCTTGTTCCTTCGCCTGCCAACCATTTCTCCTCTGTCCCCTTCCTTCCCAGCCACTAGGCTCCAAGTTGGCCTCCGAAACAATAAATCACCAATAATATATCTTGCACTTTCCCACTGTCACTGCTCAGCCGGTGTCCATGCATATTGTGAGTCTTTCTGTTTTCTCGTATAGGTATATATGAACGCCTTGCCTCTTAATTTAGCTGTGGACCCCCGAAGAGTAGAGGCTGAGTTCTAATATTGTCCTCAAGGGACCTGGCTGCAAGGGAATGATACTGTTCAGATTAAAGAAGAAAAATCTGTTGTTAGACTTTTCTCTCAGCCTGCAAACTCAGGTTTATAACTGCGCAAGCTACACTTCCCCTGGGTCCCCCAGCTCTCACAATTCTCTCCAGGTACCTTCACTAATCACCAAAGGCGCCATATGGTTTCACACCTCTATGTTTTGCCCATGCTGTTCTCTTAGCCTTGAGTAACCTCCTCAGTTAAAATTCTATTTCTCCTCCAAGAATCATCTCATATATCATTTCCTTCATAAATTCTTCCCCAATTCCTGCAGCTGAGTCTAATAGTTTCATCTGTGCTCCTGCAACACTTTGTTTAGACCTATCTTAGAAGCCCAATTATTGTAATTATTTGTGTCTGTGTCTGTCTCCTCTATGAGACCAATGGCTTTTTGAGGGTGGAACTGTGTCTGATTCATCTTTGTGCCTCTACAGATTCCAGGGCCTAGCCAAGTGCCTGGCACTCCGCAGCTAAATAAACAATAAGCATTTAGAAATCAAATGTGTTGATTTATTGAACTGTCTGTATGTCTTCTAGCTGTTAATCAAGGAGACTGGCATAGACCACAAACTCAATACAGAACACAGGACATCTGTGTCGGAATAACTCCCCAAATTTTTAAATGTCAAATTTTTGGAAATTTGTTTAAATTCTTTTGCTTGCACGAAACCTTTGTAGGCCTGGCAGTTAATAGAAAAAAAAAAAAAAATCACTGACTTATACCTCCAAGCGTTTAGCCACAGAACATTTTGCAGACCATTAAGAATGAGGGCTTCTGTTCAGGCAGTACTGGTTAATTTCTAACACAGAAAGTTATTTCTGGTCATAGCGCATACATTATTTTTTGCTTTTCTCAACACTGTCATGCCCTGAACAAACACTCCTTTTTGGAGAGCCTGCCTTTCTGAGGGTCCCAAATAATAGGGACCTCTACAGGAGTGCAATCTGATGACGCCCCCTCTCCCTTCAGCCTATCCGAAGCTGGGTTGGGGGTCTTCCTGCAGGATGTTCTTGCTGTGGCCACCAGAAGCTCCAAATAAATGACCTAAAATCCTTCTCTAGAAAAAAATTAGGGGAAAGCGCCTTGGAACATGCTCCACTGATACTAACTAAACATGTTTGCTAATATTTCCAGCATCAGGCCCAATGAGTCAATGGGATGTTAGGTGTCGATTTGTGGTGGGTTTTTTTTTCCCCTTTCTGAATTCTAGACATCTTGGAACCTATGCCATTGATATTCCAACATGCAAGTTATCATCATGACTAACACAGACAGAATTACCTGCTGCTACATTCCAGGTATGTTTATGTATTTCCCTGTCTAACCTGCTTCCTCCCTCTCCAGCTGTCTCAGTGTGGGGGAAATGGGGATGTTTCCCCCTCCCCTGCATCTTCTCCAACAACTGTGACGTCAAATGCAATTATTTGCTGAGGAATCTGCTGTGCGCATGGATGAAAGGGACACACGCAAACCCTCAACAAGAAAGGGAAACACCAGCTCTGGGGAAATATGTCCCGAAAGCATGCCCCTCTGGCCGAGGGGGCATGTGCTCAAGGCCCCCTGCGCACATATCAACAAGCTGAACACAACATGACTTTAGGAATGCAAAGAAAAAACTGTTTAACAGTTGAAAAATCTCCTCCTCAATCTGAGGTCAACCCAGCTAATAAAAAAACTTCAAAAACTTCTGAAAAACCATGAATAAGCCCCAGATGTTCCCGTTCTCAGCTGAACTTTCCACCAAGTTATTTCATACCCTCTGTTTTTCACAAGTAAAACTATTGCAACCTCTTGTGCTTTCCTATCTCTTTCCAAAGAAAACTGCCTCCAGTCAAATTCCTTCTCCCACCCACAGTAACTAATTGTCCATACTGTTATTCATCTCCTTTTCTGAAGAAGAATTAAATTGGCAAGACCCCTTAGTGCAAGGGTGGGAACCTTTATTCTATCGAGGGCGACTGACCCACAGAGGGAAAAAAAATCAATGGGGGCCACACACAAGTAAGAAGCCACCGGATTTCATTTAGTTTTTGTGGAATAAATATAAAACATTCACCTCACCTCCTTAAAAAAAAAAAAAAAAAAAAAAACAAAAAACAAAAACAAAAAAAAAAACAGAGGGGGAAAAAACACTCCATTCAAAAGATTAATGAATAGTTAAAAAATACTCCAGGTCTATGCTATAGCAAGTTTGGGCAATGAGGTGGTTAAAAACAAACAAACAAACAAACAACGATGTGGAGGGAGAGAAAAGAGAGATAAGAGAAAAATTGGGAACAGAAAAAAAAAGAAAGGTAAGGAAAAGAATGAAAGAGGCCAGGGGATTGTGAAAGGAAGGAGAAAAACATCCTGAGAGAAAGGAAAAGGGGGAAAACAGAGAGAAAGGCTTTGCAAGCTCCCTAGTTAACGTGTTAGTTACAGTAAACAGTTTGCCCCACCCCTGGTGCTCCCTGTACTATGGGCATTAGAGTAAGTTCTCACTGCCCTTTGAAATCCTTATTAGCTTTCTAGCAGTTTAGGCAAAGTCCTTTCTGTGCTGAGAAACAGCTGGTCTGCTTTGATTTTCAAACTTCAAAGCTATTTTTGAAATAAAGGTTACTTTCTGAAGAAAGTCTGAAGGTTTTACATGTGTGTAAAGGAATGACTGAAAGTCTCTGACGTTGCAAAGCTGTCAGACGGCCTTATCTTTGGTCTCTGAGAGATTAGGGCTGTCTTATTTCATAGAGTCTGAATGTTCTATTTGGAATCAGCATTTATTTCATTGATTTGAAAGTTTTTTTTCCCCCCAAATCAAACTTCGTTTGGGGTTTAGCTGGACCCTGGTGTAGCAGACAATATAAAGTGGAGACCACATACACATCTTGAAGTTAAGACAAAACATACCAGCATTCACAGCTCTTTAATCACTGCTCTTCTTCCCACTGACAGCTGAACTTCTGAATGACTGCACCTAGCAACCCACTAAGAGAGAAGTTGCTTTGAAGCTGCAGTACTGATTTTGGAGTTACTATGTAGGTGCCCCTGCACCTTATTCCCAGAATATTTGGGATCACCTTCTGCTGATGGTGTATTAAAGAAGACAAAATGCAACAGGAAAATGTCCAGAGAAGGGGAAATAAGAAATCTCCTACTGATAGACATCTGGGTTGCTTTCAATTTTTTCCCATGCAGACACCACCACTGAAATATCCTATACACACATCTTTGTGGAGGGTCACACTCTTGCCTTGGAAGAAACTGCTAGAGGTATAGCTGCTAGTTCCAGGCTACTTCCAGTGACCTGCTACATGATGAGACTGTCTTAATGGTTCTTCTCCCCTCCAAAGAGTAGAAACAAGATCACAGAACTTAGAGTTAAGGCAACCTTTTAGCCACTTAAAATCTGAGTGTCAGTTTCTTCATCTGTAAAAGAGAATATTAATTATGGCTAGCTCAGAGAATATTAGTGAGAAATAAATGTGGTAATATAAATTAAAGGGCCTCATAAACTTTAAAACACTTTAAATGCAGAGATTCTTATTTTCTTAACACCTGTATATTAAGAATCTGGGGGCACTTTTAGTGAGCACATCCTCCTAGACGTCCCCCGCACTGAGAGGGCTCCAAGAAACCTCTGAGGGCTTGCCGTCATCCAGAATAACACTTCTGAGTCTCCAGACCTGAAGTGGCTGCCTACGGGGTTAGAGGGAACCCTTCAACCGAGTAGATGTCTGGCTGCCACGTACCGCGACGGCATTTGGCTCTGCCAGTTGTGTGCTACACGGCTTTCACCTGGTGATTGTTTATCACTCTCTGCTGTACTGGGGAGAAAAGTTTATCATGTTCTCTTCCTCCTTTGGCCCTCTATAAATACACCCAGTTTGCGTGGGCCTGAACTGAACGCTCTGGCAAGAAACCAACTTTCTCAGGAAGAAAGAGATCAGTTGCATTACAACACAACTTGCAAATTCCTTTCCAAACTTCTGGTGTTTTCGCTTTGGAAAAAAAAAAACCAAACTGCTGCTGTTCATCATCACCAGCCAAAAGCATTTATAGGTTTTACGGATTTTTTTTTTTTAATCTAGAAGAGGGAACATATAGCACGCATGGTGCTTTTTATTAGATGTTTCGAAACACCCAGTAGTACCAGCACTCAGCAAGTGCTCGATAAATGCTATTTAGTCTTGATTACTGTCTTTTTCCAGGAGCCATTTTTTACTTTCCATTCAAGATAGAATCACTAAGGGCATAGAGAAAAAAAATCGACCTACGAGAAAAATTCTTACATTATGCGGAACATGAGAGTGGGTGGGCAGGAAGAAGAGGAGTGAGGAGCCAGGAGTTGTGGGGAAAGAGGTACCCCTCCCTCAGGGAAGGTAGCATGGCGCAAGTGGGAGTCAAGTCCCATATTTGGGGGACCTATAAAAGGAAGGCAACAAGTATTTCTGTGGCAGAGACAGAAGTTATACAAATGGATCAACAAAAGAAAAATATAAAGCCATGCTGGAGACTACAGTGCTATAAAAAAAACAGAGACGTAAGACATGAATGCGGGTCCCTAGAAGCCAAGGGCAGTGGGTGTCTCATCGATTTTTCTGGGCCCTGTGCCCACCAGGGGATTGGTGGCGAAGTAAGGCAGGCCTGGACTAGGGTGATGGCATACAGATGGAAAAGGATCTCAGACAAAGAAGGTTCCAAAGAATGATCTGAAAGCACCTGGTGACTGAATGGCTACAGGGGAGAGTCGAGGACTAGTGATGTCAGCAGAGAAGTGATAACTTCAGTGAGTGGCACGTAGCAGGTCCAAAGAAGATGCTGAAAGTAGACAAGGTCGCAGACCCGTTTGTCCTCCCCCACAGAAACTATTTCCTAGGGGAAAGCACGAGAAATCTGTGTAAACAGGATAGGTGGTGATAAAGATTTTGATCACTTTATTCATCTTAGCTCTTCAAGCCTCAGCAAGCTGAGCTTGGAGTTGAAAGGAGACAGCCAGAAAATGAAAGTTCCCGTTACTCGGGCTCTGACAGATAAAAGTAGGTTTTCCATCTTTGCTCAATACCGTATTTTACAGTGATCGAATAGGCATAGTAGGAGGGAGCAGGCCACAGCCTGGGGTCTCTGTCAAAGATCACTGCAGAGCCGCCAAATGGAGGTCAGAAAAGGGAGACAGAACAGTGAGTGCACAGATGTTCCAGGTTCTGCCAAGTTAAGGAACTTCTGAACAAACGGAACGAGGACTCTCGGGGAGGACACGGTACTATTCCACCACGTTTCTCAAGAAAGTGAAGGAAGAGAGCAGATCTTAAATGTTCTCACTGTAGAAAAAGAAATGGTAATTATGTGATGGAACGGAGATGTTAGCTAATGCTATGGTGGTCATCATTTTACAACACATAAATGTATCAAATCAACATGTTGTACATCTTACACTTACACGATGTTATATGTCAATTATATCTCAATAAAGCTGAAAAAAATAAAACTTTAAAGTGAAGGAAGGACTATTCTATTTTTCTTTTTTTTTTTAACATCTTTATTGGAGTATAACTGCTCCACAATGGTGTGTTAGTTTCTGCTTTATAACACAGTGAATCAGCTATATATACATACACATATATCCCCATATCCCCTCCCTCTTGCATCTCCCTCCCTCCCACCCTCCCTATCCCACCCCTCTAGGTGGTCACAGAGCACCGAGCTGATCTCCCTGTGCTATGCGGCTGCTTCCCACTGGCTGTCTATTTCACGTTTGGTCGTGTATATATGTCCATGCCACGCTCTCAGGAAGGACTATTCTAGATGACTTTTGGCAGATTTAGAATATTCTGTACATACTTTTACGGTAAAACTGTAGTGTAACGTTTCGTGCGGCTGCTTCCCACTGGCTGTCTATTTCACGTTTGGTAGTGTATACATGTCCATGCCACTCTCTCAGGAAGGACTATTCTAGATGACTTTTGGCAGGTTTAGAATATTCTGTACATACTTTTACGGTAAAACTGTAGTGTAACGTTTAATATTTTCTTTAATGCTGGAAAGAATCCCCCTATTCTCTTTCTTTCTCTCTGTACATGCACGTACACTTTCTCCCCTATTCATATCTGTCCCATGTACAAACTACATTCACCCTATCCCAATAGCCCTTAAAGTCTCAACCCATTACAGTATCAATCTAAGTCCCAAATCTCATCATCTCAATCAAGTACTAGTGAAATGTCACAGATGGTCCATTCTGGGTCAGAACTGCCCTCTGTACAGCTGTGTACCTGTGAAACTAGGAAACAAGTTATCTGCTTCCAAAATACAATGCTGGGACAGGCATAGGATAAGAGTTACAGTCTCCCTAAACTGGAGTTAAACAGCCCGTTCAAAAGTTGGAACAGAATCCTTCACTTATTCATGCAGTAAAGTTATTTGTTGCCTATCATGTGCTAGGCACTGCTCT
Organism: Physeter macrocephalus; assembly: GCF_002837175.3. Taxonomy (NCBI): domain Eukaryota; kingdom Metazoa; phylum Chordata; class Mammalia; order Artiodactyla; family Physeteridae; genus Physeter; species Physeter macrocephalus. Next base: position 105,023,976 of record NC_041234.1, read on the forward strand.
AGAAGAAGATACAGTGGTGAATGGGGCAGATAAGCCCCCACCCTTGTAGAAGTGCTGTAAACAAGCTTTTACGCCGCCTGCCTTCTTCGCATCTGCTCTGACCAGCAAGGGCACAGGAGTGCTCAGGTGGAGAGAAAAAGCGGCATCCAGTGCCTGCCAGCCAGCCCGCGTTGGTGAAAGGTCAGGTCAGCTCGTTGTCAGCACATGCCTGAGTAAACTGAACAAGCAGGGTCCTATATACAAAGTGTATAAAGTTCTTGGAGACCATTCTAGGGAAACAGCACAAAGTGTTAAGTAGCTGCCGTAATTAGAAAAACACAGGAGTTGATAACAAATTGGGAAAATATGTTTTAAGGAGGTTGGGGAAGGCTCCCCTCCTGCTCTTTGTGAGGCTGTCACGGAACACAGTCGTCTTTCTAACACATCTAAGCACCCACGGTGGCAGCTGAAGAAAAACCACTATAATCTCTCTCGATCTTTCTCACAGTTTTGGTAATTTTTGAGACTTGGGTGAATGGATGGCGCTCAACATTCAACAGCCAAGGAGCCACTTTTAATTGGAATCCTGACTAGAGAAAGTGTGTAACAAATTGATTCAAAAGTAATAGTTAACACATTCATCAGGGACTCTAAATGCTCCATTGTGAGAACTTCTACTTAAGGTTCAATGAGGCACTAGAATTAAAAAAAAATTTTTTCTACTGTGAGAGCTGGATTAGGTACTGGTCTGCTGTGCAGTCCCACCACGCTACCCTCGCTCCTGAGACCCGATCCACTGCCCGCTCCAGCCTCCCCATGTCCTGGCTAACAGCAGAAAGAGGACTGGCCCGACTTCAGGGCCAGCGCACTTCTCATCCCCTGAACTGTTGCGTCAGGAAGTGGAAAGTAAGGTTAATGAATTTTAATAACAAGCTTCGCCTCTTTGCCTCGTAAAACCTATCAAGCTTAACTGGACTCCCTGTTTCCAATTTGTGATCTCCAAGCCACCCTTCATGCTCCTCGTGGAGTTAACATCAGAAAACACTGATCTGACCGTGTCAGTCTGGCTCCAATCCCTGCACTGGCTCTCCACTGCTACAAAAGTTCAGATTCTCTATACTATTCATGGCCCTCCCAAATTTTGTACCACCACCTTTTCAGTCTCATCTTTCACTGCCTACATCCCCTTCCACTCTGGCTATTGATGTACTTTCATGTCTTTGTGCCACTGTGCATACCACATTCCTCTGCCAGGAAGATCCTTCCCGCTAACCTCTATCTGTCAAAATTCTCCTCATCTTTCAAAGCCTTAAAGGCTTAAAGGCTACCTATTTTTGAAGTCTTGTCTAATTCCCTTGGTAGAAATTAATCCTTCCCTTCTCTGGGCGAGCAGAGCACTTGGTTTATACTTCTCTTGTGACACTTACACTATGCCTTGGATTACAGTTACGTAGGTTTGTTTTCATCACCCTCCTTGAAAGCAAGAATTGTGCTTAAGTTCTCCCTGTATCCTTGTCCACAGCCCCTACCCCCAGTACAGAGAGCTGCTCAATACTGAGCAAATGAATTCAAATGATAATGATATATGTATATGTGATAAGCCTGTATAAGGAGGAGGGGTTCTCTATGTCTTTATCAGTAGAGCCCACCAAACTCAGCACTACACACAAGGTGAGCATTCAGTAAATAACTGCTAAATAAACAGTGAGGAAATATATATGTGTATAAAATATACATATTATATAAATTATATATATATATATAAATTTTATTTTACTTTTTTTCCTGATGAGTTTCATTTCGAAAAGGGGTCATAGAAGTAGTCATGGTTTAACTGATTTCCAAGAACAAAGGCCATTCAACCAAGTAGAAGCTCAGAGCCGAGCTCCATCTCAGCATCTTATGAAACCTGTAGCTTTAACAATAATTTGTACTGTGGCTTATGAGATTGCAATTATTGATCAAGCAATTTGCCACACAATAGCTCAGGGAATGGCATTCTGTAAAAAAAAGACACCAGCAATAAGAAAACTGCTCCCCACAGGGATACCCTTATCCTACGCTTGGGTCTGGCGGACAAAGGCAGCAGCACCACTGGATTCTGGTCTGGAGATCCTTCGGCTCTCAACTGCCTTCAAGCATCCATATGCAGCCATAACGAACTGCCTCTAGCCTGGCTTAATCTTTTGTATTAGCTCATTAATGAGTCTGGATTCCTTCCCCATTTTCCATGGTATCCCAGGCAGGGACAAAGGCTCAGGCAGCAGGGGACAGCTCTCCTTTTGCCTGACAACAAGTGGTGGCTGGTCCCAGCCTGTAGCTAGCAAATTCCATAGTTCTTTGATGATAGAGCCCATGGAAGGGGTCTTGTCTGCCTTAGGCTCTGCAATGCAAAATTGAGCTTTGGGAATCTGGGCCTAGGCAGTGTTCCTGGCATTTGTGACATCACCCCGACAGCTGAAAGTGATGGTGTCTCAAGAAAGCTAGTAGCCCCAAGCCCTGTGAATTCTTTCTGCTCTGTCGGCATGTGAAATACACACACTCACGAACATATTATAATGCCGCTCAAAATCATTCTTAATACCTCCTGTGAGACATCTGCCAATAAGGATATCAGGTCAGCCGGGTTTTAAATATAGGAACCTCTCACCATCTTCAACCAGAGAGCAAGATGCAAAAGGAATGCAGATTAACTTGCCCTGAACTTTATAGCTCTGAAGTCTCTTCACTGGATACCATCCTTCCATGAAAGGTCCTGGTGGGGCTGAAGATTAAAATGGGACTTCTGGATCATGATCTGTAAGATCTCGAAGCTGTACTCTAAGGATAGCCTGCCTATTTATAGATGCTCCACTTTGGGGCAGAGTTCAATCTTGGGAAAAGCTGAGGAACTTAAACACACACTCCTTCATATATATAGATATATATATCTATATATATATATATCTATATATATGTATATATATGTATATATGAACATATATAGGTATGTATATATGTATATATACTTTTTAAAATTTATCATCTTCATTTTCCATTCAGTTACTTTGAGCCAAACTAAACTTTAAATAGTTCAAAAATCTGTCGAAGATTGGCTAGGTATATTTTTCCAAGAACCTTTACAGTTTAGATAATTATGTGCAAAATTCTGAAATCACTTAAACAATAACCCAAACTAGCAAAGTTGGAGTCTCTACATTCCAGAAAGTGATAAATTGAGGCAAAGTGAATCAAGCTACTTAAAAGGTTACTCCTGACTTTCCTTTATGTTAACTCTTCATACTATCATAATATAAAGAAGAAGAGTAGCTTTACTTTATTGTGTTACTACATGCATCATCTCTAACACATCTACTAACCCTTTAGGATAGATTGTCGTGTACCCATTTCACAGATTAGGAGACTTGAGTACAGGGAGGTTAGATAATTTGGCCATTAGCTAGGCAACTACAAAGTGACATATCTGGGCCTTAAACATAGATCTATGTTTGGTTCTAAAGCCTTTGTACTTTCCCCCAAACTAGATTACACAGTGTTGGGGCTCTCAAATTTCTCATTATGACTCTCAATCACATACCAATAAGACTTTACAACCGAAACAGGTAGTACTGGTTTATTAAAAACTCACGTGGAGGGGCTTCCCTGGTGGCGCAGTGGTTGGGAGTCTGCCTGCCGATGCAGGGGACGCGGGTTCGTGCCCCGGTCCGGGTGAGCCGTGGCCGCTGAGCCTGCGCGTCCGGAGCCTGTGCTCCGCAGCGGGAGAGGCCACAACAGTGAGAGGCCCGCGTACCGCAAAACAAAAACAAAAACAATAACAACAAAAAAAACAACTCATGTGGAATAGTGAACTTTACAATCCCAAATACTTCTCTAGCTTCTAACCTGCATGCCCCTCCCTCCATTCCCCCCACCAATAACGGCCCCAACATCAAAAGAGCGGCTAAGTCATGTTTGTGAATCTACATGTAATACTTCCCATTTCTCCCTGTAACATTTCACTTTGCTAGTTTTCTCTGCCATTCCATCCTACTGAGACATTTTTAGATCCTGATTGTGTTATCTACGTATTAGCTAACCCCATCTAGCTTCATGCCATCACTAAATACTAGAAGTATGCCTTCTCTGTCTGCAGTGAAGTCACTGGTAAAAACTTTAGGCAGTAAAAGGTCAAAGCAAACAACTAAAAGCCTCTCTCCAGGCTGACACTGTTATGTTAAGAAAACACTCTTTAGGAATGATGGTTAATCAGCTACACATTTACCCAACTATATGACTACTTAGCCAACATTTTGTGTCACTTGTTTAAAAACGATCATAGGGGGCTTCCCTGGTGGCACGGTGGTTGAGAATCCGCCTCCCGATGCAGGGGACACGGGTTCGTGCCCCGGTCCGGGAAGATCCCACATGCCACGGAGCGGCTGGGCCCGTGAGCCATGG
>NC_041234.1:105028539-105041846 GCF_002837175.3 Physeter macrocephalus
AGCGGCTGGGCCCGTGAGCCATGGCCGCCGAGCCTGCGCGTCCGGAGCCTGTGCTCCGCAACGGGAGAGGCCACAACAGTGAGGGGCCCGTGTAACGCAAAAAAAAAAAAAAAAACGATCATAGGAATTTCTATCAAACACTTTGCTGAAATCTCGATATACCATGTCTGCACCACATGCACACACACATAAGTGGAAATGGCCTGATTTGTTCAGAGTGAGCCCACAGCGGCTCCTAGTAATCATCACGGTGGCTTCGGAATGCTTATGCTCTCCAAGATTCTAGTCTAGAATTCTGGGAAGATGTGATACCAGACTCCCTGACTTGTGGTTTCCACAGTCCAATTTCCACTTCGTATTAAAGGTGAGGGTAAAACTTTGCGCCTGTCTCCAGTCTTTTGGCTCTTCTTCTACTTCTTATGATGACTCAAAATTTGCTAATAGTGATACCATGATAATAACCAGAAGACTCTTCAGTGCCCTGGGATATAACTGATCTGAACTTGGGCCTCATTATCTATGACACACCACGGTGGTTAATCCTCTTAGCTTTTTTGGTTTTGTCAACTGCTTACCCATGGTACAGAACAGATATTACCTTGAAAACTGATGAACTAGCAAAATATGGACCGTGAAGACAATAATATCTAGATCAACTAATTACACAAATAAGACCATACTTTAACTATGTTAGGAAATTATCCAATAAAATGAAGTACATATGAATAATAATGCAATTTTTACCTTGGACATTAATTACAACTCTGCTGGAAATAATTCCACTTAATAGCTGCTATGCAAAATCACTGTGGTTGTTATCTAAGGAAAGCATATAGTTAGGGATACAGAATTGACCCCATTATTATTATTTTACATTCACTAAGTACTAACACTGAGTCTACATGGAATATGGAAACATCCCTGGTCACACGACAAATAAGTTTCCAGCTGAAGGTTAGGTCTCAAGTAACCACGGGCAGAAAGGAGTAAGGGCAAACCTTTGGTTGAGCCGGTTAACATGGGGCTGCCATCCAGGGGCAAAAGTATCTGCTCTCTGTAGAGAAGCTAGTTTTATTCCCATTGAACTTTGTCAAAATCCCAACGACACGGGCAAGGAAAACTTAGTTGTGTTGGTCTTCAGCTTCAAAGAAGATGCTTTTGGCTTACTAGTACAAGAATAATGGGCCTTCCAATAGGAACATCACATCCAATAGGAATAACGTCACCACCAAGCCATTCATACTTTCCATGTTGTCTCCATTTTAACTAACAATTCATTTCAGGAGGTGCCTAATGGGGATCGGAAGGCATTCTGTGACTGCCTTGTGTATTGCAGATACTTAGTACATTCATCGAGTGAATGCTCAAAGGAGGAAATGGCTCATATGGGATTAAACCTTTAATATTAGCTTCGAGGGCTCCCTGAGACTTTTTATTGTTTTAGCAGTTGAAACCCTTTGTTTAAGAGAAATCTTACTTCGAAGACCCATATGTAAAGCAGATTTTAGACATGCTCTGGTTAAAATAGGCACGGGGGACTCAGAATAACCCCCGCAGCATCTCTCCCACATCTCTACTCCCCGTGGAATACACTGCCTAAACTAGAACTGAGCTAACTGGCACAGAAACCCACTGACTAATACGGTGCTAATTTTGCCATGTGGAAGGAGGGAGAAGGTACTGGATAGATTATTACAGGGTGCCCAGGAAGGTGGAGGAGTTGAGATTCAGAGCATGAGAGTGAAAGGATTTCTAATCCTCAATGTGGACAGGAGCCCAAGTCAGGCTCTATGAGTGGGTATAAAACCAGGAGCAACAGCTCCTGCTGAATCTGCTTGGTTTTGGTCCAGTGATCCCAGCAGAGAGCCCACCCCCACTCCCAACCCACGTGCAACAACTGCTCACATCAGTGCCTCCTGCCTCAGGAGGCCACCGGACACTGTAGTTATTTTTCAGGCTATTAATAAGCAAAATGACAGAAGATTTTTTTTTAATGATAAATGTGTTTTGGAACGCATCAGCTAATTCCCTTTTGCTTCATGAAATCATGTTTAGCTCCACAGAGTCTAGGTCTGGCATTTAAAGACCAATTCACATTGTCCTTTTGTAACTCAGAAGTCATTCATTGGCTCTTGTTAACATGCCATTGTATGGAATATTACTCAGCCATAAAGGGAAACGAAACTGAGTTATCTATAGCGAGGTGGATGGACCTAGAGAGTGAAGTAAGTCAGAAAGAGAAAAACAAATACCGTATGCTAACACACATATATGGAATCTAAAAAAAAAAAAAAATGGTTCCGAAGGACCTAGGGGCAAGACAGACATAAAGACGCAGATGTAGAGAATGGACTTGAGGACACGGGGTGGGGGAAGGATAAGCTGGGACGAAGTGAGAGAGTGGCATGGACTAATATATACTACCAAATGTAAAATTATGTATACATATAGCTGATTCACTTTGTTATACAGCAGAAACTAACACACCACTGTAAAGCAATTATACTCCAATAAAGATGTTAAAGAAGAAAAACAAACATGCCATTGTAGATACTCTGTATTTCACACACACACATTCTGGCTCCATATGGAAATGGCATTTACTAGAGTTCTGCCACACTATTTGTATGTGAAGAAGTGTGACAGCCACTGGCACATATTTTCATTTGGAAAGGCCTTTTTAAAAATTTGACTCTCAAAAGCTTTCTCCTTTTGTTTAGAAATTTTAGATCAGTGTTAGCTTTTCTAGCAACCATTGGAGTAGGTGAGCATTTTATGACCCTCACTGGTCTTATTGTGAGAAGACTATGGAAAAAGTTACTCAAAGCATTTTCGATCATGCCTGAGATTCATTTAAACATTTTTAAAAATTACATACTAAGGTATGTCCTGGGTACTTTTCTGACATGTAACAACTTTATTAATTAACTGATTAAAAGTATAACTTTTGGGACTTCCCTGCTGGCGCAGTGGTTAAGACTCCGCCTGCCAATGCAGGGGACATTGCAGGTTCGAGCCCTGGTCCGGGAAGATCCCACATGCTGCGGAGCAACTAAGCCCGTGCGCCACGACTACTGAGCCCACACACCTAGAGCCCGCGCTCCGCAACGAGAAGCCACCGCAATGAGAAGTCCAAGCACCGCAATGAAAATAGTCCGTGCTCGCCGCAACTAGAGAAAGCCCGCGAGCAGCAACGGAGACCCAACGCAGCCAAAAATAAATAAACAAACAAATAAATAAAGTTATAAAACAAAATGTGTAACTTTCTATTTTCATGACACCAGAGTAATCTGTCAGGCATCTTAAAACATACTTTTCAGGTACTGATGAAGGGGGATGGAAGTGGAGACATTCCACTGTCTGCCCTACGTTTAAAATTTTCTTCGACCATTTAAAATCATTTTATGAATTCGAGATAGCTAATCAAAAGTCTGTCTGCTGTCTATAACTCAAACCCAAAGTGCCTCAGTTTCCACACCGTACACCGTGGTGGTCAGTTTTCTAAGACTCTTCCCAACTGAGACTTGGTAAACAACGTGCTTACTCTTTCTTTGCTGCTGATTTTAGAGCTTCAGACCATAGACATTACTATATTAGGGACTTGGAAATCAGTAGACAAATTAAGGAGTTTCTGCTCTGCGTACTTCTGTGCATCTTTTACATATGGATCATGCTAACCATAGCAAGGTGTGCCATGGCTTTAAAGATGTCGAAGGAAAGAGCACAGAGACTGAAAGCCATTATCCTGGATTCTAGGTCTAGTTCTACCACTTACTATATGAAGATCACTTAGACTTCCAGTGCCCACAGTTTCTTCACCTGGTAAAGCTAGGTAATAATGTCTGCTTCTCAGAGTCATTGTGGAGAGCAGTTTAGGTAACGTACATGAAAGAGTTTTACAAACTGAATTGTGCTATGCAAATTTATGGCAGAATTATTATCATTCATATGGAGTCACATGGCTAACAAGATGTGAAGACAGGTCACCTATCTGATTCTGGAGGAGGGTGATAAATGCCAAAGTGTTTTTACAGTTTAATCTTTTCATAGCCTAATGAGAACAAGGCAGTAGAACAGAAGAATTGCATGGGGGGAAGGGCAAGTTTAAGTTCCATCTGCCCAAGCTGGAAGACTGGTGGGAAGGGAAGAATCTCTGAAAAGATGAGAGGTTACAAAGTAGAAAGGGGTGACCTGGGAACAGGGTGTTTTAAAAAGAGCAGCAGGGCAGAGAATAAAGTCACAAGACTTGTTCACAAGAGGGTGCTGGGTTAAAGCCTGACCTTGAGCCACAAATCACGGAATCACAGGGCTGGAAGGAATCTTAAGAGGCTACCTCGTCCACACCCCCACCATTCAGTAGGGCATTTCAACCATCCCAAACAGATGAGACTTTATCCAACTTTGAATGAAAAGCTCTGACACTAAATGAGCAGGTATTGACTGCTGTGGCTTCAACTGTTTACAACAGGCAGGGAAACAATTTCTGGAATTTCATTTGAACCTGAACTGAAACTGGGGAAAAACAATAAACAAGCTAGATTTTCCTTGGGAACAATAACTTCTGTAGCAGTTTAGGTACTGCTAAATTAACACTAACTACATAGCTACTCTTAGAGAGAAAATGTTAGCAACAGAACTGGGTTAGAGGACAAACGGCCCACAGTGTCATGTGGGAAAGAATGTATTGTGATCATTCCTGGTATTTGTGGGGTCTTCTCTCCATGCAGGAGCCCTGGAGCAGGATACTAAGAAAAACAAAATTTGGGTTTTTTTTTTTAAAGCAATATGGCCCAGCAAACTCCAGGACTGACACTGAAGACTTAAAAGAGTTTAATTCCTCTCCTAACACAAGACAATAAATCCTCACACAAATTAGAAACTGAAAAGGAAATAAAAAGAGTCCTCATTTCCAATCGTGGGAATGTTACACAAGAACTCTGGCTTGGAAGGAGGAGGGGAGGACATTCCACACCTGCAGGCCTTCCCAGGAAAGGGGCCCAGGCCTGACCCTGAACCCATCCCCTCAAGGTTACACCGTGGGACTGTCAATATGGAAATAATGTTACATTATTCCCTTAGTGAATATATTATTTCCAGTGCTATCAACAGTAACCATAACCTGAAAGGAGGCAGCTGAGAATTTCCATGGAAGAAAGTGAAGAGTTATTTTGGGATGTGCTCATAAAAGGCCTAGCTACAGTCCATCTGGATGGACACACATGGGCATACATGCATAGACAGAAGTATCTCTGCGTTTATAGCTGTGTACGTTGGCGCATCCTACTGTAGTTTAATAGATGCAGCACCAAGTGAGGGGCTTAGGAAAATAACATTACACTCCTGGATTCAGCACTCACTTACATGTGAACTGGGGCAAGTTAACTTGATTCTACCTCCTCATCACTAAAACTTTAGGTCAGTTTAGCCAGGCATTCAGTGAATCCAGATGTTTGGCAGTATACAGGAAACAACATCTGGATGAGTAATTGAATTTTCAACTGAACTTACTGGATGTTTTGGCAGCATGTCTGCACAGCCTTTAATGGCTTTCTGCCTCAGTTTCCCTAGCTATAAAAAAGGGACAAACATTACCACTTACCTCGCGGGAGGTAGAGAGGATGAAATAGTATCCAGGGGTAACAATGAGTTCCTGAAAGGCATGATTCTTTGACAGTACTATATCTTATCCAATTATAGGCTGGATATTTTTTCCAACATGAGCCGTTAGACTTTTAGGACATGAAAGCACTCTGAAATATAGTTCAGTGCTATACAGATACAACACATTATCATCATCAACATCATCATCATCCTAACATTCTTCTTTCTGACTTCCCTAAAGTATCTCACTTTCAGAATGGATCATGGCCAAAATATGAACTTTATTGAGGGTCTGAAAGAAGACATGTTTTGGCCATGTAAAGCAACACAGGTGAGAAAAAAAAATCAATGTGGGTGTTTGGAGCCCAACCAATTTCACAGCTCACACACATGCAATTACATATTTCTGTATATATGTAAAGATGTATAATTATATATACATTTTATATAATGGGATAATATAAATAGAGATAGAGACATAGATATAATTTCTCATCCTCATAATAACCTTGTAAGGGACTATTCTGACAACTCTAAGTACTATAGGTAAGAAAACTAAAGCTCAGAGAGGTTGAATGATTTGCCCAAGGTTATATATCTAGTAAGATCCACAGGTGAATTCAGATCCATCTGGATCCAAAGCCCATCTTCTTTTCATGATATTACATGGTCTCCCACAGCATTAACAGCAAGCATCCGAAGTCTTTACTAAAGGGGCTTGCTATTAATATCTTTAGTGACTATTGGATCATATGATCTGATGCAGCTTTCCCTTTTTCCACGATGGGCATCCAGCTATTAATATTTTTAGTGACTACTGGATCGTATGGTCTGATGCAGCTTTCCCTTTTTCCACGATGGGCATCCAGCCAGAGGTCTTTCTCTGATATTTCTTGTGAAATCCTTCTTACACTAGCCTAGCCCACCTTAGGCCTAAGCAAACCACCCCAAACTGATAAGCAGCATCACCGTCGGGCTCTTCATTACAGGCTGCCTTTTATTTGTATTTAAGCACTTTCCATGCTTGTGCGTCTCCTCCAAGGAAGCTGTGAAAACAGACGGTTAGACTTCTTTTGAATGCTCAAACTCCCTGGTACCTGGCTGAGCACACAGTAGGTGTTCCTTAACGTCTGTTGACCAAAGAGATTTGTTGACAATATTCTTCATTTAGAATTAGGGGCACAGTAATGGACCCTGAGATTTGAGCCTCACCAGTGCTTGGGTCTAGCCAGTTGAGTGGAGCCACACAGACACATTTGGTTTGAGATAATTTGGAAATAATTCGGAGGAGAAATACTGCCATTGTCCCCAGGTAAAGCACACCAGTTCAGCAGTGAGTGGTTTACACTGTGCTCTGAACTCTTCAGAGGTGTGTTTTGAAATAATCATACTATATCTTACCAGGCTTTATAGAACTTAGTGAGGTTGTGAGTTCACCAAAAGAAGGATCTGTTATGCAAATACTGCCACTATCCTGTGCTCAGCAGCAGTAACAACTATTTATTACTCAGAAGTGTAGTGAATACTTTCACATGCCATTTGCAGTGAAATACACCGCTATTAGAAAGCCCTTCCAAACATTTTCTAAAAACCACAAAAATTTCACTGCTAAACTTCATATTAAAAAATGAAATCATGCCAGCGTTGTCATACAGAAACCTCTGTCCTTGCATAAGAATTTTAGTTTCATTAAGTTCTTCCTAGGCTACAAATAGAAGTCAGTGGTGCCAGCGCCTTCCCACCCATGGACCATGGGGTAGGAACACTGTCACTCTGGTATCTGGTGGCATTTCTGATGGCATTTAAAAAATTGTGGCCACAAAGCAATCACAAGCAGATGGTACAACTAACTTCTATTTGTGTCTTAGTTACTAAACTCCTTCTGAGAGGAAAAACTGTGTACAGGTTAAGGGAATCTGTGGGTGTCTCAGTGCATGGCAGTGAGTCAGAAGTTGGCAAGGGTGCAGTGAAGCTGGTCCTCTCGTATCTTGCTGGTGGCAGTGAAAGCTGATACATCCCCATTGGAGAGTGGTTTGGAAACATGCATTAAAATGCTCATATCCTTTAACCCAATAACCCCAGTATTTTAAGAAAATGATCTAAGATCAGGAGATAGCGCTATGCAGGAGAGGTAGCTTCATTTATAATGGTAAAAATTTGAAGCAATCTGAGTGCACAGCAAAAGCAGACTGATTAATTATAATTAATACTTAAAGGAATCTTTTGCGGCCACATAAAATGATTAATATGAAGATACATGGCAACATGAAAAAGTATTTCCAATACAGTGTTAATTTTAAGAACTAGAAATCACTTGTATGCTTCCAATTACGTAAAAAGTCTGTGTGTGATTTTATGAACAAATATTTAAAAAGAACGTGTAAAAATGAAAACAAAATAGACTAGTTGGGTTGTGAGAAATGCTTTTCCTTCTGTTTTCGCTTATATTACAATATTTTCTTTATAATTTAAAAGTGGGGTGGAAAACAAGGGTCAGAAGTCCTTTTTTAGCAGAAAGAATCTTTGAAGAAAGTGAACAAGAGCTGCCTCTGCAAAAGCCCAAGAATACAGTTTGAACACTGGACATCATCCAGCCACCACTTTTTTGCCATTTCCATTTTTGTTGGCTATACACATACCTGGTTAATGTGCTTCAGTTTGTCAATAATTTGACTGACCACTGGCTCAGGGCCCTTCATTTTCAGCTCATGGAGGTTGAACTGATTTTTCATTCCATTTCTTGCTGCCTTTTGGCTGTATCTGGGAAACATGAAGGTAAAGAAAAGGTTTGTCACAAGAGAGTTCCAAGCAAAGTGCAAGTTGACTGTATTTGGCACCAATGGTCAAGCTGACCGCAAGCTCTCTTCAGCCTTCCAACCCGTGGGATGACTGCAGGGTACAAAGGTAGACCGCTCCAGACAGAGTCCATCTGCAGTAGAGAACATTCAACAGTCAACAAGTATTCATTCAACATCCTTTTTTTTCTAGGTGTTGGAGATACACCAATGAACAAGACAGACAAGGTCTCTGTCCTTATTGTGCCCTCAGTCTAGTGGACAGTCCAGAAGAGCATGCAGAGTGAGAAGAGCTATGCTAAGGGAGCTGCTGGGTCTTGGCCAGGGAAGCACGCAGGAAGGTCCTTAACTCTGAGAATGCTTTCTACTCGTTTGAAGAAGAAAGACTCTTGCGTGTTCTTTACCTCTTCCTTCTTCTCCACTTCTTCCTCCCATCATTTCCTGCAGGTCTGGGAGCTGGGTTGCTTTTCAGGACGCTTTCCTAAGCCATTTGCAGCATAAATTATGCTGGCCAGCTTCTGTCTGTGTTCTCCAGGGGAAGACAGAACACCAGCTCACGGGAAGGTTTTAACGTGCTGCCCCCGGATAAGCCATAGGCTTTCGCTTCAGGATTGAAGTTTCAAGGTAGCTATGGACATCCGCACCAATGCGAGAATGGGGATATTTACAATCCTGGGCAATTCTGCCTTTCAGTGTGCGGCTTTGGCAACTTCGACTGGGACAGTAATTCACTACTGAGGTGGTTGCTTTGCTGCCCCCATGGTTCCAGACCTCTAAGTAGAGTTACTCCTCAACTTGCAAAACAAAGCAAACAAATGCAAAACAGAACAAGAAACAGATTTCATTTCTTCCTTTATCTTCCATCATGTAGAAAGACCAGAACACTGTTACCAAAGGGGGAAGAGGTTTTTGATCCCTTTTTTGCTTTTTTCTCATCCTGATAGTGGAATATTTTCTTAAAGAAATGGAAAAATTTGCAGGTCTTTTGCCCCTACTTTATACATTAAAAAAAAATTACAATAAAGCAGTAGAATTAAGGGTAAATTCATATTTCTTTTACTAATATTTTAAATTACAAAAATAACAGTGCTCATTATAAACAATTCAAATGTACAGAAATAAACAAAGCACACAGCAAAAGTTCTTGTATCATCCTATCCTTCCATGAGAGAACCATGGTTAACAGTTTGATATATACTCTTCTAGGGGTTTTCACATGCATATACTAACATGTAGCTTTAACCAAAACTGGAATCATACTAGTCATATTGATTTGCAGCTTATCACTTAATATACATCTTGGATATATTTCCACGTCAGAACATAAATAACTGCCTTGTTCTTATTCCTCTGTATGGCTACATCATAATTTATTTATCCAATCCCTTACTGATAAAACAATTGAGATACTTCTAAGATTTTGCTAATATAAACAATGCTGCAAAGAACATCCTTGCATGCCAATCTTTGTACATTTACATTAATATCTATAAAGGGTAAGTTTCTAGAATCTAATCAGTTTGTATTTCTAATCCCAAATTATGACATGCAATGAATCATTAATACTACTGTATTTTTGCACAGCATTTTACAAAGCAGTTTTGTATCACTCGGTTCATTTGAGCTTCTCAACCACAGTGTGAGGTGATAGGGCAGACCTCATTATCTCTTTATTACTGAAAATTTCACAACTTCAGAAGATACTGATCTGACTGTGTTAGATGCTCCCTTCCATAATATAATGCATCTGCCAATATTTTACTTTATTTTTTTTTTTTTTTTTGCGGTACGCGGGCCTCTCACCGTTGTGGCCTCGCCCGTCGCGGAGCACAGGCTCCGGACGCGCAGGCCCGGCGGCCACGGCTCACGGGCCCAGCCGCTCCGCGGCACGTGGGATCCTCCCGGACCGGGGCACGAACCCGCGTCCCCTGCCTCGGCAGGCGGACTCCCAACCACTGCGCCACCAGGGAAGCCCTCTGCCAATATAAAGGACATGCTTTGATGCTACCATGCATGATAGCAGAGGAGGTCAGGAAATCAAGGTCTGACTTTTATAACTGAAAGTCATCTTCCGAGAACAAAAATATTTTGTAGGAACGTTGAAGAGAACATCTGATTGCATTTCTTCTAAAATGGCAGCCTAACACATTCAGCTTACCTAACTTTCAAAGTCAGTGAATACACAGATCACCAACCATGAAATACCAATTGCCTTTGGGGGCTGTATTAAAGAAATGTAAAGCAACATTCTTTGTTTATATATCTGGTGTGAATCAGCTCCCCACTAGCCTCCTTTTTTTTTTGTTCATATATAACGCTGTCTGTTTAAATATAATCTCCCTCTTGATGATACTGCCAACTCCATCTCCTTCTTCTTCACATCTACTGATACCTGAAGCAGAGACCCAAGTCACAGGGAAAGACGTAAGGCTCATTATAAATCTTCTGAAATGAACTTCAGGAACGTGTCCCTGGAGACATTTCCCTGGGCTTGTTCCTATCGAAGCCTGCCGGCCACTTTTATGCCCACTCCTACAAAACAAACCTCTTCCTGAAGTTTATTATCCTCACCGGAATACTGTAAAGACATCTGCCAACTTAGTGATTTTGCCCTGTACTCCATCTTCCAAATCATTTATAAATATTAAGTCAAATTAGTCCCATAGCTGATCCCCTGCGGCCCTACTGTCTATTCTCTGCCATTCAGGAAAATGCCCCTTTAGCTCAATTTTTTTTTATTTCTTACCTCCAAGCCATGGACTTGGTGGTAAGGAGCCAGCACTAAACACTGCTCCCCAGTCCCATGGTGACTCAATTTTTTAAAAACAGCTTTGAGTTTAAAAGCTTGCCAAACTTTCTGAAAGTCGAAATAGCATCCACTGTTCTGCCCTATCCATGTGCTATTTAAATCCTCAAAAGACTCTAGTAAATTAAGCATGGTTTCTGGTTACAGAAGTGTTGGGAAGAGCTGGCCTATGGCACAGCTCTAAAACTTAATTTTATTTACTCCACGAAGCAGTCACCAAAAGTACTGGTTCAACTGATGTCTACAGCTGCTAAAATTTAGCGGCACTATTTTAAAACTATTCAAAAACTCTGATCTTGCCCTATCCCTTTAGGTGTCTCAATATCTCTCCCCCATCCCTAACATCAGGTTCTGTTTCTTACCTCTCTACTCTTTCTCCTTAGCCAGACAAAATGTAGAACAGAATCTTAAAAGCCATGAGTGTTAAAATGGAATACTATGCAGACATTAAAATTAAAAGAACAAGTAAAAAAAAAAAGAAAAAAAAAGAACAAGTGGATCTATGTGTGTTGATATAGAACCAAATCCAAGATACACTGTAACAAATACAAGTACTGGTTAAGAATGTACAGTGTGATTCTATTAGCGATAAAAATGGGGGAGACGCAAGAGGGAAGAGACATGGGAACATATGTATATGTATAACTGATTCACTTTGTTGTAAAGGAGAAACTAACACACTATTGTAAAACAGTTATACTCCAATAAAGATGTTAAAAAAAAAATGGGTCTGCATACGCATTACTCTCATACACTTTATATGTGTTCAAATATACACAGAAAATTTTTAGATGGATCCATAAAAGAATGGTAAAAGTGGTTACTTCCAGTGAGTAAGATTTTGGAGGAAGTTTGACTTTTTTCTTTTATGTCCTTCTATGTCTTTTACACTTTAAAAATCTTTGAAATAATTTAATTTTTAATGAGCGAAATTTTATACAGTAGTTATTTTTAAGGCAAAAGAAAACAAAATGAAACAACCATAGCAAGAACAAAAAACATCTAGAGACTGTCATACAGAGTGAAGTCAGAAAGAGAAAAACAAATATCGTATATTAACGCATATATGTGGAACCTAGAAAAATGGTACAGGTGAACCGGTTTGCAGGGCAGAAATAGAGACACAGATGTAGACAACAAACGTATGGACACCAATGGGGGAAAGCGGCTTGGGGGGGGGCGGGTGGTGTGATGAATTAGGCAATTGGGATTGACATGTATACACTGATGTGTATAAAATGGATGACTAATAAGAACCTGCTGTATAAAAAAATAAAATAAAATTCAAAAATTCAAAAAAAAAAGAACAAAAAACAAACAAAAGGAAAATAAAAAGTGGGCCTAACTCCTATGCACAGCTCAGGGCCTCTGGGAAATCTTTCTTGTTAATAAGAGTTATGTTGGCCTTCACTAGAACCCCGGTTTAAAGGTGATTTCTTATGAGAACACATATTTGGGCCAATGTACACAATGTCACCCTGGAATTCCTTCACACCTCAGATGGTTATCATCAGGTCACAAATTCTACTTCGTTAGGTTAAACACAGCCTATATGTTTTCTACTCCTCAATGAGGTAACGCTAACCTGTCTATTTCAAAAGGACAGTCAATATATTAGCAAGGATGTGACTAAGAATGTGCATTATTCTGAGTACCCTCTCTCAAAACGGAGGCCAAAAAAAGCCATTCAAGTTCTTACCCACGTTCCCGGCAGACGCCTAAAGTCCTCTCCTGATGGGACTTGAGGGCCTCCTAGGACCGCTCTGATTCATTCTGAGCTGCTGCCCTCGCACCCAGATGTATCGTGGGCACCATGCTGAGTTGCTCGTTCTCCTTCTACGTACATTCATTTGCCAGCCAGTATAGTCTGTGAGCTCTTTGAAGGCAGAGGCTTGCTTAGTTCTCTTTTGTACCACCTAAAGCACCTCCTGGTGTTGTGATAACACAAGCTGTCAGTACTGAGTGCTTTCTCTGTGCCAAATACTGTTCCAAGCGCTGAGGAAAAAAAAAAAAACCTGCATCGGGCTTCCCTGGTGGCGCAGTGGTTGCGAGTCCGCCTGCCGATGCAGGGGACACGGGTTCGTGCCCCGGTCCGGGAGGATCCC
>NC_041234.1:105042035-105062811 GCF_002837175.3 Physeter macrocephalus
TGCTCCGCAACGGGAGAGGCCACAACAGTGAGAGGCCCGCGTACCAAAACAAAACAAAACAAAACAAAACAAAACAAAAAAACCCCTGCATCACCACACCTAATCCTAACAACCCGATGAGATAGACAGTATTATCATCAGCCCCTTCTGGCAGATGAGAACGCTGAGGCACAAAGTGAAGCCACTTGCCCAAGGTCACACAACTAGTCAATAGCAAAGCTGGAGTTTGAACCTTTGAGTCCGTGTCCAGCTGCCCCTGTTCTTAACCACTCTGCTGCTATTGCTTCCTTAGAGATAATGCATGCTGACTAAATATTTGACGTTTCCACACCATACTGCCCCATTGTATGAGACAATTAGCCAGCTACTGGTAATGGTCTACAAGCCTTGCAACAGTGCCTGCAATGACTGCTGTCTTTAACTACTCAGCAGATTCCTGGGCTTGCCCTTTAAAAACCCTTGGGGAGAGCCCTGTGTATGGAGTTTCTTCTCCCCAACAGAAATCCAACAGCATCACTATTCAGTGAAATATTTGCATTCTTGAAAGATAAGGTATTGAAGTTAGAGAAATAAGTAATACACCACCACCACCTGGCACTAGACAAACACCAAAGGTGATCTGAAATCTCTAAGGACAATAGGCAAATGAACGCTGGAGAATGTCTCCCTGCCTTGCAGCAATGCAACATATGTGATGTAACCCCAGGGAATTTTAGGTAACATGCACACTCCGAGCTTCAAGGCCAGAGGGACTCAGTGAGGGGTGTCTCTGTCGAGTTGCATTAATGAATTAATTAATTCAACATTTCATTTCCACTCACTCCCTCTGCGCCACTGGTGTACAATGGTTCATGACAGGCTTCGAATGAGGATGAGCCACTGCAGCCACAAGTCTCCTCATCCAGACTGCCTAGAGTGTCAGGAATGGGGACACTGACGGCCATGCGGGATTTTAAGGATGGGTTATCTACTTAGTAACGCTCATCTCTAATTAGATTAATTGTCCTCTCTCCAGAACACTGCCTTTTCCTAAAGCTTTAACACGGTTCTGGCAACGAATACTGGCCAGTGGAGGAGGAAAAGTAGAGAGAAGTTCCTACCTCCTAAATGGAAACCTTTCTTAACTGACATGTTACGTGTGACGTCAGAAGTGTCACCTTTAAGCACTACTTGTGGTGTCTCCTTCCCCCACCCAGTGTGGTATCTGCTTAGCATGAAAATGACTGCCTTAATACCAAGCAAACCTGATTTGTGAAGTGAAAGGGGGACATACCTCTGTTCAGGCAGATTGGTCAGGGATGGGGGAGGAGGAGGAGGAGGAAAACCTGTGCAAAAGCTGTAAAGGGAAAAGGAACCTAATTAAAACAGGACATCTGGGCATGCTGGTCTTGGGACAGTTGAAGGAAAGAGAGCACTTGTAGAAGAGGAACAGAGTCAAACATGTGTAAAATGGGCAACCTTTTCTTCCTGTCTCTGTACTGGCTGAGGCAGCACGGGTGTAGTGGATTCAAATACAGAACATTCAAAATGGAAGCACACTTAAGAGTGCATCTTGTCCAATCCACTCATCGTGTAGATGAAGAAACTGAGACCCTGAGAGGGACTTTCCCAAGTAGTTAGTAGTTAGTATCATAACGCCCACCTTTAGAAGAAATTCCTTCTTTAAAAGGTTCCTTAAACGCACGTTGCTGATTTTGGAGAGACAAGTTCCTAGAAAATTCACTTTCCTTCTTCTCCTAGGCATTAGACTAGTGGCAAATATTTGAAAGCAAGTCTTAGAAAAACCAACTTGTCCCCCTGCCCCCACCAATTATTTAATTTCACGTTGCTGCCTGCCGGGGTTATAGATGACCTACAAATAAGTTACAGCTCTCACATTCTCAGAGCGCCATCTTATGGAAAGACTGCAGTATTGCAAGTAGCCCTTTACCCAAACTCAGTGATTTATCAGACTGTTTCCTTGGAGAGTACTCTGGCTGCAACAATCACTGTGGAAAAAATGGGATAATTTAAAGAGTGTAAATAGCTTTAAAAACAAACTAGAGGGACTTCCTTGGCGGCGCAGTGGTTGGGAATCCGCCTACTAATGCAGGGGACACGGGTTCCAGCCCTGGTCCGGGAAGATCCCACATGCCGTGGAACAGCTAAGCCCGTGCGCCACAACTACTGGGCCTGCGCTCTGGAGCCCGCGAACCACAGCTACTGAGCCCACGTGCCACAACTACTGAAGCCCGCGCGCCTAGAGCCCGAGCTCCGCAACGAGAAGCCATCGCAATGAGAAGCCCGCGCACCGCCACCAAGAGTAGCCCCTGCTCGCTGCAACTAGAGAAAGCCTGTGCGCAGCAACGAAGAAGACCCAACACAGCTGAAAATGAATGAATGAATAAAAAAACTAGAACACAGGGTAGAAAACCCTTATTAATAGGCCTAAGAAAATGTTCTTTTTCTATCCAAGATGCAGTCTTAATTTACATAAATGATCAGAAAAATAAAGGTGGAAATAGCTGAGTTTTGTAAATATGCTTAATAAAGAAAGCAACAATTTGCTTCTCATTTATTTAAGCCCATATTTAAAAAATGTTTTTCATAACTGTTGGTACAGCAGTACCACGTCAGAGCAAATTTCAGCCAGGAGAGTGCTAGAAACAGATATGACAATCATACTCCAAGAAGGAAGTACTTCTATTCTCAAACAATAGCCTTTCAGAAATTACAAACAGATTTCAACAGAAAGGAAGCAAAAGGCAGAGAAGAAATCAGGGAGATGTAAACCCATTTACACCTCATTTGGTGGACATTACCTATATAAGGGAATAACTGTATTAGAATCTGTTTTCAGCGTATTTTCAAACCTCACTGTGAGGAGAGACTAAAAGATTGGTCTTGGAATATAATCAAGAAGTCATTTAGACCTAGAGAAGCAAAGAATATTTTCCAGATGGTGAGGAAAGCTTGAGCAGTTGATATCACCCACCACAGGGAGAAGAGTCTGTGGCTGTGAGGGGCAGCCTCCTGCAGAGGTGGGGAGATAGAGAGAAAATGCCTGAGATGGGAGCCCCTGAATGTCTGTCTGAAGAGGCAGACTCTGCAGAGGAGCCTGGAGGTAAGGAGAGAGCAAAGTAAATAAGGAAGCAAAAGTGATTCTTGCGAGAACTGCGGGATAGGCAGAGCCTGATGTGTGGGAACGCTGGTGACAACTGCTTCCTGGGCTTTGGGCCCTGACCACAAGCGGCCAGGATACTAAGCCAGGGCAAGGAGGGCTGGTGAAGGGTTCTCTGAGGGGTGTCCTTGAGGGGAACATACCAAGGAGGAAAGGAATTTGATCCAGTGTAAGGCTTATAAAAACAACAAAAAATATGTAATTCAAAGCTCAATAATTGGGGGTGGAAATGTAACAGAGCAAGGTGTGTGATGGCGATTTATTACTAAATCACCCCGAACTCATTTACCGAGTCCTTCTAGCCCAGAGAAGTAGCCCAGAAAACCAGACGTTTTCTTGTCCCACTGGGGTTAAATGAAAAGGAAATGATCTTTACCTGTTTTGAAGTTAGGTTTTTTTTTTTAAGTTAGATTTTAACTCAAAAATATTTGAGTTGGAAAGGACCCCCGAAATCATTTAGTTCAATGCACTCCCCTTACAGATGGGCAAACTGAGCCCCAGAGAGATCAAGCAGTAGCCATGCAAATTTTTATTGGCAGCGCTGCTGGTGGAACGTGACTGGAGCTGTAACTTCCCCCCAGAAGAAAAGCCAAGAAGAAGGGGGTCAAAGAACACGTCACACACCTCAACACCTGACAACACTGTATGAAAGTAACTGATTTTCAAAATAATGATCAATAATTATTTTTAAGAGGTAAAATTTAGTCTGGTCTACATAGTTTACTGAGACAGCAAAGACGATCCATTTTAGAAAGGCTGAGTCATGTGGTGGAATGAGCACTGGCCTTGGAGTCAAGACATAGGTTCAAAAGCTGGTACTGTGTGACTTCTGACAAGTAACTAAACCCTGCTGACCTTGAGCTTCCCTATCTGTGAAAGGGGGATAATGCCACCTGCATTTGTTTTGAGGATTAGTTGATACAATGAATGTTAGTAAATTGAGATAACAGAGGTGAAGTGTTCAGAAGTGGGCTCAGCACATCTATGAGAGGGCTGGTATTACTATGTGAAAGCACCCAACACACAATGGGTGTTCAATAAATGTTCTTTGGAAGAGGATTTCCTGAGAGGGGATGAATAAACCTTGCAATGAAGAGTTAGGGGAAGCTTTAAATCTGCTCATCCCCGCACTGAGAGGACTTCAGAAAGTGTGAGCAGCTAGCACCGAGCAGAGGTGTCCTCACAAAGCTTCCAGGGGACGGGGCATCTGAGGCGGAGAACTTACTGGTTAGGACTTCGAATGGTTCAGAATTAATTTTAGCCCACTGAAGAAGAGATCGTTTACCTGTGGCCCGGGGCAGATAGACAAGGTTCCCAAGTGATCAACTTTGGGTGTCAGAAGCCTTTTCACCCTCTCTTCCTGCCACATTTCATATCCCTCCTCTCTGTGACACAAAAGTCACTTTTTCAAATCTTTCTCTTTGGAACACTGCTTTGTTTGTCCTGGGTCCCTGTGGGGTCTCCAACAAACATCTATTCTTTAATGCAGCGATCTTCAAAATGAAGAATAGGACTCTCGAAGTCCACCTCCAATCACACTTCACTGACCCAAGACCAGTTTGAGGGAGAGGCAAAGTCTGAGTAACGGAAGAGTGTGACTTGTGAACCTTCTTCTCGCGTTGCGTTTCACAAAGGAAAGCCTCCTAAATGTTGCGTTGGATGTCCTGCTGAACTTTATTTAATGAACCGCCAAAGATTATGAGCAAAGGATAAACTGTTTTCACATGAATGGGTACTGCTGAAATACTTTAAAAGAAAGCTCAACATTCCTGCCACTATTTTGCTGTCAGCTTCTCCTGTCTTAGCCACAGTCATTTACAGGCGCTGAAACCTTCAATGTGCAGGAGTAGGCCTCCCGAGATCCTGAGCCAATGGTGACAAAGGCAGGAAGGTGATAGCTTAGCTGCCTGGCCTATCAGGCCCCAGTCTCTGGAATTAGTCTTGCTCCTCGGAGCCAGTATTTCATGCTTTTGGAGTGAATCTCAGATGTTCAGGCATGACTTCCTTTTGCCTGCTATATTTTCCCGGGCCATACGGCCTGAACTCCACCTGGGTTTCCTTGTTTGTATTCACCCCCGAGTCAGTCCTCTGCTTTCTCCAGTGCCCGGCACACAGCAGGCAGTCCATAAGCGTCTGTTGAACTGAACTGAACTGAGTCTGAAGACCTCACCCGAAGCTCACCTTCGGTGGTGGAGACTCTGACCTATTCGGCCCAGCTCTTGTCATTCTGTTCCCCTGGGGTCTTCCCCCCAAATCGGCAGCCAGTGACTGAGGACCTGTCTTACACTGGACTTTTGTCCGGGCCCTGCCAGGAAAACCTGCCCGTGTCCCACCTGCTAGACTGCGCCACTGTGGAAACCAACGGCTAGCTAGGGAATGGCAGAGTTCCTGCCCGGTGCCCCAGTGAACATCAGTATTGAGGTGGTGGGTCATTTCCCATTTGGGCCAGCCAGACAGGAGAGTTCCCATAGCCCAAGCACCACTCCTTCAGCCTCTGTCCCATCCCCAGGGACCAATCACTGGGCCCCCCCGACACTGAGCCCACCCAAGATACACACCTGCTAGTAACATCAATTTGCATCACAAGCCCTTTTCCAATACTGTAAACTTTGGCCCACTTCTGGGCCTGATTTAATGAGATTTTACTGTTGTGAAAACAAATCTTCTAACCCATCTGTTATATTTGCTATGGTCAAGGCAATAACTTCGAGAGGGTTTCAAATCTGATGGTGAAATTTCTAGGTTCTCAGTTTTGGGGGTCAGAGAAAGGACTTGCTGCCTTCCATCAGTATAGAATGCAAATACCCTTTGTTCCACACTTTACCTATTAAGCACCTACGTAGCCCTGTGCTCAGCCACGGAACCCTGACAGTTGGAGGTACTGAACTTTCCAATGTTCTAGCTCATTATCTCCAGTTTGTATTTCATGGACCAGATCCTGGTTTTGGCTTTGGCAAATCTGGTCCTCAGAAAATGAAATCTTCAACTAGTGACTGTGTTGGATTCCCCTGCAAACTTGTGATTGAGAGCGTGCAGCTCGACCACTTCACGAGCCGAGGGCACACACAGCAGCCTACATCACATCATGACACCCAGAGAGCTGGCACAGAGCGCCACCGTGGCTGATGGGAGGGAGAAGGAACTAGCAAGAATGAGGTGTTAGACGTGCCCAAGGACGCTGAAAGGTCTGAAGAAAGTGGAGCTGCCACTTCCGCCGCCTTCTCTTAAAATCAGCCTCAGAGCCCCAGAATCTAAGCTGCAGTCAGAGCCCTGGGCAGCAGAAGGAAACACACTCAGCAGGTGTTTGCCTGGTGGAAGACAGGGGCCACGGTGGGCATGGCCAGAGGAACCAGAACAGAGCCACGAGCACAGGGGAGAGAGCCTACCACACTGCCAAGGTCTGACTAGCAGAATAGCTCTGCCCTTGGCAGGTCCAAGCCTGGCACTGCCGCTCTCTAGTTGCCAGCAATAAAACTAAAGAATAACGGAGGGAAGGAAAGGTGAACTGAAGTGTAAACCACCCCCATTCCAACCGCCCCAGGAGCTGCAGGTGCCTTTAGCTTGCTCCTTGACTCTGTGCACCTGCTCTCCTGCCGGAACAAGTGGCCTATTGTGGGAGGCTGTACACGGGGAGGTGCTAAGCAAACAGAAGTGACTCTCCTGATGGTAAAATAGATGGGATTCCAGGAAAACTTTACCAAGCCAAATAAAAGTGATTGTAAAGCACTTGGTGAAACATAAACTGCTACATACATAAATACTTAATAAAAGCTCACAGCAATGCACACAAGGACAACTAGGTCAAAAATTACCCTAGCTCTCTAGCCCGGAGGGTCTCGGAAAAGAGAGAATGTTCTCCCTCCCTCGGGTTTTCTCAGCCACTTTGTATCCGTCTGGTCTTACCGGCCCTTCAGCCCTCGGCACTCCTCTAGATGTATCTCTCCCCTCAATGATATATCTCTGTGGTTAGAGGGCCTCTAATTTTCATTCTGGGTGGTTTGTGTCAAATATTATTATTAGGAGCGACAGACACTGAATTCCCTTGCTTTTGCTCAGAAGCTCCACTGGGGTCGTGAGGTGCTATGGGGGAAGACAATCTCTTTAAGGTTTAATTATGTGAATTTCACACCAAACTCTCCAATATCAGAAACTGAGACCTCTGACAACATCTCAAACAGCCAACCTACCTGCTCCCCTGTAGCCCCAAAGATACCTGGAGGATCTCTTCTAATGAGAATGATTACACCCCGGGGCTCCTTTTGAATGGCTTTCACTTTGGTCTGTTTGGGAAGCCATCAGGGAAAGAACTGGAAATTCAAAGTCACCAAGGCGGCTTTATGGCATCCCTCAGACTCCTCCCTCCCTCAAATATCCTTGCCCATAGGATCTCATGGCCTGTTAGAGCTTGAAAGAGCTTTAGAGGTCATCCTAACTCCTTCATTTTATAAATAAAATGCCGAAGGGCTGTGACTTGCCCAAGGTCACAGAAACCAGCTCGCGGTAGAGTTAAGACCCAGGCTGGACTTCCAGTCTAGGACTAAAGGGTCTCTACTTGCATGGGCCCCACAGTTCCATAGGGGATACACAGGCAATGGCTTCATCATAAGAGATATTGTGTAGAGGAGATGGAATGGAGGTCATCGGCTCTTTCTCCCAGGAGATGCCACCTTCTGGCCCTGATAAAATCTGAGAGCACAGAAGCATAGTGCAAGAGGCAGGAAAGGTACTGCAACTTTACTGGGTCTGGACTGGGGAGAGACCAAGGAAAGGATAGGATTTAGCAGCACAGGCCAGGGAAAGCCAGACAGGACACCCATCCCAGGTCTGCTGGACTAGAGAGGAGAACAAGCTTAGATCAGGGTTTCCATCAAGAACAGGAAGAAGGTAGGAGGGTTTTGAACCCATGAAGGAGAGAAGCCA
The DNA here is from genome assembly GCF_002837175.3 of Physeter macrocephalus. Classification (NCBI taxonomy): domain Eukaryota; kingdom Metazoa; phylum Chordata; class Mammalia; order Artiodactyla; family Physeteridae; genus Physeter; species Physeter macrocephalus. The sequence goes on from NC_041234.1 coordinate 105,050,116, forward strand.
AGCGTCTGACAGGCAGTAGGGTGGGTAAGAGAGCACAGACTGTCTGACTTTGGATCCCCTCTCTCTTACTAGCGCCGTGGCTTTTGTTGTTAACCTCATCAATAAATGGGGGTAATCATCATGTCCAGATCAGAAGGCTGTGGTGAGAATCAACGTACTTAATTCACACATGGTAAGCACCACAGAAATGTTAGCTATTATCATCATTAAGCACCTTCACTGTTTCAGTCCTACTTTCTGCAGTCAAATGCTCTACCACTGAGCTATACCCCCTCTGCTCAGTCCTACTTTCTGAAGTTACACTGCACCCTCAGACCGGATTTGGAGGGGGCGAAGAGAAGAGAGAAGTTTACAGAATGCCTCAGGCAAGAAAAGGTAAGAGAATGTAAATAGAGAAGGCAGAAACACCAACAGAGCTGCAATTCCCCAGCTCTCCTTCATCCCTCCAAATGTAAACCTCCTACAACTGCACCTTTTCCCATATTTAGTAGCTCCTAAGGGCATAGGTGCCAGGAGGTGACCAACTGTCCCTCTTTGCCTGAGACTGAGAAACTTCCTGGGACTCGGGAATTTCTGTGCCCAAACTGGGAAGAAGTCTTGGGCAAACTGGAACAAGCTGATCGCCGTAGCGGCCAGAAGGTGTTTGCTGTTCAGAATTGCTATTTGTTATAACTAGAGTGCAGAGCACTACTGCTAAATGCCATCCACTGGGGTTTGGAAAAGCTGTGTTATCCAGAAGCCACGCGAAGGGGGTTTTAATAGGACTTTCTTCGCGTCTGTGAAGGGGGAAAAAAAAGAGTTTCTTCAATAAATGGGTTTCACCAGGGGAACGTTAGCCGGTTTGAGGAGGATGGTCTTTAGCAGGACATTCACACAGCGATAGCCTCATTATCCATGATTCTTATCTGTTCACTTCGATTCTCCGATGCAGGCTGTCCTTCTCCAAGTTCTATTCCCAGCACTGTTATTTATATGTGTTTGCAAGTAATAAAGCTGGATTTATTGTAAAAGTCTGTCACTCAGACTTTTCATTAATGTAAACTGATGCTACAAATCCCTCAAAGTATTTCCTTATGCGGGGTCAACTGGTTTATTCAACACCATGTTATGACTTGTTTAAAAATAGAATTTGTGGGAATAGGTGAATTTGCTTAAGGAAAAAACATTTTGTTAAGTAACATTTCTGGAGAGATGCATAGAGAGAGATACTCGGGAAGCTGCTAAAAGCTCTGTGTTGATAAAGACAGCCAGGAATGCTGTGTTAATTAGCCAACATATAGTTCCATTTATTCGTGGTAGAACTTCTCTCTGTATCTGATCTACTTTTCTACATTAACACCTAGTAAATGGAGGGCGCCTCACAATTTTCAAAGCTATTTCATACGTGTTTGCTTATTGGAGGCTCACAACAGCCTATGAGGTTGCCAGGGGAGGCATTAATTTCACCATTTCATAAAGGAGAAAACAAAACACAGAGAGTTGAAGTAAACCTGTCCAAAGGCACACAGACATACCATGGGGCAGCTAGATCTGGTACTTAGGTTTGTTACCAGCAAGTATGTTTGTTGGTTCATTTATTGAATTCACTAAAAATGTATGGAGAGTCTACTCTATGGCAGGTACAACTAAGCAATGAGGATATATAGCTAGAAGACACAGTACTTGTCTTCTGGTGGAAGATTAGAGAAGACGTGTAACCGGAGACGTGCCAGAGGGACACCTATGTGCTGCGGGTCTTAACCCAGACTAGGGCATGGTGCAGGAAGATTCAGGCTCCTCAGAAGAGATGCCACTGACTCAAGGATAAGGAGGGGTGAGCTAGCACAGTACCTTTTTCTGGCCCCTTCTAGGATGGTCCTGGTCATTTGCTTTTCAGCCTGAGTTCTTGTGTAGCGTAACCCCCTACACAGCCCTCCAACTCAAGGCTGGTGTACCCTGACCTCGGGTGAGGCCAGCTCACTCTGGCTCTCATTAAACAGGGACTCATCCCAGTTCCGGGCCTGAAGCTGCGCCCAGAAGTGAGAAAGGGAACAAAACGGGCCAATGAATGGCTCAAACTAGGGTGGTTTAAGATCCATCTGACACGCGGATCCCTAAAATATTTGGAGGCAATAAGTAGGAAGCTCCTGTGACACCGGAGCTACAAATGAAAATAAATTTTCCCTCACAGGGAAATGAAACTTCCTTACAGAGGTGACAAATCCAAGGATCAAAGCCAAACTCACGTAAAAAAGCACAATTCATTGGCTTGAGAAATTGGGAAATCATGACCGATTTTAATGACCTCTCTCCTTTTCCACAAAGGTTAATCCAAGGGTGACAGAAAGGACTTCAGAGCATTGGACAACTAGACCCTTCCCGGTTTCTATCGTAAGTGAAATGGGAAGATTACCTGAGTCAATCACTGTTAAGAAGTCCTAGGAGGAAGTGCTGAAACCGCCTTTGCTATAAAACAAGACATTGAAGGCAGGAAGGCCTACACGTCTTCTCTAATCTTCCACCAGAAGACAAGTACTGTGTCTTCTAGCTATATATCCTCATTGCTTAGTTGTACCTGCCATAGAGTAGACTCTCCATACATTTTTAGTGAATTCAATAAATGAACCAACAAACATACTTGCTGGTAACAAACCTAAGTACCAGATCTAGCTGCCCCATGGTATGTCTGTGTGCCTTTGGACAGGTTTACTTCAACTCTCTGTGTTTTGTTTTCTCCTTTATGAAATGGTGAAATTAATGCCTCCCCTGGCAACCTCATAGGCTGTTGTGAGCCTCCAATAAGCAAACACGTATGAAATAGCTTTGAAAATTGTGAGGCGCCCTCCATTTACTAGGTGTTAATGTAGAAAAGTAGATCAGATACAGGCTTAGTTTATTGAATAACAGCAGTAATAGCTACCCTTTCCTGAGGGCCTACTGTGTTCCAGGCACTATACTCTGTATTTCACAATGTTTCTGAATTCTCTCAACAATCCTTTAAAAGTAGAGATTATTAACTCCATTGTGTAGAGGTGGAAACGGGCTCAGAGAAGACAAAGAGCTGATGCATACTGGAGCAGAAATCCAAACCCAGGCTTGCTGACCCCCAAAGTTGTGAGCTGAAACACTCTACCCCGTGGCTTTTTACCACTGCCACGTAACTGCGCAATTTGCCTCTGTGTGCTTTTTGTTAACTCCCAACTGCTTGACTTTACCAGTAAAAATCATCAGAGAAACTCAAGCAGTATTTCGTATTTGCCTAAGTATAGGAAGAAAGGGCAAAAAGACTGGAGAGCTGAGTTTCTTTCAATGGAGTCCCCAAAAGCTTACCCTTGGGGAAGAACTAGGGTCAGTGGCAGTAAAGAAGTGTCACCTGCCGACCATTTCCTGCAGCCTGCAGGGGAGAAAAATGAAAACCACAACCACAAAAGTCCCAACGACAAGGCAGCCAGAGGGGTCTAAGAGCAGGGCCATCGGCAAGAGGCTCCCAAGAAAGAGGCTTCCCTAACAGGCCTCTCCCTGTCCTTCAGACTCGGAGTCACAAGAGTCCATTTTCTTGATACTCAGCGACTACCTACCAGAAGTAACACTTCTGGGTCAGAGTACCTGGATGAAAATGTTTCAGGTGTGCTCCGTTTGTGTCAGACAAAGGTGTTCTGATGAAGTGACACTGCTATCACTCAAGGACTGACTGTCTACTTCACCAGGAAAAGGCCAGGGCACATGTGCCTTCCAGCAGCCTTGCTTCAATCAATTCGTCACCTCCCTTACACGCTCTCCGAGGGGTGAATAAAAAGCAATGGCAGATTTCAAATTCGTAAATAAATATCAACCAGAATGTATACAGCCAAAACCGTGTTGGGTCCCATCGACGATTCTGACATTACTTAAAACAGTTCCGGAATGCCTCTCTGGAAAGCCCACTTAAAGCCCGTTTAAGTGTCACAAGAAACAAAGAGTCCCATCATTATCCTCTTACCCCAAGTGAATCCCAAATGGTATGACCCTGCCTGAGCAGCCTCCCCATTCAACAGTTTGGTTCCAAAAGACGTATAGCTATTGACCCCGAATCCAGTTTACCTTTACAGGAAGAACGGCCTACAGCTCTTCACCCTTGCTCTGGACCTTTACCTGTCCGGCTCGGCCACACTCTAATGACGTGATAACATCAACAGCTATCATTTATTCAGTGCCTACGGGCCAGCGCACAGCTTCACAACAATCCTGCACAATAGGTGCCGTTACTCCCATCTTACAAACAAACAAGGTAACAGAACGTGATGCTAAATGACTTGCCAGAAGCACAGAGTCGATGTGTAAACCGGGGTGAAAATCTCCATCTGTATCGTTCTAATGACTGCGCTCACTCTTCCTGATAATGCACCGATCACCTGGTTCACGCATCCTAACCTCTCGGGGTCTTCTCCCTATAACTGTCTGTACCACTGAACACCAACAACCTGCAGGCTGCGGGATCGGCCATATGCCCTCGAGGCTTTTCCTAAAGAAGATGTTGAAAGATATTTTGAGGACCGGCAGCCTCAGTGAAATCAGTCTGTGACCTACCAAAGCGCCTACTCGGAAGGAGAAATAATACTTCAAGGACAGAAAAGCCCTGATGTGTTCAATAAATAATTTCTTAAAAGCAATTATAGTCCTTCAGGGACCCGTCTCCTAAGTCTTCCCAGCAGAAAGAGAAGAGCTCTGGGGCACAGAGCAGTGATAGTGAGAGGAGACGGGTCTTACTCCACCTTCAGAATCACATTTCAAAGAGGAAGCTGTGTGGTGATATGGATTTGTTGACGGTATGGATATGCTGGGACCTGCCTCGGAGGCCCCAGATGCTCTCCGTATAATGAGATGATCGAACTGAGCACGGTGGGGCTGGTGTAAGAACTAAGAGAACAACACAATCTGCTTCAGGAATAAGCCATCCAGCCTTCAACAGGTGGCTACAGACATCACTGTGGAGCCATGAGGATGTCTCCTCCTGCTACTTCAGGCCTGACAGTTGACAAGTACAGCCCATCCTGAATGTGGCAGACCATATTATGCTGTCAGTCAGTAGGATAAGCTGGGTTTTTCTCACTCAATTCTGCAGGTAGAGCTGCTGTATGTGACACTATAATCTTAAGGGATAAATGTCACTGTATTGCCATAGAGTAGGTTCTGAAAAATAGCTGTCACTAAAGACAACTTTTGACATAAATCTATAATGGAAAATATGTCAGTCTAAGCCCTTAGAGGAATTATTACATGGGGGCGCACCCCAAATTTATCTGTCTTACCTTACCAGGATTATAAAAAAAATCTCCAGCTGACACAAATATTTCATGCTACACCAAGTTAAGTCATTTTCTATGTAATCTATTTTTCCTTCAAAACTTTTCCATGAAAAATCTTGACTTACCTAAAGCAAGTTAGAATATGTAAGCTGCCATGCTAGCTATACCTCAGTATTTTCATTCTAGGACATACACTCAAATCAGAAAAAAGTGAAGTGTCATGTTTCTGCTTCCAGGAAAACTGAACGAAATGAAATCCAAAAATGTCTGAAGGGGACCAAGAGCTGTGGAGGTAGACAGTGCTCCAAACAAAATAAAGTTACTTTCCCAGTCAAAAAAAAAAATATATATATATATATATAAAACAAAGCCCTATTTGTCCCTCTCTCCCTCCTGCCAGCCTTTCATAAGCAGAGCTTCCTGCAGGATAGGGGGCAAAGGAAGAACTAGCAGTGAGAAGAGCTGGGGTATTGAAGGCTGCACCACTGTTTCTAACCCTCCGACCATCACAACAGGGGCTGCTGAGAAGAGCTATAAGCCTTGGCTACAGAAGGAGTTTAGTCTGACTTGTGCCTAAACAAGTCCAGAAGTAAATGACTTTAGGACCTGACTCGATACCATTCAATACTATTTCCGTGATCCACCGTTTACTTTCTTTCCTGTGCCCACTTCCTCTTGGCTCTGTTTTTTATTTTATATTTGCCTCCCCATTGGTGTTTTCATTGGCTATCCCATATTCAAAGTTCTACGTACACTGCCTTGAGCCTTTTGGAGAAAAGCTACAACGTAAACCTAAACTAACAAACAAAACTCAAATAATAAATAACAACCTATTTTAGCATGAGAACATGGGCGCTATATATAGCGACTGCTGCATATCACTGGCCTGTTCTGATGTGATTGGAATGAGCTGTGCAAGTGCATATGTGTGTCTGAATGTGTATACACTCCACACATCGGTCTTCTCTTCAATTAATTCCTTCATAACCAGATTGAAGATCCTGAAGGTCTTTCCATTTTGCTCTTTAAACCAGTGAAAACCTTGCTAGTGCTAGAAATTGGTCCCTCCCCTACCTCAAGTCCTCAAAACAGTGTTCTTGAAATAACTGCATTATAAAAACAGAATCGGCTCTTTCCCCTCACCTTTCCTACATTATAGGGCAAAACCCAGCCGTTTCGTTCATCTCATTTATTTGTTTTTTTTTTAACATCTTTATTGGAGTATAACTGTTTTACAATAGTGTGTTAGTTTCTCCTTTACAACAAAGTGAATCAGTTATACATATACATATGTCCCCATATCTCTTCCCTCTTGTATCTCCCTCCCTCCCACCCTCCCTATCCCACCCCTCTCATGGTCACAGAGCACCGAGCTGATCTCCCTGTGCTACGTTCATCTCATTTAAAAAAACATTATTTTGTACGTGTCAGGAATTGGGTGTTAACGGTTCTCTCATTCATTCCCACTTGTTGATATGACACAGTCTATCCCTCCAACTCAGCAGAAGAAAAACAGTCTCGTTAGGCTACTTTTCTGAAGCATCCAAAAGGTTTAGAGACAAGAACGAAACTCCTTGAGAATTAAAATAATTGCTTTGTATATTCCTGCTTCTGCCTTTCCAATTAAGCAGAGAAATCCTGGAGAGGCGTTATAAACATTGGAAGACTTGTCTGATCAGTGGAAATAAGGGAGAGTTTGCAGTGAGTGTGTGCGTATATCATTTCTCAGGTGAAATGGAAGGTAAGACTGCGTAGGAGGGAGAGGACGCACCTTCACGGCAATGTGTCCCTGCGGATCTCAGGGAGTTTATTCTCTAACGCCAGATGCCCCATGTACTCCACTGAGAGTCCCAGAGTGATGCTGAGAAAATACAAAATGGGTACTGATCCATAATGAACAAAAGTGGCCATGCAGACCTATCAGCCAGAAGATAACAGCAGTATTCTGGGGCTGACATCTCGATCCAGGCCCATCGAGCACAGCAACATGGCAGAGGAGCAACAAAACCAGCTAGGACTGGATACAGAGGGAACTGAGGCATCGTGCCACGAAGTATAAGTAGTTGTATATGTGGAATTGATAAACCTGAAAGTCAGTAGGGAAGTATAAACTCCTGTAGGAGGTATGCGGACTGCAGGAGAGACCAGCTGACTATACACACAGCGCCGAGAAAAAAAGACTCAGGGGAGAAAAACTGCAAAGGAATATAGAGATGAAGCCAGGTGGAGGAGAGGCTAGCACTTAGGTGGTGGTCAAGTATGATGGGGATGGGAGACCTGAAGGCTGTCCTGTCCTCAAGGTTAAGGGTGAGCCAAGCTGGTTCAGAAATGGTGGGAAAAGCCCGATGAGAGCACTAGTTGCTCAGGGTTAATATAAAAATGGGTGGAAAACTGATGACTGGATAAAGCAAATGTGCTATACCCATGCAATGAAATATTATTTGGCCATAAGAAGAAAAGAAGTGCTGATACATGCTACAATTTGGATGAAGCTTAAAAACATTATGCTAAGTGAATGGTTCCATTTATATGCAATATCCAGAATTGGTTAGTTGCCAGGGGCTGGAGGAAGGGGAGAGTGGGAAGCGATCACTAATGGGTATAAGGTTTCTTCTGGGGTGATAACAAAGTCTTGGAACAAGATAGAGGTGATGATTGTACAACATAGTGAATGTACTAAATGCCACCTAAAAAGGTGTTTGAGAATGTATTTGCTAATTTGTTCACTCTTCATACAGGCAAAGCCTACATTTAGTTGTTAAGCCCAGTGTTAGCTTACTTCTATGGGCTCCTTTATTTTTCTCTTGGTCTCAGAGATTCTGTAACTGAAATTCGCTGTAGTTCTACAAAGGCAAAAGGAGGAGGATTTTCTGCCTTTGGCAACGGTAGGAGATCTTTGCCTGTAGGATACATGGTGACTCTCATGATGGAGTAGACCTCACACAAGCCAAGCTTGCTAATTTGAAGATGTCTCTGTGAAATCCTGGAAGCTAATATTTATCTCCAGCCAAGATGAGGAGGTGGTGGAGGGAGGGGGAGGTGAGAAGGACAAATGATACTTATGTGGTACTCCCTGAGACTAGATCTGTGAAAACGTTCTTTTCCTGCATAGTTCAACTGATTTTATTCATAAGAGATAAAAATTGAAAGGCTGTGAAATATGACCTTATATAGAGAGACAATGACTTGTCGGATTCTCTAAAAGTTGAAAGATCTGTACGTCCATAGTAGGAGGGTATAAACAGCTATGATAACCCAGCTGACATGGACATTGATCAATATTTTCTTCGACGTCAATATTTTCTTTTTAATCAGGTGTCTCCACTGACAAGTCTTGTTCTCTTTCAAGATCCTTGATTTTCATAAATTTTCTTGACTAAAAGTAAAATATTTTCAAAGGAACACAAATCCAACCTATAAAGGCAACCAAGTCACAAGCCACTTGACAATATGAATTGGCAACTGTTACTTAAGACTAAATTAAATGAGAAATTAAATGAAAAGCACTGGAAACAGGATTTAACTATAGATGAGACGTGCAGCGCAAAGCTAATCTTCACAAATGGTGCAAATAGAGGGCACACATGTCCTCAGGCTACAGAACTTCATATTATTAAATGTATATTATTGAGTAATTTTGTAAAAATCTAGTTCGACACTATTCCCTCCCTAGTCCCATTGTTGCGTTAGGTCAGTGATTAAAGTACAGGTTAATTATAACCCGAGGTTGCCAACCATGGAAGGGTCACTTCCTGGATTACACTATCCTTATTCTGTCTACCAACACGTTTGATTTCCTTCCTTCCTCCCAACTTCTCTGTCTTCCTTCCTTCTTTTATTCCTGCAGAGTATATATCAACAATAAAAGTTGTCCCCCCAAAATAGTTTTTTTCAGAAGTACAAGTAAGAGTTTGGAGTAATGGCTTTCCTCCACACTGTAATATTTATTTTTATTTTATCATTTTCAATATCCTAAGATAGTAAAAGCTAGCAAATTAAACAAAGAAGTTTAACAGAGTTATTTTAACGGTGCAGAAGTGCATTTAGTTAACTTTTGGACTCATTCAAAGTTAGCAGGCTTTGGATTCTTCCATTGGATAGAAAAGGACTTTCTTGGTTCCAGGACAACATCCTTCATGAAAGTATAACGAACATGAAGTCGTTTATATGAGTAAAATTCAATTTTTAAAAATCCCACTAATTCGGGACTTCCCTGGTGGCGCAGTGGTTGAGAGTCCGCCTGCCAATGCAGGGGACATGGGTTTGATCCCTGGTGCGGGAAGATCTCACATGCCACGGAGCAACTAAGCCCGTGCGCCAGAACTACTGAGCCTGCGCTCTAGAGCCTGCGTGCCACAACTACTGAAGCCCACGTGCCACAACTACTGAGCCCATGTGCCACAACTACTGGAGCCCGTGCTCCGCAACAAGAGAAGCCACGGCAATGAGAAGCCCACGCGCTGCAACGAAGAGCAGCCCCCGCTCGCCGCAACTAGAGAAAAGCCCGTGCGCAGCAACGAAGACCCAGTACAGCCAAAAAAAATAAAAAATAAAAAAAACACAGGCCTGCCTGACAAGAAATTCTTTTGAATTAACTAAAACTGGATCATCTGATATATCAGAAGACATATCCAGTGGGGTTACAACATTTGCTCTAAACAATCACAACAATGAGGAAACATATTAGTGCTTGATTCACAGTAGGTACTCAAATATTTGTTAAATGAGCAAATAAATGAATGATTACATTAGTAAATAAATATAAACCAAAATTTCCATGCTTACAAGATATGCTGCTTAAAACAAATTAGTGTTCAGGTATTGTTCATTTTTCACCATCTTAATATACCCGTGGGTAAGCCATTGGGATGGTCTCTCATCAAGTTTATGCAAGAACCACATATTTGACCTGTGGGCGTTTTCCTTTTTAAATATTATATCATTTACACCTGTTTTAAGGCATCTGCTTTTTTTTTTTTTTTTTTGCGGTGGTGCGCGGGCCTCTCCCTGTTGTGGCCTCTCCCGTTGCGGAGCACAGGCTCCGGACGCGCAGGCTCAGCGGCCACGGCTCACGGGCCCAGCCGCTCCGCGGCATGTGGGATCCTCCCGGACCGGGGCACGAACCCGCGTCCCCTGCATCGGCAGGTGGACTCTCAACCACTGCGCCACCAGGGAAGCCCGAGGCATCTGCTTTTTATAAAGCCAAATACCAACTGCTTTCCTTTGACAATTTAAATGAATGTCGTAACAGTTAGGTACATTTCCATGATTCTCCTCAGTACCTGATAGAGATTTTAGAGTGATAAAGATACACCATTTCTCCAGAGTAGAGTGGTCTGCATGGGGCCATTAATCCCTCCAGCCTGATTCACATTTGCTACAGAGAAGTCTATCTCCAGGGTAGCATGCCACCTCAGTCTCATTAGCACCTCATTCTCATTGTTCCAGGTCAGTACAAAGCTTAGTTGAGAAACAAGCTGTTTTCAGGCATGTGTTCTACTTTGCATTGGGAAGAGGAGGGGTGGTGGGGGAAGGGAGAAAGAAGAGAAGTAACACGAACTGAGCTTCCACTATCTGCCAGTCTGCTAGGGGCTTTACCTCACCTACTAGTTACAACAACCCTGTGAGATGCCCCTTCCTTACAGAAGAGGACCTTGAGACTTTCTAGGTGAAGTGACTCACCCCAGGCCACACGTAGTCAGTAACAGAACTGAGATGCAAATCCAAGTTCATCTGGCTCCAAAGCCTTCCTCTGTCCATGACATTACATTGCTAATTAATTTCATTTAGCATCATGATTAATTATCCTGTGTCCGGATATTGGGTTCCACTAGCATGTAAGCTCCTCAAAGCAAGTAACTTGCCTATCTTGTTCACCCTCATATCCCTAACTCCTACCTTGGTGCTTAACACATAGTATCTCAAACACAAACGGTGAAGGTATGGATGAATGTATAAATCCATAAGGAAATAAAACACACAGACTGCCGGAGCTAGAGGTGCTCTAATCCAACCATCTCGGTTTTTAGATGGGGAAACTAAGGCTCAGAGGGATTAAGTCGCTTGCCCTTGGTTAAACAACTGGTCAGTGAAAGATTCAGAACTTGCACCCAGGTCTCTTCTGTATTCTCCTCTACAACATGCTACCCCTTGCACAGACATTTTTGAAAGCATGTTCATCAACTCCATATGGTTTCCTAAGCATTCTACCCTCCTGATTTAATTCTTTAATTGTAAGCTATTCCTTACACATGCAAAGCAATGGAGGTTAGGAATACCATTAGCCCACTAGAATGAAAGCTCACTGAGGACAGGAAAATTTGCCTGTTCTTTTCACTTCGACATGACTGGCACTTAGAAAATGCTCAGTAAATATGTGCTGAAGAAATGAACATATATTATTTCCTTTCCAGCGATAAGCAAATTCTTCAGAGATGACGAATGTTAGCACAGATGACACTAAGAAACACTCAAATGATTAAACATTTCCGTAAAAATACTGTGAAATGGTACTCCTCCTTCCCTCCCCTTTCTTCTTTCCTCTATCTTCATCTAGAACATGGGGCACGGGGCGGGGGAGATAATGCTATTTCATAGGATTGATGTAAGGATAAAAAGAGTTAATACATATAAGCACTTAGCATGGTGCTTCACATGTAGTTACTCTCAATAAATAACAGCTATTAGTACAAATATGATTTCTTCAAATCAATCAATCAATCAATAAGGGCCCACATAATGAGAAGATGGAAGAAGCCAAAGACATCCCCCCCCCCAAAAGACTTGTTTTATGCTTTACAATTTGTAAAATGTTCCTGAATCCATAGTTTTCCATGGGCTTCAAAGTTTGTAAGTTCTATGAGGGCTATAAGTTATAGACGGCATCCGCCATGTCAGAGATGTTCATGTGTATGTTTTTTTCTAGAATTTTTCTCATGAAATTAATGGAGAGAAGACATAACTAACACTGAGATGAACATATGATGAGTATTCCTCAAATACTGCTATATTTAACATTAGAAAAAGATTACCTCTCCACGAGTTCTTGTCCATTCCAGCAAAGGGTGTCATTTTCAGCCACAGGGCTATGGCTGCAGATGTAGCCAGGCAAAGCACTATAGAAGCTGATGAACGATTTTAACTTCTGAATTAGTTCCCTGAAAGAAAAACAAAACATCTGTGTATAAGATGCAAGTAAACCCAGTATGAGGAAAGTTTAATTTCCTTATCAGCATGACAGAAAGGCTCTGCCAGGCTGATTAGAGCAATAAATGATTTAAAAAGACATTCTTGGCTACAAGGCCACAATTTAGGCTTTTTTTTTTTTCGGTCCGCGGGCCTCTCACTGCCGCGGCCTCTCCCGTTGCGGAGCGCAGGCTCCGGACGCACAGGCCCGGCGGCCACGGCTCACGGGCCCAGCCGCTCCGCGGCC
>NC_041234.1:105062836-105084469 GCF_002837175.3 Physeter macrocephalus
CGAACCCGCGTCCCCTGCATCGGCAGGCGGACTCCCAACCACTGCGCCACCAGGGAAGCCCTAGGCTTTTTAAAAAATCAATAAAATGATAGAAAAAAAAATTTGCCTGCCATATAAGGTGCTGTTCCTATCAGAAGGATGATTTAATTTCCCCATCCATTTTTCTAACACGTTCAGCTTCCATTTTTCGTTCAGATGCTGTTACCCACATTCTCAAAGGTGCTGATTACAAGGCACACTGGAGTACTACATATCTTTTGGTTTCTGAGTGCAGCTGAGTGCGTTGATTGTAATTTACAATGCTATTACCCTAGAGATGGCCCCTTTCCATACAGACTCTGGCTAACAGTTGCAGATCAGAACTGCAGGGTGCTCAGAGCAGTATAAGCTCTGTGCAATTCTCACAATATCGTCAGAGAAACTCACATCTGCTAAAGGAGGAAGGTTTCTTTGTTCTTTGTTTATATATTGTGGTTCCTATGGGGGTGGGGTGGGAGGGGTCCTAGTATATTTTATTATATATTTGCTCTGGCTTTCATGTTATAAGAGAGTGTGTGTGTGTGTGTGAGAGAGAGAGAGAGAGAGAGAGAGAGAGAGAGAGAGAGAGAGAGACCAAGCGAACTTATTATATATGCAAATATGTATAAACACACACCAATAAATAAATACCCAGCAAAACTTCTGGCCTATTATCTTGGCCTATTATCTTCTTTCAGATGTACATGGACATACAAAATAAGACACTATAGACTGAAAGGAAGTGTTTATGCTTATTAAGAAATATTAAAATATCTATGCAATAGATGTCCAGTAGTCAACAAACCAAAATAAAATACTCTTTATTTTCTAAAGCAATATTCCTTGTAGAAGGGAAGTTAAAGAGTACTTCATATATATTCAAGTCTATCTTAAGTCTTCACTAAGTTTTTAGAGACTCTCACCAGGGAATCTGCTGGCAGTGGCGTAATTATGCAATACTGTCTCCAGGTTACCAATGGACTGACCTGATATACAGGCCTCTAGAGGAGCCCAGAAATGCCTTCTGGGGGTTGTTCTCAGATCCGGCCAAAAGAGGAAGACTGGTGGAAATTATTGTCCGGCATTTAATGCCATTTTCCATTTTATTACCATAAAGCAATTCATTTCAACTAATAATTTAGAGAAAGAGAGACAGCGAGCGCTGACGACACTCAGCACATCTTCACAAAGGCTCGGGTCACAGTAAAGCCATCACTTCCCATAGGAGGCCTCCTCCTACCTCCAAACTCTCTCTCACTAACATAGCACATAGCAAGAAAAATGGAACCTCATAGCAAAGCCTTCCAAGTTGACTTCCCTAGAAGTTAAAACAAACAAACAAACAAACAAACAAACATAACACTCTGAACTTCTTCCAGCCTCCCAACTCTTGCAGTTTTTTGCTTGGCTGATCATAAAGATCACTGACAAACTGGAGAAGATTCAGAGAGGGTCTATCTAAATGTCGAGGGGACAAAGGGCCGCGATAAACCTAAGACCTCCAGCTTTAGTATGGAGGGATATTACTCGGTGGGGTCAAAATAAAAGTCTAAGAAAGCCACAAAGACTGTGAATAATGTCTAGGTCATCAAATTCTAGAACTCGGGGAATCTCTCTGAAACTTGAACAAGGTAACTTGGGGAAATAAAAGACCATCCTGCTTCACAGAGTACTCATTACCTCCACAGGACATACAGGATGGACCTAGGGAGAGATAGTGTTTTTAAAACTTGCTTCTGAATTAGTTATTTTGAATTTAGAACAGTTTCATTTAGGAACTATGATATAGTGATGGCTGGATTCTCAGAACAGCCCCTTAAAACCCATTAGGAGTAGTAGCTAAGAGCACTGATTTTGGAGTCTGACCCATGTGAGTTTCAAATGCCAGTTACTCTCTCACTTACTTAGCAGTAAAACCTTACTAGACAGATTCTAAACTTCTCTGGGGCTTAGTTTCTTCATCTGTAAAATGAAGTAAATGATAGGTTGCTGGGAGGATTAAATGAGACAGTGCATGTGAAGTGTTTAGCATAGTACCTGGCACAGAGTAATACCTCCACAGCGGTAGCCATTTGGCAATTTATTTCCATTATTATGAGCCTGTAGAATATATATATAGTATATATATGAAATATATATTATATTCCAGATAAACTTACGTATGCAAGATAGTTAAGTTGTTTTCAAGTTCCAGATAACTTAATATGTGCAAGATAAATAATACTTCATCTTTTAAGGTGGGTATTAAAAAGTACAACCATGTTTTCTCCCTAAATATTTTTCCTGTTATTCTTTTTCAAAAATTAGCGAGCTAGTGGGCTGGGTAAATCACTGGACTAATCTGGTATAGCAGTTTAGATGGTCTTTGCCTGGTAGGAAAGTGGTGGTGGCCTTCACAAGGGTTTGTGTCTAAGAATCCGAAATGGAGTATCAAACGTGGAAGACCAAGCCAAGATGAAGTCGAGTTTAAAAAGGTAGGTTAATCATCAGGGCAAGGCAAGTCAAAACCACAGTAAGATACCACTTCAAGATGACTATAATAAAAAAGACAAAAAGTGCTGGGAAGGGTGGGGAGAGACTGGAACTCCCACACATTGCTGGTGGGAATGTAAAACAGCACAACCACTGTGGAAAATAGTTTGGTGGTTCTTCACAAAGTTAAGCATAGAGTTACCACATGACCCAGCAATTCCACTACTAGGTATATAGCCAAAATAACTGAAAACAAGTACTCAAATCAGTACATGTACACGCATGCTCATAGCAGTACTATTAACAGTAGCCAAAAGGCGGAACAAGACAGATAGATAAACACATATTCTATACGATGGAATATTATTCTGTCTCGAAAAAAGTATTCCTGCGTGCTGCAACATGGATGAACCTTGAAAACATTATGCTAAGTGAAAGAAACCAATCATGAAGGATCACATACTACACGATTCCATTTATGTGAAATGTCCAGAACAGGCAAATTTAGAGAGGCATAAAGTAGATTAGTGGTTGCTTTGGGCTGGGGGGGGATGACGGTTGGGGAATGATAGCTAAAAGGTATGGGATTTCTTCTTGAGGTGATGAAAATGTTCTAAAATTGATTGTGGTGATGGTCGCACAACTCTGTGAATACAATAAAAACAGCTGAATTATATACTTTAAATGGATGAATTGTACGGTGTGTAGATTATATCTCAGTAAAGCTCTTATTGAGATTTACCTCCAAAAAAGGGTAGAGAAGAGGTGAAATATGTCTCAGAGAAAGAGAGGCTTTGTCTACAAGAGACAGACACTCCTTGGAATAGTGGAAAGAGACGATCGGGAGAGCTGGGAAAGAGCCAGGTTTGGATGGGCATGAAACAACGGCCCGGGTGAAGGGTGAGAAAAGAAATTTATAAGGGCCACAACTTCTGCACTGCAAGAGCTGCAAACAGTGGTTAAAATCTCTTTCTTCCTTCATCTTATAAAATGAAGTCTGCTTTTTTCTCATCATAAAAGAAATATATGGTCACTATTGAGAATTTATAAAATATAGCAAAGTAGAAGGGGGAAAAAAAACCTTATTTATAGTGCTACCAGCCAGATAATCACACTTAATATTTGGACATATTTCCTTTCTAGACTTTCCTCTCCAGTAAAGTTTTATGTTTATTTCTCTAAAACCTACTCTTCTTGATAGGCTTGTTCACTGCGTTCTTTTTGGTTCTCAGTGTATATTATTCCCATTAGAACCCACCTAGAATCCCAGGTAGATTTGATTAGAAAAGAACATCAAAATAATGAAATAAATGCTGGTCCTTGTTGGAAGCCAACCTGGAGCGTCTGTGCCATGACAGGGTCATGGAACAACACCAAGACAGCGCTGCAGGGCAGTGCTGCGTCCAGGAAGCCGATTACATCTCTTCTGATCTGCTTTGTAATTTTGTGCTTCTGCCTTGAAAAAGTACATGGGGGATTTGCCCCCCCCCGTCCCAAGCTTAACCGTGTGAAACGTCCTCTTTCCCCTCCCAAACCAAAACCTACGCATTGGGACTTTTTAACAACAGCCCCTGGCTGGTGGGAGAAAAATAAACAACCTGGAAATGTAGGGTTGTTTATACGGAAAACACCAAAAATAGAAAATCCTCTTTCCCCTCCCAAACCAAAACCTACGCATTGGGACTTTTTAACAACAGCCCCTGGCTGGTGGGAGAAAAATAAACAACCTGGAAATGTAGGGTTGTTTGTATGGAAAACACCAAAAATAGAAAAACAATGGCCCTACATGGGAGTAATAGATGATTATGGGTATTGTCGGTTCTGGTATAAGGATAAATTAATCATACAGAGTCAACTGCCAACATTGGAATTGTTGACTCGTCCATTCAGACAAAGCTTCTTGCCCAGAAGAACACAGTGATAGATTAAATTGTGAACTATATTGTAGATGATTTAGGGGTACACTGTTAAGACTTGTCCATGCGGACCTCTGGGACACATAGGAAAGTTCAGGAAACTTCCTCCTTCATAGTTTCTTTTAATGGCTTGTTACATATTAGCTTGGCTTTGTTATTAGTACAGATTGAACCTACTCTAAGAAAAAACAATGACGTTTTGAGAACCTTTAGAATTACTTTAAAACTACATCTAGAAATATTAGGTACAATCTATTGTAAATATCTTCTGAGCTTTTAGTTAAACACCTGATGATGTAATCACTTAGGGTATATAAATCTGACTGTGAGAAAATAAAGAGAGAGAGATCATGCTTGCACATACACAGTGTTACTGATTTATTTAACCTCCCCTCGCCGACGCTGTCCATCCCTCGGGTATTCCCGGACCTGCAGGAGCTGGACTCCCGCAGGTTCTCAAGTAATTCCCAGGACCCGTGGGACGAGGCAGTAGCCACTTCTGTGAGAGCAAAGAGCAGGGCTCCAGCACCTTTAGCAAACTGGCCAACACTTCTGAGTCCCCAAATACAGTGTTACGGTGCAGGCCATTCCTTCACGCAAAAGCTTCTAAATACTGTGAGAATACAAATTTTGGTCTCCAAAGAAACTTTGAGTTTTTTTTTTTTTTTTAGAAACTTTGATTTTTGAAAGGAAAGTCAGACATCCTATTTTCCAGGGTAGAAGACTTTCTAAACTGTTGGAGAGTTAATGAGCTTTTCAAAAGAGGGCGACAACAGGTAATAACGTCCTCTGACATCACAGCCCTGAAAGCAGCAGAGTGTGACAGGAGTAGTTTACTGCCTACTGGGTTTACTGCGCCTGTCTTATTTCTTCTCTTCTTTGTCACTCCTTCCTAAACTTGTTCTGGCATGGGAATTAAGTGTATTTTATTTTTACCTTTTCTTAAATAAAGCTTTCTATCTCCCCGCTTATAATTTTAAAAGGAGGTGAGCTGAATATATTTCTATTTATCTCCTTGAAGAAAGATACCTGAAACTAAATTAAGTGACATCTTAATTACCCGTGTGTGACTCAGTCCAGATTTCTTTTCTTTGTGCTAGTAACCCATGACAGACAACAAAAGAATCTCCACCCATGAACTAAGGCAGTCTGCTGAATTGAATTGTCTCTGGAAAAAAAAAAAAGGATAAAAGTTTGGACAATTAGTTGCCCGGGATGGGAAAACAATTTGATTGAAGGGAATGTTCTTTGATTCGAATTCCACTTTATTCTAATCATACATGCCAAACATACCATTTGACATATAAATAGTGAATCCTAAGGCTCTCACTTGGGACAAACCCAGGGCTTGCTCACAGCAGTCTACTCAGGAAGAAGAGTCTCTTCAATGTGTTAAATGTGGAACTAGAGGACAGGGCCCCTTTGCGTGCACGAGCCATTTTGAAATATTGCAGCTAGGTGCACGTGATCTTCCCTGGGGGGCTCCCACCATCCTCGAGAGGAGCGTCCCCTTCTTGGGTTGTGGCCGAGAGGATTCCCTTTGCTTTCTTGCAATGATTTGCTTGGGCAGGCATCAAAGCAGCGCTAATTGGAAACCACTGCAAGTAAAAAGCAGCCTTTCATCCCCAGCTGCAGATCCTGAACTTTTCTCCTTTATCATTAAGGATCTTATTTTTCTTAACATAAAATAATATGAGCTCATTATTTTTTTAAAAAAAATTAAAAACACAGAAAAGCCCATAAACTATTTATCATTAGAATGATGCAGAATCCTACTTATTTCTGCTGCAAAGAACCTTTCACGGTCTGACCCCAAGCTATAATTTTCTACATTCCAGAGACTAGTCCATACTTTTTCTCATACTGTTCCCTTTGCCTGGAATACCCTCTTTTCCCCCCTCCATCTGTTGAATTTCTACTCTTCCTTCAAGGCCCAGCTCGTCGATTCACTCAGGACAAACTTTGTTTCGTTCAGAGGGTGGAAGGCAGCAGTCTGAGAGGGAGTGTGGGAATAAGCATTGCTTTTGGACCAGGGAGCTGAGATCAGCTTTTGGTCTTTTCTTTCTAGGTCATTTACTAGTGTCACCTAATCCACTGCCCCTTTAGACCAAGTCAGAGAGGAAAGGGAGGAGGGGGAGTGCAGGACAGGGAAGGCTGGAACACGTAGATGTACTTTCACAAGGGTGGAGGGACTGTGTGACTTTCTCACAGGTTAGCATCTGGGCCAGAAGTTTGGTGTGTAGATGCTGAATGGACTATATTCAACTACAGATTTTGTGTTTGGAAAAGGGAAAGATATTGCTCATGTCATAACATACCAAACTTTATGGGCGATATGCAAATGACAAGGTACACATTATCATAGGGGAAGTGGTGAAAGAGACATTCAATAGGGCAAAGGAGGGAAAGCCTGACATCTGCGAGGAGCTGAAAATATTAGAGTTGGAAAGGCCTGTGAAAATGTCATTTCTTTTATTCTGCTTGTACTACTTATGCATCTTGTCCTACCCTCACTGTTTTAAATCTGATGACAGATATTTTCAATATTGGTATCTGAAACGAATGCTGAGTCCCATACTTAGGCCACCAGTTGAGTATCAAATCGCCTTTAAATTGAACTAAGCTATTTCTAAGATTAGTTGTGTGTTGCAAACTACCCAGTTGGGGGCAGACAAAACAAACAGATGACTTCTGAATGCTACCAAAGGAATCCTGCGTTTCTTTGTGTGTTTTTATTTTAATAAGGCAACGGGGCTTTTCAACTCATAATCAGATTCAGACAGCTTGCTCACAACCTCCACAGACTGAATGCTACAATAGGGTTCCTTTCTAATTATCATATTCTTAACCACAGAGGATGGAGCTGGAGGCACGGGTGCGAGGGGTGCTGGAGGTACATATATTTTTTTGGACAGTGTGAAATCCTGTGCAGAACATACTGAGAAATGTACAGAGGTTCTAACACTCTGCCACAGCAAGCCCTCTCAATAGCATCAGATCGCAGGGGGGCGGTGCATTTAGCAAGAGATCATCTTAATCCCCTCTTCTCCACTCTCCCTAAGAGGGTTTGCAATGCTATTTGACAGAGT
Organism: Physeter macrocephalus; assembly: GCF_002837175.3. Classification (NCBI taxonomy): domain Eukaryota; kingdom Metazoa; phylum Chordata; class Mammalia; order Artiodactyla; family Physeteridae; genus Physeter; species Physeter macrocephalus. Next base: position 105,070,332 of record NC_041234.1, read on the forward strand.
TAAATGAAATCAGACACTCTCCTGTTGTTTTATTTTCTTATTCTGCCAGAAAATTCAGAAGGAAGGGCTCCATCTCAGTTTGGCTTCAGTGTGCAAAAAAGATGAGAGACACCACGGGGTGGGCTCACGTTCCCAACACCCAAAGGAGCCCTGCCTGACTACCACTTAATTAAGTCTACGGGCTTTTGCAGTTTTTCTTACTATCCTTTCTTTTCTTTGGGGGTTAGCAACAAATTCAAAAACGAACCTAAACAAAGTGCCAAATCTGGGTGCTTAGCCAACAACTCATTTACCGATTTTTTCTTTCCCTGGAGGAATCAACATCCATAGAGCCCTCCCTGGTAAGGCGAAAGGGAACAGGTCCCAGAGAGCCCAAGACAGAAGCCATGGCAGCAGGACCTTAACAAACGAACATCCTATTTACTTATCGAGGTGTCTAGGTTGACAGGGTGATCTCAAAATGCGACTGGAATACTGTGTTTATTTTGAAAAAGCTTTGCATGTGATTCTGTTACAAATTAATATACCACATCCTCAGTGAGGCCTCCACTATACCTGGGCAGAGGTTCTCTCCTTCCCTGTAGCCTGCCTCTTTGCACTTACAAAACTGTTTTGAAATGATCGCTATCTAAGTCTATTTCCACATTAGACTGATTTGGAGAGCAGAGACTGTGTCTTGATTTCCAGTGCACAGTATACATTCTGGCACATAATAGGTGTTTCCCAAATTTCTGCTGAGTTGAACAATATAATATATATATATATATGTATAATAATGCTATATATACAAAAAATAATATTTTATTAATATTATACTATAAATGTAATATAAATATAATATATAAAACAAACATTATATTACTTATAATTTCTATTTTACTTTATATATTATTTATAAATAATTAATCTAAAATATTATAGAAATTCCTCACTTCAGTGCAATATGCAAGAGGTTTCCACTAGTTAAAGGTCAATAAGTGAGGTTAATTCCTCAGGTGGTTTGGGCAAAGGGTGAAAGCAATGGAGAGCAATGGACAAAGGGCAGATAGGGGCTAAAGAGGGCCTGGAGAAATGGCCTAATTTTGTCTTCCCAGAAAGATAAAAAATTTCCCAAAGAACCCCTATGCTATATGGAAATGGTTCTCAGAGTATTTTGGTGCCAGGACCCCTGTGGTGGTTTGAAATATGTCCAGGGACTTCCCTGGCAGTCCACTGGTTAAGACTCTGTGCTTCTCCTGCAAGGGGCCCAGGTTCGATCCTTGTTTGGGGAACTAAGATCCCACATGCCATGCCGTGTGGCACGGCCAAAAGATAAATACATAAATAAATATAAATAAATAAACAAATATAAATAAATTTAAAAGTCAACAAACCCTTTGATACTGCTCCTTTCAAGAGGTGGAGCTTAATTTCCCTCCCCTTGAATGTGGACTAGAACTGGTGACTTGCTTCTAGCAAATCGAATATGTCAGAAGTGACAGCATGTCACTTCCAAGACTAGGTCGTGAAAGACATCTCAGCTTTCTCCTTGCCCTCTTCCACGGCTCACCTATTCTGGGGAAGCCAGCAGCCATGTTGTGAGGACACTCAGAAGGTCCGTGTGGTGAGAAACTGAGGCCTCCTTCAAACAACCAACCAGCACTAACTTGCTCCATGTGTAAATAAGCCACCATGGAAGTGGACCCTCCAGCCTCAGTCAACACTCAGCGGACTGCAGCTCCAAGGTAACACCTTGACCAAAATTTCTTTGAGACTGAGGACCACCCAGCTAAGCCGCTCCCAAATTCCTGACAGAAACTGTGAGATAATAAGTGTTTGTTGTTTTAAATAACTACGTTTTGTAGTAACTTGTCATATAGCACTAGAGAACCAACACAACCCAAAGGGTCCCCCCCACCCCTGGCCGTACCATTCGGCATGTAGGATCTTAGTTCCCCGACCAGGGATGGAACCCACGCCCGCTACAGTGGAAGCATGGATTCTTAATCACTGGGCCGCCAGGCAAGTCCCTTTTCTTTCTTTCTTTCTTTCTTTCTTTCTTTCTTTCTTTTTCTTCTTTTCCAAAGGGTTCTTAAAAATTATTAAGGACCCCAAAGAACTTTTGTTTACATGACATATATTTATTGATATCTACTGTTTTAGAAATTAAAACTCAGGAAAAAATTTTTTTAATTTATTATTAATTTTAAACTAACAGTAATGAGTCTTTATATGTTAGCATAAATTACATTTTTATGAAAAAAGTGAGAAAAGCGGTAACGCTTCTGCATTTTTGCAAAATATCTTTACTGCCTGTCTTAATAGGCGTCAGCTAAATTCTCCCATTGGCTTCTGCATTTAATGTGTTGCCATATTTTATTTTGGTTGAAGCGTATGAATAAAAGCCAGCTTCACACAGATATGTAGTTAGTAAAAGGAGGATCTTACAGACCCTCCGAAAGGGTTTCTCTGGGACTCCCCGAGTTCTCAAATCACACTTCAAAACTGCTGCTACAGGGAAACTAGAAATTTATTAGGTTGGAAGTCACCAAAAGAAAATGTGACTTCCGGAAATGCTTCTTTGGAGGACTATCTCCCAAGTACCCTTACTGCCCTCTCTCACCCTAAACTGTGTCATATATGCCTAAGAGTTACCGTTTCAGAATCTCCTGTGGTAAATGGACATGAAAGGAATAATTTAGCCCAAATACGAGACTATTACTTATCCCATCTCTTAATTTTCCACCTCTAGGCCAATCTCTCCCAATCCTCTCAAAGTCATCATGAGGCAGAACTCACGTCTAGCTATTCTTAAGCCAGTGGCAGGGTTGGCTACCTGTGCCGTCCTTTTGGGGAAATCAGTTCTCTCAGATTTGTGTTGAGCTTCCCAATCCAATTTCCACCCCTTATTTGTAACCATGAAACTAGAATAGGGAAGGAGGGAATCTGGATAAGGGGAGGAGGAATGAAGAGAAAAAGCAACAAACTTTAATTTGGTCCCTTGACTGCTGTCCTAAGGACTAGAAACCAAATCCTTCATTTTATCATTCTTAAAAGAGTGTGTACTACTTTATTTTAAATAGATAACTAACAAGGACCTACTGCATAGCACAGGGGACTCGGCTCAATATTCTTTAATAACCTAAATGGGAAAAGAATTTGAAAAAGAATGGATACCTGTATGGGTATAATTGAATCACTTTGCTGTACCCCAGTAACTAACACATCACTGTTAATCAACTATACTCCGATATAAAATAAAAAAAAATTTTTAAAGAGTGTGTAGAGTGTGAAGTGTGTGTGTATACACATGAGAGTGTCTTGCCAGTTTCTCTTTGGTGAACTCACCCCTGACTCCCTGTTTGTGGAAAGCCACAAACCAAGCCACGGAATTGTGAGACCAGATCATAAACAGAAAAGGTTTTGTTTCATCAATAAAGATCTTGAATAGAGAAGTCTGTTCCACCCTGTGTTGCTGTACTGGATATCTACATATGGTAAATTTACATTTAAATATGGCTTGGATATAATACAATATCTTTTTTTCTTTAACATTAACAGATGATAGATTTAATTAATCAAACACTCTAGTCAGAAGAACTAAATAACATGTATTTAAGAAGCTTCCCTCCAATGGTTTTTGACCTTAAAACACAATTGCTAATTGTATGCTGAAGTAGAGAAAAAAAAACTCTCTCACCTTCTTCGGCTGGATAAGGTTTCTTCATGTTCTACATGAGCAACTTTTAATACCTTCTTGTCAATAAACAAATCTTCAGGATAATAAGCAGATCTATACTGACGTTGTTGAGAATGGGCACATAACTTGCCAATCTGAAAAAAGAAATGCAGTATAATTACATGATACTTTCACAGACATGATAGTAGAAACAAATTCTGAAACGCACTTCAATTTCTTCCCCCAATTTCTTTTTTAAAGAGCAGAACGAAGCTATTACTGGAGTCAAAAAAGGTGATAATGCTTTTAGGGCAAAGAACCATCTGTGGAAAAGAAGCTCCTAAGACGAAAATGATTTTTCTCTATAGGGAAGTACACATTTGAGAGGACCCTCTACACAGGACTTACGCTACTGATACCTTTCAATGGCACTTGATATTTATCCCTATGAAGTTCACACATGGGAACTGCCAAGTTTAGGAAGGTCTGTGAAGGAAGTGAGGGGTGTGTGAGAGATGTGTAGATTAGTCTGTTAATAGAAGAGCGGCCTCCCGCGCACAAAGTGCTCCGGATTCTTCTGAGCATTTTGTTAGCTCTTTTTTTTAATGATATAAGTTTCAGGTGTACAGCATTATAATTTAAAGCTTAGCTCTTTTATACTCATATAGTAATGATAACAATGGCATCAACTTTCTTACTTTTCTCAATTCTAAATGATTGATTTGGTTAAATTACTTGCAGATGTGCTATTTTTTTTCACTTTTGGTCAAAAGCCTGAATGAACTTCTGTATAAATAAGTATGAATATTAACATATGTCCCCCCTTGTGCCAGACACTATGCTGCATTTCTTTGTGTGTTATTTTACTAAGGGCAAAGGGCTTTTCAATTCATAATCAGATTCAGGCAGCCCCATTTTATAGCTGAGGAAATTGAGGCTCAGAGGAGTTAAGTGACTTGCCTAAGACAAATAGACAGTGGATTCACTGACTTTGAACCCATTTGTCTGACTTCAAAGCTAATGCAGTATCACCTTCTGAGAAGATGATGCTTTATTTTCAGTTGCTTACATTCTACATTTTGGGGAAAAAAAAAAAAAAAGAATTCCCAGTTCTCAAAAACATAGCCAACATAGCCAAGGTGAAAATATAGATTGTATACTTTAGGAAAAATACTAGAACTACCTTGTGAAAACAAGGGTTGTATCTTTGTCACTTCTGTACCTCCATGGAATTCACACTGGATTTTGTACACTTAGGCCCTTAGTAAAGACAAATTAATTGAAGTGAACTGAAGGAAAATCCTCATGTCCAATCTGGCACACCGTTCCACTGAGAGGCCATGGGCTCTGAGTTGTAATCCCAGCTTTTGGATTCCTGCAGATAGCCCTGAAATATTCTCTAAGTTATGTATCTCTTTATAAAAGCATAAATGGCACTTGGTTTGTATAGCTTTGAAAAGTTATCCATATATAAATAAATGTTTGAATTAGAAAAAAAATCTAGAATCAGCAGTAGCATCACCTTTAATGAAAGACAGCAGCTATAGTATGATATTCAGACTACTTCTTCTGAATAGTTTCTCTTAATGGGAATGAAACAAAAGTTGCAGACACTTTAAATTATTCCATTAGGTTTTGGAATGTATGATACTGAATTTTTCAGGTGTGTTTATGTAACGCTCTTTGACTTGGGCTAATATGAACTTCAAATGAAGGATATGCAATCTCTGAATCTGCCCTACTTGGTAGCAGTCTGGTAGGGTACTTTAGGTAGAGGACTGCCCGGCTGTAGTGCGGAGTTAACTTCCAATCCCTTCCAAAGCACATAATGCAGCTACAGATAACTGAGGGTAGCCTGTACATCATAAAATTATGTCCATAGACACATATGTGTTTCTTTGTTAAACTGCAGGTGAGCGTTCATGGAACAAAACCTTGATTTTTACTTCCATAAATATCTATTTGTGACTCTGTGAACATACATCAATGTGAGAGTCTATTTCACCAGGATCAAAGTATTCTTAACCAGCACAGGACACATTCTCTTGACCGACACCTGTTCCAAATCCAGCGCCAAAATCAAAATCTTTCACACATCTTTCACAGTAACTTGCCTACTTGCGACCCGCAGCTGTGCAATCTCCCTCCCCATTGAAAGACCGCCGCCTGTATCAGTGAATACTAACTGGAACCCAGCAAGACTTTATTTAGCCCCTCCCAATCTACTGGAAAGGGCTGCAGCTTAGGCAAAAGTAGGAGGGTTAAGAACACATGAGAAGGTAGCCAGCCTGCAGTCTGACCCTTCTTCCCAAGCCGCCCAATGTGGCATTATCAAGCCGACTTCCCAAGGCTCTGTGTGGGATAAGGGGCAAACAATGGTATCCTGCCAACACCCCCATCTGAAATCTGCCATGTCTTATCAGACAGCCTGTATTTTCTTCCACAAATCTACCATGAAGCAAATTCTTCTCATATACAAAGTATTTGTCAAATGTAGACACCCCCTTTGGGCCCTTCTCTCCACATCTTTTACCTCCACACTGTGTGAGCTGTAGGTGAATATTATGAGCTTGTTTTGAGAAGTGGACACAAAAAGAAAACATAATTTCCAAAGAGGTGGGGTATTAACACTAAAGAGGTCCTTTCAGCTTTATACTTGGGAAACATCAGGCTATGCTGGGAGACCTGGGTCTCATTCTACAGCTGTACTTGCTAAAGAAGCCAGCCTCCCAAGTGGCATTTGAGAAATCAGTATCCTGCCCAGGAGTTTTAGGCTCTTAAATAAAAAGTGCAATCCAATTTCCTTTCACTGACTAATGTACCTAGTCAAGGATACCACTGTCTTTAAATTTAGTTAGTTGGACTGAATTTATTGGACAGAAAGGTGTCTCTATCAATAGACCTGGAATATAAAACCTTTTTGTTTTCCGTGAACTGTGATTCCTAATGGTGCCTTTATATATGTGCCAGAACCTGCGGCAGGGAAAGCAACAGTGCTGTGAAGTGTTATAAGACCTTGAAGTGTTATAAGAAGGCAGGGCCTCTGACCATATCCAGGCCAGCAATTCATTCTAGTAACCCTAGCACCATTCTTCTCTAAGCAGGGTCCAGAAGCACTGGCTTTATACATACATGAGGAAGGTACACTGCTGGGCCCAGCAAGGTATTTGTAAGTAAGAGCCTGGTAGACTGGACATCAGGAAGTGCAGCCTACAACCCCACTTCTACCTCTCACTCACAGAAGGACTTCCTTTTGACCTGCTCCCACAGTTTCACTCCACTCTAGTCTCAAACAAAAGAGGAAGATACGGTATTTGAAGTGCCATATTTTATTCTGGGCTCCTTTGAAAAAGGGAGGGAGGAATTACTTTGCAAGTAGAGTATGTTACCAGAGATTCTGAAACCATGCAAAGCATCTGGATTTGATGCAATTCACGCACGCACCCCATAACTGACATGTCAAGAAATGCAGATACTACACTGGTTACATTCATCCTCGGGCCCCCATTCGTTGTTGGTTCTAGGAACTCTCAGGTGACAAAAACTCAGACTTGATCTTTGCCTGAGGATGGCTGAGCAGAGAAAGTGAGTCTACATTGTAAGCTTCTCATCAACACCAATACCTCACTCCAGGCTAATGCTTCACAGAAACCTTCTCTACCCATTCTCCATTCTATCCGGTGAGTCCTACAACAACCCTCTGAGGCATACAGGGCAGGTATTATTGACCCCATTTTAGAGATCAGGAAAGAGGCTCACAGAGGTTAAGGAACCGAAACAAAGTCAAATGCCTAGGAAAGAGCAGAGCTGGGACTCGAACCCAGACCTGACTTTAAAACCTATGTTTTTCTTTTTGCTTTTTCCCCCTATGCCATGGATTTCTGTCAAGAGGATAGACTCTGGGGCTCCCAGTATTGGGTGTGGCCCAGTTCTGTGGTCCTGTGGACATCCCATCCATAATTGGAGAAAGATAATGATTATGAAGACTATAAAACTGTACTTCAAAGAAGGGCTAGTTATTAAAGATAAACAGAAAACTGGCATCCAATTTTAACCTACGTTTCAGGCAGTATTGCTTGTGGAACGATGTTAACTCTTTGACATGCCAGGCAAGAGCGATTTCATAACCACTCTAAAGCACTGGATGTCAACTTCTGTGGGCTGTGGGAAAGGTGGGTCTCAAGTAGGCCCAGGCTGCTGCCTGCAGGATATCCCTGGACCCAGCCTCCTGAAGTCAGATTCTTGCATTGGCTACAAAATCTTCTGTAATTTCTACAATTCACCCCAGGGCTCGTCTGATGTCTGGCCTGACTATATTCTCTATAGTTTCCCCCCAAAAGGAGATTCCAGGTTGATCCTATGCCTGCAAAACTAAAACGGGTTTAAGCTTTTAGCTATAAGAGCCAAAAAGATTAGAAAATGGAGGGGGGTGCAACTGCATTAAAGAGTATCTCTGACTCTCTCCTACTCTTAACTAGCCCTAAAAGATCTACTCTGCTCTCAATTTAAAAATCAGATGTACGACTTTACATTCTCCTTCTCAAGAAGTAGATAAGAGGGGTGTGTGTGTGTGTGTGTGTGTGTGAGTCTGTGTGTTCTAACTTATATGGCCCATAATAGAAGGAAGAGCAGGAGGGACGGGGGAGAAGAGGAGGAAGGAGAGGAAGAAGCAGAAGTGGAAAGAGAAAAGTTCCCATCACTGAGTCTGTGGCAGGAGAAGACCCAGGGACACATCAGTCTGCCCTCAGAAATCGGACAGCTTTTGACAGGGAAGATGGATGTCACACTGAATTGTACTCAGGGAGTAGTACAACTCGTTCCCTCTCAAGAGTTGTACCTGAGGCCACCAAGACTTGAGGACCTCTAGAGGACCTTTTCCGTTTTATTTAATTATACAATAACTATTCTGCTAGAATCCAGCTGATGACTGTGGTACCAAGGAGTGCTTTTCTGAGAACTGTGGCTAAATAAGTGGTATAAATTTAGTCTCTGATCGCCAACGGATTCATCAGAACCCTGAAGAATTAAAAATAAAACTTCCGGCTTCTATAGACAAGTGAAACTGGACTAAGCATGAAAGAACGTAGACCTTATCACCTAGATTCCATCTTATTTTTCCCGGGGACCCCAGTGGACTTTGCCGGAGACACTGTGGGTGTGCTCTAAAAGAAAAGAGAGACACAGGATTATTAAGGATTGCACAACTGGATGATGGCAGAATGCTACGGATTTTCCTCTTTCTCACTGCCCTTGGCTCAGCAGAGGGTAACTGGAACACCATAATGACATCAACTGTTGTACCATCTTCCTCTGGACTATGACACACAAGAGAAAGGAAGGACCTTCAAGATGGTGGAGAAGTAAGACATGGAGATCATCATCCTCCCCACAAATACAACAAAAATACATCTACATGTGGAACAACTCCTATAGAACACCTACTGAACGTTGGCAGAAGACCTCAGACTTCCCAAAAGGCAAGAAACTCCCCACGGACCTGGCTCTGAGGCTGACAGGGTCTTGGTGCTCCGGCCGGGTGTCAGGCCTGAGCCTCTGAGGTGGGAGAGCCGAGTTCAGGACAATGGCCCACCAGAGACCTCCCGACCCCACGTAATATCAATCGGCGAGAGCTCTCCCAGAGATGTCCGTCTCAACGCTAAGACCCAGCTCCACTCAATGACCAGTAAGCTCCAGTGCTGGACACCCTATGCCAAACAACTAGCAAGACAGGAGCACAACTCCACCCATTAGCAGAGAGGCTGCTTAACATCATACTAAGTTCACAGACACCCAAAAACATACCACTGGACTCAGTCCTGCCCACTAGAAAGACAAGATCCAGGCTCATCCACCAGAACATAGGCACAAGTCCCTTCCACCAGGAAGCCTATGCAACCCACTGAACCAACCTTAGCCACTGGGGACAGACACCAAAAACAACGGGAACTACGAACCTGCAGCCTGCGAAAAGGAGACCCCAAACACAGTAAGCTTAGCAAAATGAGAAGACAGAGGAACACAAAGCAGAGGAAGGAGCAAGGTAAAAACCCACCAGACCAAATAAATGAAGAGGAAATAGGCAGTCTACCTGAAAAAGAATTCAGAGTAATGATAATAAAGATGATCCAAAATCCTGGAAATAGAATGGAGAAAATACATGAGACATTTAACAAGGACCTAGAAGAACTAAAGAGCAAACAAACAATGATGAACAACACAGTAAATGAACTTAAAAATTCTCTAGAAGGAATCAACGGAAGAATAACTGACACCGAAGAACGGATAAGTGACCTGGAAGATAAAATAGTGGAAATAACTATTGCAGGGCAGAATAAAGAAAAAAGAAAGAATTGAGGACAGTCTCAGAGACCTCTGGGACAACACTAAATGCACCAACACTGGAATTATAGGGATCCCAGAAGAAGAAGAAGAGAAGAAGAAAGGGACTGAGAAAATATTTGAAGAGATTATAGTTGAAAACTTCCCTAATATGGGAAAGGAAATACTCAGTCAAGTCCAGGAAGCACAGAGAGTCCCATACAGGATAAATCCAAGGAGAAACGCACCAAGACACTTATTAATCAAACTAGCAAAAATTAAACACAAAGAAAAAATTTTAAAAGCAGCAAGGGAAAAACAACACATAACATACAAGGGAATCCCTATAAGGTTAACAGCTGATCTTGCAGCAGAAACTCTGCAAACCAGAAGGGAGTGGCAGGAAATATTTAAAGTGATGAAAGGGAAAAACCTACAAACAAGATTACTCTACCCACAAGGATCTCTATCTGATTCGAAGGAGAAATTAAAACCTTTACTGACAGGCAAAAGCTAAGAGAATTCAGCACCACCAAACCAGCTTTACAGCAAATGCTAAAGGAACTTCTCTAGGCAGGAAACACAAGAGAAGGAAAACACCTACAATAACAAATCCAAAACAATTAAGAAAATGGTAATAGGAACACACATATCGATAATTACCTTAAATGTAAATGGATTAAATGCTCCCACCAAAAGACACAGACTGGCTGAATGGATACAAAAACAAGACCCATATATATGCTGTCTACAAGAGACCCACTTCAGACCTAGGGACACATACAGACTGAAAGTGAGGGGATGGAAAAAGATATTCCATGCAAATGGAAATCAGAAGAAAGCTGGAGTAGCAATTCTCTTATCAGACAAAATAGACTTTAAAGTAAAAACTATTATAAGAGACAAAGAAGGACACTACATAATGATCACGGGATCGATCCATGAAGAAGATATAACAATTGTAAATATTTATGCACCCAACATAGGAGCACCTCAATACATAAGGCAAATACTAACAGCCATAAAAGGGGAAATCGACAGTAACACAATCATAGTACGGGACTTTAACACCCCACTTTCACCAAGGGACAGATCATCCACAATGAAAATAAATAAGGAAACACAAGCTTTAAATGACACATTACACAAGATGGACTTAATTGATATTTATAGGCTATTCCGTCCAAAAACAACAGAACACACTTTCTTCTCTAGTGGTCATGGAACATTCTCCAGGATGGATCATATCTTGGGTCACAAATCAAGCCTTGGTAAATTTAAGAACATTGAAACCGTATCAAGTATCTTTTCCGACCAAAATGTTATGAGACTAGACATCAATTACAAGAAAAAAAAATCTGTAAACAACGTAAACACATGGAAGCTAAAATATACACTACTTAGTAACCAAGGGATCACTAAAGAAATCAAAGAGGAAATCAAGAAATACCTAGAAAGAAATGACATTGAAAACACAATGACCCACAACCTATGGGATGCAGCAGAAGCAGTTCTAAGAGGGAAGTTTATAGCAATACAATCCTACCTTAAGAAACAAGAAACACCTCAAACAACCTAACCTTACACCTAAGGCAATTAGAGAAAGAAGAAGAAAAAACCCCGAAACTTAGCAGAAGGAAAGAAATCATAAAGATCAAATCAGAAATAAATGAAAAAGAAATGAAGGAAACGATAGCAAAGATCAATAAAACTAAAAGCTGGTTCTTTGAGAAGATAAACAAAATTGATAAACCATTAGCCAGACTCATCAAGAAAAACAGGGAGAAGACTCAAATCAATAGAATTAGAAATGAAAAAGGAGAAGTAACAACTGACACTGCAGAAATACTAAGGATCATGAGACATTACTACAAGCAACTCTATGCCAATAAGAAGGACAACCGGGAAGAAATGGACACATTCTTAGAATAGCACAACCTTCCTAGCCTGAACCAGGAAGAAATAGAAAATATGAACAGACCAATCACAAGCACTGAAATTGAGACTGTAGTTGAAAATCTTCCAACAAACAAAAGCCCAGGACAGATGGCTTCACAGGTGATTTCTATCAAACAATTAGAGAAGAGCTAACACCTATCCTTCTCAAACTCTTCCAACATATAGCAGAGGGAGGAACACTCCCAAACTCATTCTACCAGGCCACCATCACCCTGATACCAAAACCAGACAAAGATGTCACAAAGAAAGAAAACTACAGGCCAATGTCACTGATGAACATGGACGCAAAAATCCTCAACAAAATACTAGCAATCAGAATCCAACAGCACATTAAAAGGATGGTACGGGCTTCCCTGGTGGCGCAGTGGTTGAGAATCCGCCTGCTGATGCAGGGGACGGCCCGCGTATCACAAAAAAAAAAAAAAAAAAAAAAGGTAAAAGGATGGTACACCATGATCAAGCGGGTTTTATCCCAGGAATGCAAGGATCTTCAGTATATGCAAATCAATCAACATGATAAACCATATTAACAAACTGAAGGAGAAAAACCATATGATCATCTCAATAAATGCAGAAAAAGCTTTCAACAATATTCAACACCCATTTATGATAAAAACCCTGCAGAAAGTAGGCATAGAGAGAACTTACCTCAACATGATAAAGGCCATATATGACAAAACCACAGGCAACGTCGTTCTCAATGGTGAAAAACTGAAACCATTTCCTCGAAGATCAGGAACAAGACAAGGTTGCCCACTCTCACCACTATTATTCAACATAGTTTTGGAAGTTTTAGCCCCAGCAATCAGAGACGAAAAAGAAATAAAAGGAATCCAAATCGGAAAAGAAGAAGTAAAGCTGTCACTGTCTGCAGATGACATGATTCTATATATAGCGAATCCTAAAGATGCTACCAGGAAACTACTGGAGCTAATCAATGAACTTGGTAAAGTATCAGGAAGCAAAATTAATGTACAGAAATCTCTCACACTCCTATACACTAACGATGAACAATCTGAAAGAGAAATTAAGGAAACAGTCCCATTTACCATTGCGACAAAAAGAATAAAACACCTAGGAATACAGCTACCTAAGGAGACAAAAGACCTGTGTGCAGAAAACTATAAGACACTGTTGAAAGAAATTAAAGATGATACAAATAGATGGAGAGATACACTATGTTCTTGGACTGGAAGAATCAACAATGTGAAAATGACTCTACTACCCAGAGCAATCTACAGATTCAGCGCAATCCCTATCAAGCCACCAATGGCATTTTTCACAGAACTGTAACAAAAAATTTCACAATTTGTATGGAAACACAAAAGACCCCGAATAGCCAAAGTAATCTTGAGAAAGAAAAACGGAGCTGGAGGAATCAGGCTCCCGGACATCAGACTATACTTCAAAGCTACAGTAATCAAAGACAGTATGGTACTGGCACAAAACCAGAAATATAGATCAATGGAACAGGATAGAAAGCCCAGAGATAAACCCACGCATATATATGGTCACGTTATTTTTCATAAAGGCGGCAAGAATATACAATGGAGAAAAGACAGCCTCGTCAATAAGTGGTGCTGGGAAAACTGGACAGCTATAGGTAAAAGAATGAAATTAGAAGACTCCCTAACACCATACACAAAAATAAGCTCAAAATGGATTAAAGACCTAAGTGTAAGGCCAGACGCTATAAAACTCTTACAGGAAAACATAGGAAGGACACTCTGACATAAATCACAGCAAGATCCTTTTTGACCCACCTCCTAGAGAAATGGAAATAAAAACAAATAAGATATGCAGATTGCCAACAAACACATGAAAGGATGCCCACATCACTAATCATTAGAGAAATGCAAATCAAAATTACAATAGGTATCACCTCACATTGGTCAGAATGGCCATCATCAAAAAATCTACAAGCAATAGATGCTGGAGAGGGTGTGGAGAAAAGGGAACCCTCTTGCACTGTTGGTGGGAATGTAAATTGATACAGCCCTTCACAGAGAGTGAAGTAAGTCAGAAAGAGAAAAACAAATACCGTATGTGGACACATATATATGGAATCAAAAAAAAAAAAAAAAAGAAATGGTTCTGATGAACCCAGGGGCAGGACGGGAATAAAGACGCACACCTACTAGAGAATGGACTTGGGGATATGGGGAGGGGGAAGGGTAAGCTGTGACGAAGTGAGAGAGTGGCA
>NC_041234.1:105084573-105091772 GCF_002837175.3 Physeter macrocephalus
CATAGCACAGGGAGATCAGCTCGGTGCTTTGTGACCACCTAGAGGGATGGGATAGGGAGGGTGGGAGGGAGATGCAAGAGGGAGGAGATATGGGGATAGATGTATACGTATAGCTGATTCACTTTGTTATACAGTAGCAACTAACACAACACTGTAAAGCAATTATACTCCAATAAAGATGTTAAAAAAATAAAGTTTTAAAACAGGAGATTTAAATATAATCTATCATGATATTCTCCTGTAAAAATACTTAATAGATAAAACAGATATGTTTGTATCTTAAGTCTTATTTTTAAAAATATATATGATTTTTAAAGTTCTGGTAAAGCTTTAAGTGCATTTGAAAAGTTGAAATTATGCTACTTCAGAAATATTAATTTTCTTAAAAAAATAAAAAAAAATAAAACTTCCTCTGTGGTTATGCAATTTAAATATCAATTCTGACCCCGTGGTCCACTCTGGAGGAATATTACCTGTGGCATTTGTTTTAGGGTACCCTGGGGTTGGGGGTAGCGTAGGATGGGAATGCCATACATTTCCAGTTAAAATAAAATAATGAACTTCAGTTCATTCTGGTAAATTTTCTATTGTATCATTGTTCAATTTCACTTAATTAAATCTTAAAAGTTTTAAAACAAAATATACATTGAAATTATGTGATATACCACATAAATGTTTAAATAGTAGCAACCGTGCCCATTTAACAATTCTACAGGTATAATAAAAATGCTAATATATGTTAATGCTTAGTCTGTGGTTAATGTTTTGTCTTGTTCATTTCCCCAGGGCTTTTATTACTGATTTAAATCTGCCACACTACTCAACTGATTGCACTGCTTCCACAAACTGCATGGAAGTAGCTCAAATGAATACTGATTAACAGAAATGTACAAACATTTGGCTGGGCAAACCATTCTTATTATATGCTTGTAATAATTACATACGTTTTCGTACAATGAGATGGGCATGGCAGGCAGTTTCCACTCATTTATCCTCCAGAAAATATGCATATGAGCATTAAATTAATTTATAACCTTGTACTTCAGTAAGCACATCATTATTAATTAACTATTGATTGATCTGGATATAGAGCACAGAGGATAATGAACAGACCTGGTAACAATGTAAGCATTTTATCCCCCGAAGAGATTTGCTGTGACTCATCATTAACTGCTTGACCATTAAAATGAAAGTTCACTAATAATCTGTAATGCATTCTGAACCAAGCTATTTTAAGGAATCAGGTGCCATTGTTTGAACATTCCATTCAAGTCAGCTCTTTTCAACGAGCTGGAATTTTTTTAAAAAGGAACTAATGTCCTACAGATCAATCTGCTGTTACATTGAACTACAGCACTATACTACAGTGAAAAGAGCACACAGGTTGGAGTCAGGAGACCTTGGTTCCAGTCCCAGCTCATCCTCTTACCATTTCAATAACGCCAGATAAGTCTTTAATCTCCTTCAGACTCAGCTTCCTCACCTGAAAACCGGAGATAATAACACCTGCCGTCCCTGGCAGAAGTGTGAGGATCAAATAAAATAATGGATGAGAGTGCAATGTCTCCCACATCCAGATCGAAATCTGAGTCATTCATTCCGTAAGAGGGAACGGACTTACCTTCTGCAGCCCACGTTGTGTGTTAGAGTCCTGGCTCAGCTGGTCAGGTACATAGCTAGCTATAAGTAATATTTGGAGGAGTTCTTTTAAAGGGGGACTTTGGGAAAACAGTGCAAGTATTTGGTGAGACTGTGTTCCCACTCTGAAAGGGAGCCATACTGAGTTTGCCCACATCGTTCATGCGTCACAGTCTGATCTGTCTTGCTCTGGGACACCTGGAATATCCCCTTCTGTTCTTCAGGGCTCTAGTTACTGATGGGTGGTACGTGATCTTTGCCAGTTACCCTGTGCCTCTAACCTGTTTGCCTGTGTCCATGGAAATGAATGCTGTGGGGATGGGAGAAAGGTTTTAAAGAATCCTTCTGTGGAAGAGACTTGCATTTTACTAATGTAGAGCTGCCACAAGTGGATTCTGAGCAGCAAATAGAACCCTGCATGTGTGCCTAACACTTTTCATGCAATACCAATCCCTTCTCAGCACCAGGATCCCAGGACCTTATTGATTAATCACATATGACAAATATTGCGGAGGTTAAAAGAGATCTTCATGTAGTCTATAAACTCATTACTGAATTCAAACACCACTCCTTCAAATGTACGCAGCATCTGCTTCCCTGTCCCAGTGAAAAGGAATCATCACCTACTCAGTTACACAAACCGGAAGAAACTGAAGCGTTTCTGGTAAATTCCCCCTCTCCCTGACTTCTCTATGTCCAGCCACAAAGTCTTATTTTTCTCTCTCTTATAAATAACTTTTAAACTTTTGTACTTTTCTCCATACTCAGGCTTAGGATACCATTAACTCTCTTAGAGCAGTGCTTCTCAAACTTTAATATGTATACAAATCACCTGGCAATCTTACCCATCTAGATTCATACACAGTAGATCTGCACTGAGGTCTGAGGTGAGTAGCAGGGCCCTAGGGCAGTGGTTCTCAAAGTGTGGCTCCAAAACAAGCAGCATCAGTCTCACCTGGGAACTCATTTCAAATGCAAAGTTTGAGGCCGGACCTTAAATCTGTTGAATCAAAAACGCTTGGAGTAGGGTCTGGCCACCTGTTTTAAATAAACCCTCCAGGGAATCTGATGCACACTCCAGTTGGAAAACCTCCACTACACAGACCATCCCAACATCCTCTTAATTGGTCTCCCAAGCTCCAGTTTTGACCTCTTCCAATTCCTTCCTACTAACAGCAGTTCTCCGAGATCCTCTCAGGAGGGCCTAGAAGTCAAACCTATTATCATAAAAATACTGACTCTATTTGCCCTTTTCAGTCTTATTCCCTCACAAATATATAGAGTAATTTTCCAAAGGCTTCATGTTGTGTAATGACATCCTTGCTCTGGAATATGTGTTTGTGTATTCTAGAATTTTCTAAGATAGCAGCTTTAGGGCACGAATATATTTTTTTTTCAGAGGTTACTTTATTCTCAGTCCTTAGTGCTCTCATCGGCTACTTAGATTATGCCTACTATAATTTTTCTAACTTCATTATCATTGAATAAATTATTTTAAAATCTTGAAGTTTCATGTCTATGTTATGCTACTCATAAATAAGTAAATACAGCTTGTAGTCTTATTTGCAATAATATTTAAACATTTTTTGAAAAAATCTAAGTTTTCATATTAACTATAACTGTTATAGATTAAGAAACAAAAATACGACAAAAGCTCATTCCTTTGGCCTTACAGACACTAGTAATTCATCAGACTGTCTGATTCAACAGAACATTTCAGAATAGTATTGTAGTGTGAGCTAACTTGTAGAGTCATCTTGAAAATCATTCAGAGTTTAAAGAACAAGGAATTAAATATTTAAAAGTAACGTTATGAGATCTTTAAAAGCCAAAATTATTTGTTACAGTTTTTCAAAATAGAAATGGAAAAGCAACTGAAACATAGTATAGGGTAAGCCATTGTAATAGTAGCTGGAGACCTACACCTAGTAGTGGAGAAACTAATAAACACTGTAGAGGAAATCACACCACCTTCCAGTGAAAGAGGCTAACTCACCAAATTAAAGATTTAGCTGACAACGTAAACATGGAGTATCTCCCCAGCAGAATTGTGTTTTTGCCTTTCAAATGGACAAATCTATAGATACGAGCTGGACTTGCTGTTTTGCTTGTATCCATCCAGTACCAGTATCAACTAATCATTGAAAAAGATCTATAATATGAGAGCTTGGGGGAAAAAACATGAGTAGTGCTGAAACATTCAGGGTTGAATAATGTTGTTGAAATTCATGATTTATCCTCAAAAATGTGAGGACATTTACACTGACGGTGCAAAAGATACGGCAGGTAAAACTGCTGGCACCTTAGCCTGAGTCAGGTTATAGTTACCAAACTCTAATAGTAGTCATTCTATTTTTCACTGCTAAGCGCTCGCAGTTCTTAAAAAAGCCAGTTTCACTTAAGAATGTACTTGAAGAAACAGTAAAAATTTTAGTAAATGTTGACCCTTGACACGTCTTTTTATTATTATGTGTGAGGAAATGGGAAGTATGCCTAGAGTACTTCTGCCACATGCTGCAGTATGACGGTCATCTGGAGGAAAAGCCCATGGCTGACTGAGTTATGAGATGAGCTAGACACTTTTTTCATGAAACATTATTTTCACCTGAAAGACTGACAAGCAAACTACTGTTAATCAAACTTAAGTATTTGGCAGGCATTTTCTTGGAAAGGAGCAAAGTGAGCCGGTTACTTTAAAGAAAACAATTGACACTTTGTAACCAATGATAAAATTTGCACTATCAGGGTTTCCAGTTCCACATATAAGGAACTTGGAAGTAGCCACTCCATCCTAAAAACAAGTAAGAAGCTAAACCGACAGAAAAATCAACTCTTCCTGGATCTATAAGAAAAGAGGGGAGAGACGGTAAACCACTGCCACCAAGATTGGAGACACAGTCAGACAAATACAGGGAGTAAGGGCTTACCAGAGCAGAGGCTCAGGAACAGTAACTGCCTTGGGACCCAGGGCTGGAGGAGGAAAACGAACTGTAATCGACAAATTGCTGGAGGCTCAACGAAGACAACTCTGAAAGTTAAAATCTCCACAATGTTGTGAATTTTACATTCAGGAGCTTGGCCAGATTCCCAGAGTAAAAGAATCCCAGAGTAAATATCTGAGAAAAATTCCCTCACGCTTCCAGCACGGGGAGGAGAAGAGGAGCCATCTTGAAATACACCAGCGCACTCTGTTCTTCTCAACAAGGCCTGTCCTCAGGAGAAACTAGTTAACCAAAGCCTAACCTGCTATAGAGTATTTTCAGAGCCTAACTCACCTGGGGAAGGGAAATGACCAACTCCAGCCCACTCTAATCATCCTGTCCCACCTAACAGTGGAGGTGGAATTTAAAAAGGCTGAGAAAGAGTTGGGAGGTTCATGGTCCAGAGGCTGAGGCTCATTAAAAGACCGAGACCTAAATATAGGACTGCAGAATGCCTCCTCTTCCCCTACACCTTACCACCATCTCATTACAGGCCTATTTATAGCAGTTCCTTTTTACCAGTACATCAGGTCCAGCTATCAAGAAGAAAATTACAAGGCATGCTAAAAGCACAAATTGAAGAGACAGCAAGCGTCAAAACCAGACATGGAAGGGATGTTGGAATTTAGACTGGGAATTTAAAACAACTATGATTTATTAATAATGGCTACAGTAAACAGCATGCAAGAACAGATTGGCAATGTAAGCAGAGAGACAGAAATCCTAAGAAAGAACCACAAAGAAATGCTAAAGAGAAAAAACACTAACATAAATGAAGTATGCCTTTGATGGGCTTATTAGTAGACTGGACACAGCTGAGGAATCTCTAAGCTGGAGGATATGTCAATAGAATGCTCAAAAACCAAAAAAGCAAAGAGAACAAAGACAAAAACAGGATATAATATCCAATAACTGTGGGACAACTACAAAAGGTGTAACACATGCATAATGGGACTATCAGAAGAAGAAAGAAAGGAACAGAAGAAATATTTGAAATAATAATGACTGAGAATTTCTCCAAATTAACATCAGACACCAAATCACAGATCCAGAAAGCTTGGAGAACATCCAACAGGATAAATGCCCACCCCCCCACCCCCCCCCCCCCGCAAAGAAACCCTACAACTGGCATACAATTTTCAAATTACAGAAAATTAAAAATGAAGAAAAATTCCTCAAAGAAGGTGGGGAGGGCAGAATACCTTATAGAGAAACAAAGATAAGAATTACATCTGACTTCTCTGTAGGAACCATGCAAGCAACAAGAGAGTAGTGTGACATATTTAAAGTGTTGAGAGAAAAAAAAAATCACCGATCTAGAATTCTGAGGGTAATCTGAAAACTTACCATTCAAAAGTGAAGGAGAGGGGCTTCCCTGGTGGCACAGTGGTTAAGAATCCGCCTGCCAATGCAGGGGACATGGGTTCGAGCCCTGGTCCGGGAAGATCCCGCATGCCGCGGAGCAACTAAGCCCGTGTGCCACAACTACTGAGCCTGTGCTCTAGAGCCCACGAGCCACAACTCCTGAGCCCATGTGCCGCAACTCCTGAAGCCCGGGCGCCTAGAGCCCGTGCTCCGCAACAAGAGAAGCCACCGCAATGAAAAGCCCACACACCACAATGAAGAGTAGCCCCCGCTCGCCACAACTAGAGAAAGCCTGCACGCAGCAATGAAGACCCAACACAGCCAAAAATAAATAAATAAAATAAATAAATTTATTTTTTTAAAAGTGAAGGAGAAATAAAGACTTTCTCAGACAAACAAAAATTAAGAGAATTTGTTGTCAGTAGACCTGCCTTGCAAGAAATGTTAAAGGAAGTTCTTTAGAGAGATGGAAAATAATATAGGTCAGTAACTCGGATCTACATGAAGAAAGAAGAGCACTGAAGAAGGAATAAGTGAAGGTGAAATAAAAATGAAAACTTTTTTTTCTTACTCTTAATTGATCTAACAGATAACAGTTTGTTCAAAATACTAATAGTAACAATGTGTTTGATTATGTATATATCTTATGCATATATCATTATATATGCTTATATATAAATGAAATGACAGCAATGATACAAGAAATGGGAGGAAGGAATTGAGATTATTTTGTTATTATAAGGTATTCACACTACCTGTGAAATGGTATAGGGTTATTTGAAGGTGAACTTGGATTAGTTGTAAATGTATATTGCAAACTCCATGGCAACCAACAAAAAAAGTTTAAAAGAACTATCACTGATATGCTAAGAAAGAAGAACAAATTGAGTCACATAAAAAGCTCAACGAAAACCACAAAAAGCAGAAGAGTGGAAGACAAAACCAAGAAAAAAGTACAAGGGCAACAAATAGAAAACACAGTAACCAATATGGTAAACATTAATCCAACTCCATAAATAATGACTTTGAATATCAATGACTTTTAATGCATCAATTAAAAGACAGAAATTGTCAGGGTAGATCAAAAAACATGACCTAACTATATGTTGTCTACAAGAAACCCACTTTAAATATAAAGACACATATAGATTAAAAGTAAATGGATGGGGCTTCCCTGGTGGCGCAGTGGTTGAGAGTCCGCCTGCCGATGCAGGG
>NC_041234.1:105092063-105101906 GCF_002837175.3 Physeter macrocephalus
GCTGAGCCTGCGCATCCGGAGCCTGTGCTCCGCAACGGGAGAGGCCACAACAGTGAGAGGCCCGCGTAACGCAAAAAAAAAAAAAAAAAAAAAAGTAAATGGATGGAGAAAAATATACCATGCTAACACTAATCAAAAGATAGCAAGAGTAGCTATATTGATTTCAGACAGAGCAGATTTCAAAGTAGGGAAAGTTATCAGGGATTAAAAAAAAAAAGGCATTACATAATGATAAAGGGGTCAATTCTCCAAGAAGACATAACAATTCTTAACATGTATGTACATAACAACAGAGCATTAAACCACATGAGGCAAAAACTGATAGAACTGCCAGGGAAAACGGATGAATCCACTATCATAGCTAGAGACTTTAACACACCTCTCTCAGAAATAAACAGATTCCAGCAGGCAGAAAATCAGTAAGGACATAGTGGAACTTAACAACACCATCAATCAACTGGATATAATTGACATCTATAGACTATGTCATCCAACAACAGCAGAATATACATTCTTCTCAAATGCACATGGGACATTCACCAAGATGGACCACATTCTAGGCTATAAATACACCTTAACATGTTTAAAAGCAAAGAAATCATATAATGTCTGCTCTCTGACCACAATAGGATGAAACTGGAAATCAATAACAGAAAGACAACCAGAAAATTCCAAAACACTTGGAGATAACACGTTTCTAAATAACAGTTGGATCAAAGAAGACTAAAAGAAAATGAAAGTACAACTTATCAAAATTTGTGGGATGCAGTGAAAGCAGTGCTTAGAGTGAAATGTATGGCATTAAATGCATACATTAAAAAATCAGGAAGTTCTAAAATCATTAAGTTTCCACCTTAGGAAACTAGAAAAAGACAAGCAAATTAAATCCCAGGTAAGCAGAAGAAAAGAAACAATATGAATTAGAGCAGAAATCAGTGAAACTGAAAACAGGAAATCAATAGAGAAAAATCAATGAAACCAAAAGCTGGTTCTTTGTAAAAATCAATATAATTTTTTTTTTCTTTTTTTTTTTTTTGCAGTATGCGGGCCTCTCACTGTTGTGGCCTCTCCCTTTGCGGAGCGCAGGCTCCGGACGCACAGGCTCAGCGGCCGTGGCTCACGGGCCCAGCCGCTCCGCGGCACGTGGGATCTTCCCGGACCGGGGCACGAACCCGTGTCCCCTGCATCGGCAGGCGGACTCTCAACCACTGCGCCACCAGGGAAGCCCAAAATCAATATAATTGATAATCCTCTAGCCAGGCTAAGAATAAAAGACAGAGGACACAAATTACTAGTATCAGAAATGAAAAGAAATTAAAAGGAAATAAAAAGAATACTATGAACAACTCTATGCCCACAAATCTAATAACCTATATGAAATGCACCAATTCCTTTAAAGACATGATCTGCCAAAACTTACACAAGAAGAAGTAGATGATCTGACTAGGCCTATATCTAGTAAAGAAATTGAATCAATAATGAATATCCTTCCAAAACAGAAAGCACCAGGCCCAGATGGGTTCACTGGTGAATCCTATCAAACATTTAAAGAAGAAATTATACCAATTCTCTACAATCTCTTTCATAGGATAGAAGGAGAGGGAATACATCTTAACTCACTATATGAAGCCACTCATTACCCTAACACCAAAACCAAAGACATTATACGAAAAGATCCCTTATATGTCATAAGGGAAATGCAAATTAAAACAAGATACCACTATACACCTCTTAGAATGGCCATAGAATTCTTTTGGCTATTAGAATGCTCAAAATCTGGAACACTAACAACACCAAATGCTGAAGAGGATGTGGAGCAACAGGAACTCTCATACATTGCTGGTGGGAATGAAAATGGTACAGCCACTTGGGAAGACAGTTTGGTGATTTCTTACAAAACTAACCATACTCTTACCATATGATCCAACAATTGCACGCTCCATGGTATTTTGCCAAAGGAGCTGAAAACTTATGTCCACATAAAAACCTACACAAAGATGTTTATAGAAGCTTTATTCATAATTGCCAAAACTTGGAAGCAATCAAGATGTCTCTTCGTAGGTGAATAGATAAGTAAGTTGTGGTACATTCATACAATGGAATATTATTCAGCACAAAAAGAAATGAGCTATCAAGCCATGAAAGACATGGAGGAACATGCATGCCATATTACTAATATTAAATGCATATTAGTAAGTGAAAGAAGGCAATATGAAAAAGTCTACTTACGACATGATTCTAATTAGATGGTATCCTGGAAAAGGAAAAACTAGGGAGACAATGAAAAGATCAGTGGTTGCCATGGTGGGGGATAGGGGCCCACATGAACAGGCAGAGGATAGAGGATTTTTAGATGAGTGTAAGTACTCTGTATGATATTACATTGATGGATACATGTCATTATACTTTTCTCCAAAACCATAAAATATACAATATCGAGTGAACCCTAAGATAAACTATGGACTTTGGGTGATTATGATGTGTCAATGCATGTGCAGCCTTGGTTAAAATTTAAAAGAAAAAGAGAGAAAGAAAGAACATAAGGACCGTTCTGGTGAGGGTTTTTTTTTGTTTGTTTTGTTTTTTGTTTGTTTGTTAAGGCTTTTTTATTTTAAAGATTTTTTTTTTTGATGTGGACCATTTTATTGAATTTGTTACAATATTGCTTCTGTTTTCCTTTTTGTGTTTTTGGCCATGAGACATGTGGGATCTTAGCTTCCCCGACCAGGGATCGAACCCACACCCCTTTCATTGGAAGGTGAAGTCTTAACCACTGGACCACCAGGGAAGTCCCTGGTGAGGGATGTTGATAACGGGGAGGCTATGCATGTGTGGGGACAGGGGGTATATGGGAAATCTCTGTACCTTCCTCTCAATTTTGTTGTAAACCTAAAACTGCTCTTAAAACATAAAGTCTTTAAATTAAAAAAAAGTTTTCACTATCGAACAAAAATTAGAATTTGGAAAAACTTATATCTTCCACTATGAGCTTGACAGCTTCATACTTACAGGCTTTTGATGAGGATTTAGTAATATTAACATATGTGGTATTGTGATCTTGTATGGTGAAGTGCGTTAACCTTTGGCAGATCTGCATAACTCAGTGAACCAGTATTCTTCAAATGATACAAAATCACACAATGGCTAAAGATCCACTAAAACTGCAAGAAAGATATTTTTGTAACAGAAAATGAAGTTAATTGATATGATTTCAGAATCCATATTGCAGCTAACCTTTAAGAAACTATCACTTGTCAAATTTTTGTGTAATATCAGAGAAATATAGCCTTAATTATCCTAAAAGTGTATTAAAACACTGTTCTTTTTCCACCTGTATATCCGTGTGAGGTCGAATTTTCATCAGTCTAACCAGACTGAGTGCAGAAGCAGATATGAGAATCCAGGTGTCTACTATTAAGTCAGAAGAAATTAAAGAGATTTACAAAACGTAAAAAACAATACCACTCATCCCACTAAAGTATTTTGTTTTGGAAAACATACCTATTTTCTTAGAAAAAAAATATATGTGAACATGTGATAACTTAATTATTATTTTTAAAATAAAATAGTAAATAAATACCTTTTAAATCATATTTGAATTTACAATACAATAAATAACAATAGGTATAATTCACATAAACAAGGCTCTTTGGAGGCTTCCGTAACTTTTAAGAGTGAAAAAGAGTCCTGACACCAAAAGTGTGCTCTACACTAACACCCAGAATAATCTGAAAATAATAATTTATGAGTAAATTATAAAGTATTTATAGTAAATAAAATATTATTTATTAAGACTTGTTTAGTAATTTATCACCTACTATGTATTATGAGTGATGGAGACACAGCAAAGATAACATCATTACTCAGCTTAAAAGCCCTCAGTGGCTTCCCATAGCCCTTAGGATAAAGTATATATATCTTAACTTCACTTACAAGATCCTTGATGATCTTATTCCTGCAGAACTCCTAGCTTCATGTCGCCCTCCTCCCATCACATTCGATGCTTAGTTCCTTCATAGCATCACAAGCCTTTACACATGCTCTACCTTCTTCCTGGAAACCATCCCCTTGTTCTTTGGGTTCCAATTTACATTTGACTTCCTTCCATAAACTGTTCCTGCTCCCCAAAGTCTGAATTTGATCCCATTCTACAACCTCCTACAGCCCTCTATACTTCCCTGATCATCATGGCACTTATCACACTACACTGTAATTACTTCTTTTTTAAAAAATTAATTAATTTTATTTATTTATTTATTTATGGCTGCG
The DNA here is from genome assembly GCF_002837175.3 of Physeter macrocephalus. NCBI lineage: Eukaryota > Metazoa > Chordata > Mammalia > Artiodactyla > Physeteridae > Physeter > Physeter macrocephalus. The sequence continues at coordinate 105,096,333 of NC_041234.1, forward strand.
TTGGGTCTTCGTTGCTGCGCACGGGCTCTTCTCTAGTTGCGGCGAGCGGGGGCTACTCCTCGTTGCAGTGCGCGGGCTTCTCATTGCGGTGGCTTCTCTCGTTGCAAAGCACGGGCTCTAGGCGCACGGGCTTCAGTAGTTGTGGCACTCGGGCTCAGTAGTTGTGGCTCGTGGGCTCTAGAGCACAGGCTCAGTAGTTGTGGTGCACGGGCTTTACTGCTCCGTGGCACGTGGGATCTTCCTGGACCAGGGCTCGAACCCACGTCCCCTGCATTGGCAGGCGGATTCTTAACCACTACGCCACCAGGGAAGCCCTGTAATTATTTCTTTTAGCCTCTTTCTCCACAAGGGTGTAAGCTTCATGAGGACATAGACAAAAGCAGTTGTGTCCATTACTGTATTTCCAGTGCTTAGCAAAACACTCTACGTATTAGGTGATTAATAAACATTTGTTGAATGAATGATAAATTAAGCAATAAAATGCTATATAACATATTATTAAAATATTAATAGTAGGACACCAGCAAAATTTTCAGTGTACGGATCTGGGAGAATTCTCTCCTTCACAAAAGCTGTGAAAAAACTGGCAAAAAATGTCAGAATCAACTTTTTCATAGCTCTGGAAATTACCAAAAGGACTGCATTGATCCAAGGAGCGTTTATTCAAGAAAATGGCTGAACCTCAGAAAGAGTAGTGAGCATTCTATGAGGCCAGCACTAGCCTGATATGAAAATTAGAGAAAGACATCACAAGAAAAGAAAACTACAGACAGATACCACTTACGAAGACAGACTAAAAAATCCTCGACAAAATCCTAACAAGCTGCATCCAGTAACATATCCCTGAATTTGGACCCCTACCTCATACCACATACAAAAATCAATGCAAAATGGATAAAGACCTAAATTTAAGTGCTAAAAATATAAAACTTTTAGAAGAAAACATAGGCATAAAGTTTTGTGACACTGGATTTATTTGGCAATGGTTTCTTAGATATGACACTAAAAACATAAATGACAGAAAACATAAATTGGACTTCATATAAATTAACACTTTCATGCTTCAAAGACCACTATTAAGAAAGTGAAAAGACGACCTACAGAATGGGAGATATTATTTTCAAATCATATATCTGATAAGGGTCTAGTATTCTGAATAGCTAAAGAACTCTTCTAACTCAACAATGAAATACTACTAATAACATTATATACATGGATACAATCTGATTAACCCCTTTATAGTTTGTCACTTATCTGATACTTACTAATTATGCACTTGTACTTCATTTCTCATAGCTCGTTGCTCTCCATGTTTCTGTTCCTATTCACTATGCACAATTAAAACCTGAGTCTGATTTAAGATGTAGTTTCTGGGAATGCATGGTATATAAAACTGGGGCTGACTATCGTGTAACATTACATACCACCCCATCACAGAATCCCAAATCACATACAACAAGGTCCCTGCTGTCCCAATTTTCAAAAAGACCCAGGGTACAGGCGACCACCACCCAGTACAGTATGTCAGGAGAGCCTAATTTTGGATCTTCTTTTACTCGCTATCATTATCACTGTTGTTAAATTCTGACAGGCTGAAGGGGTATTAGATGGGTTAAAAGGAAAAAATATTAGAATGCAACATACATTATTTTCATACTCCATTTCTCATGCAAACATTAAAAAACCACTGTACGTAGCCAGGCACCATTCCTAAAATTGTGTGGTAAGCTGTGAACCTGATAGGCAGCAACACTGTTCTAAGATTGTTCCTACGGTAACTTCAGTCAAACCCACTAGCTACAGTCCATCTAAATAAAGACATAGTCTGATCAATACCTTGAGTCTCTGCTGATTGCCCTGCTCTATAGGCAGACCTCTGCTGCTTGCTTTTAGCAAAAGTTATAATCAGAATGCCTCAGAAACACTGCTGAGATGAATTCTGAAAAGGACATGATTGAAAGGAGAGAAAAAAATCAGGTAAATTGAGAACAGTCGTGACCCCTGAACAGACCACAGAGACTCGTCTTTGCACATTTCCTCTGTGACAGCAGCGTTGAACATTGCTATCATTCTAACCCTTTCTTTCTACATATGTTATTTTCACTTTTTCCTCCAATCTCTTATTTTGGTCAGTTCCTTAAATGTCAGTCATGGTTTCTTATACCCTGGATTGTCTTCTCTCTTTGCCTATTCAATTAGTGGGGTAATACCATTTTGGCAGCTTGTGATTCTTATTTTTTCCTAGTATTTGCACAACTTCCCGCCACCTCACAGAACTTTTGGGCATCATCTAAAACTGGCTTTCTCCTGCTGCCTTCCATATGTTTAGACTCACAGACACATGGATGTCAGAGCTGGAAGGCACCGTGTGGTCAGTTAGGGCAATTCTCCCTTTCACAGGTAGGTAACTGAGGCCCAGGGAAGGTCAGGGACTTGCACATGGCCTGCTTTTGGAAGTGCTGGATAGGCCCAGGGAATTACATCTCAGCTGAATTTTGCTCTCTGCAAAGAGATTTCAGAAGCTTTCCCAAATACGATAAACTCAAATAGAAATAGTATCTAGATGCATTGCTGTTTTGTGTTACCTGTGCTCCTCTACCCCACCATTAGTGTGAATAGTCGAGAGATAACTGTTCTATTGCTTAATAGATCATTCAAGAACTGAGGATATTTCAGACTAGTTTCAAGAAATCTGTACGGTAGGTGTTCTCATAATTAACGCTCTGGTTAGTTATAGCCCTTTACTCTTTACAAAGCACTTGTCCATATTACGTTATGACATAGGAGCATTATAACCAGGTCTGTGAAGCAAGATATTATGCCTATTTTTACCAAGAGAGGTTTCAAGAGGTTGAGTGATTGCTGAAGGCCACACAGCTAATAAGGGACAAAATAGGGCCTTGAAACCAGGACCTAAAACTCCAAGTCCTAATATGTTCGTTTACAGTCCCTATTGAGGAAACTTTTGGGGAGTAACTGAAGATCAAAGAAAGATTCACCTAGTTGAAGGTTAATACTTAAGAAACTGTGGTCTTGGGCTTCCCTGGTGGCGCAGTGGTTAAGAATCCGCCTGCCGATGCAGGGGACACGGGTTCGAGCCCTGGTCCGGGAAGATCCCACATGCCGCGGAGCAACTAAGCCCGTGCGCCAAAACCACTGAGCCTGCGTTCTAGAGCCCGCGAACCAAAGCTACGGAGCCCGCGTGCCACAACTACTGAAGCCCATGCGCCTACAGCCCGTGCTCCGCATCAAGAGAAGCCACCGCAATGAGAAGCCCGTGCATCGCAACGAAGAGTAGCCCTCGCTCGCCGCAACTAGAGAAAGCCCGTGCACAGCAACGAAGACCCAATGCAGCCAAAAGTAATAAATAAATAAAAAATAATTAAAAAAAAAAGAAACTGTGGTCTTCAAGAAGATGGAAAAAACAATGAGTAGCAACAGAAATAACGCTGGCCAAGTGTTTTCTATATTTCTTCCTTAACAGTGAATGGTCTCAAGTAACACCCACATCGCATGAATCTCCAGTCGGACACAGGGGTTAAAAAAAATGGGACCTATTTTTATTTATGCTGAAGAGTAACGAGGACTTTACTTGACATGTGTCTTAGGTGCCCCATATCTGAACTTTAAAACCCATCTCATGCTTTCTGAGTCACTGAATTAGGAGTGTGAATATCCAAGGCTATGGTCCTAGCCCTGCTACTGGGATTTTTGTGCCCTTGGTAAGGTCTTCTCTGGGCCTCAGTTTTCTCACCTATAAGATGAAGGGATTGGATTAAATAATCACTCCCAACTCTGGCATCTTAAAATTCCATGGCTCTAAGAGCAGGACTGGCGCAAGGAATAAGAAGTCATTTCCATTTGAAAGTAGAGGATGTCTCCTTTTCCCATCATTCTGCCATTTTTCCCCTGGTGGTTTTACAGCAGCCACAATAAAGTTAAGTTAAGACTTGGACAATAAGTTTGTTCCTTGTACCATGATCTTTTAACAGGTTTCATAATTTAGCATAGTGATGTGACAAATCATAATGAAAAATAAAGAAATAGAAGTTTGGGGGCCATATATGGGGCTCCTGTTCGGCACCATCAGATCAGTCTGCAGCACGTCAGGAGAGCACACTACCTGGGGCAGCTAGGGCTTAGAGCAGATTTGTAGGTCAGGCCACAGAGAATCGCCCACTAATTTCAAAGTCCCTTTTATGATACCCCCCCACCAAAAAAAGGTTCTGAAGAACCTAGGGGCAGGGCAGGAATAAAGATGCAGACATAGAGAATGGACTTGAGGACACGGGGAGGGGGAAGGGTAAGCTGGGACGAAGTGAGAGCGTGGCATGGACATATATACACGACCAAACGTAAAATAGAGAGCTAGTGGGAAGCAGCCGCATAGCCCAGGGAGATGAGCTCGGTGCTTTGTGACCACCTAGAGGGGTGGGAGGGAGGGTGGGAGGGAGACGCAAGAGGGAGGAGATATGGGGACATATGTATACGTATAGCTGATTCACTTTGTTATAAAGCGGAAACTAACACACCATTGTAAAGCAATTATACTCCAATAAAGATGTTTAAAAAAACCCAGAATATTGTAAATAGAAATAATCTCAGCTCTGCTACTGACTCACCTTAGACAAATCATTTCACCTCTACAGGAGAACTGCAAAACAGGTTTATTCCAAGGAGGAAAGGTGCTTTTGGCAAAAATCCCTGTTGTAACATCGGATTCTGCCCATGCGGGGATTGCTTACACAAACTTAGTGACTTCTTTTACAAAATACCAGTAGATGCAATTATGCTGGTTCCACAGCTGGCATGGCAGCTGCACAACCCCATTTGGATTGGGGACACCTGAAACATGTTGTTCCACCTGAAGAAAAATCAAATTACTTCATTTTGGAGTCGATTTACGGAGAGTGAGAGCAGGGCTCCTAGGTCCAGAGGAGGGCAAGTGTGATAAAGAAATGAGAATACGACCAAAGAAGAAAGGGAGGAAAAGTAACACTTGGTTACACATAGCTGGTGATAATAATTCTTCCAGATCTTCTAAGGAGTCAGCCCCCACTCTTTCACCAAGAGAAAGAGAAACAAAATGTGATTCTCACCCTTTACAACATGGGCACAGGTACTAGTGTTAGTAACACTGCCGTGGAGAACGGGCAGCTCAGACACTGGAAGTCCAAAAGAGTTACTGGGAAAAGACAAGATGATGATTAGCATCTTTTGTACTGACTTTCCTTCAGCAACTTTTGATTAACTGACAAATCAGCAGGCCTCTTGCTAGTGTCATGAAATCATATATATCTGGAGCCAAAGAGGGGGAGCGAGGCTGGACATATGAGCGCTCCATCTACTCAGTTTTATTAAAAACTCATTGCTTGGTGCGAAGACATATCACAAAAGATTGCTTTTCTAATAAAGACAATCTCTTCATTCTCTGTTTTCCTTATCTACGTTTCTCTAATATACAAAACAGTATCTGCCTCACGTCTTGCTATCCTGCCAGAGCTAATAACATACATGAATCAGAAATGGATTTTTTTTTTTTTTTTTTTTTTTTTTTTTTTTTTTTTTGCGGTA
>NC_041234.1:105102331-105120816 GCF_002837175.3 Physeter macrocephalus
CCGCGTCCCCCGCATCGGCAGGCGGACTCTCAACCACTGCGCCACCAGGGAAGCCCAGAAATGGATTGTTTTGATCCAAATGTTGGCGGTTCAGCAACAAAAGAACACACTGACATTCAGGTTCCAATTTCTCTGCAAAAGGAACAGGTCTCCCTCAGGACACTGCCTCAAATATCAACTCTGAGACAAGGAATCTGGATTAATGAGTCAAAATAAACACTTAAAAAGCAAATAATTCAATAATCGTAATAAAAACACATGAAGTAGAATGACTACATGAAGTTAGCATTCAGTTTCATGGATCACTCCATAAAAATATTCCTTACACAAATGTCCAAAGAGCAAACCAAGTGATGAGGAATTCCCTGTAGTCTTTTGCAGTCACCTACTCATTCACTTTCTTAGTCACTCATCTCTCTGATGTATCAGTCTCCCGTCCTCTTCTCACAGGGTTCCCGTCTCAGCAGACAGTCACTCTCCTGTCTGTTTTCCCACTGCTGTTCTCATGTGTTCAAATATTCCTTCTCGCCATCCACCTCCATGCTCACAAATCTTTCTGCTCACTCTGTAAGGAGGATTTTACTTGAAATGGATCCTCCAAAGTCAGTCCCTATCTGAGTGGCCTTGTATGTTGTCCAGTGAAACAGCTGGGCACTCATGTGCTCTTCCTATCAAGAACTCCCTCCAGATCTAACTTTCTTACCTCTGATTTGCCCCTCTCTGTGTACTGACTTCGTGACTGACATGTCAGTCTTTGTATTTACTCCCAGGTTACAGACTTGGCAACATGTCACTTGAGCCCCCAAAACATAGACATCTGATCCCAGGTATTCTGCTTCGTCTTAAAGGGAAAGAAAATATATGTGATTTCACTCCTCTAAGACTCAGCTGCCTCTACTGTAGAATGCGGACAATAATAACTTCCACTTCATGTGGTTGTGGTGAGGGTTAAATGAAAGAATCTATATAAAGTGCTTAGCACGAAGCTTGGTATATAAAAGGGACTCAATAAACAGTAATTCCCTTTCCCCCAATCCATTCTGCATGCCTACCCAGTCACCCCACTCCCTAATCTTACCTAAAATTTTAAAAAGTGACACAGGGTACTTCTTAACATAGTTTCTATTCTTCCTCTTGACTCTCTCTTACCACGGTTTTTTCCACCTTCCCGTTCTCCTCTATATGCACCTCTCTTCCCTGATCTGGTTCTCCCATTCCTCATTGGTACAAGGATACGATTGGACTAAACAAGGTCTAAAGGTTGCAAACACCACAACTATAGCCACAGTCTGGGTCCCAGTGTTTCTTGGGCAAACCAATGTTATAACTACTCCCTCATAAATATGTTAGATAATGATAGCACATCATACAGGAAATTGTCTTATAGGAAATTCTTAAGGGCATTTTATTTTATATTGGATTTTTCTCTGGTCAGGGAAAAGTGCATGAGAAATATTGAGAGTTAAAGACATTTGTCGTTTCAATGAAAATCTCTGGAAAGCAAATACTCATTACTACAATTTAGATGAAGCCATGGCCTTTTGATTAAAAACATGAAACTGACATATGGTACCTCCCCATCCCCAGGGAAACAAGCCTTCCAGGTTCTATTTATTTGCTTCTGAAAGTTTTATTGAGTTTCCACTTCGAGTCCTTAAAATTGTCCTAAAGGCAATGGAAAGGCACAAGGCTAGCTCTAGTTCTCCCCACAAGCAAACTGCCACACTCCCATGCCAGTGGCCTGTGTGGCAATGCCCATCCTCTGCCTTCACTTCTTCAGTTAAAGATCGGCCTCTGGGGCTTCCCTGGTGGCGCAGTGGTTGAGAGTCCGCCTGCCGATGCAGGGGACACGGGTTCGTGCCCCGGTCCGGGAGGATCCCACATGCCGCGGAGCGGCTGGGCCCGTGAGCCACGGCCGCTGAGCCTGCGCTCCGCAACGGGAGAGGCCACAACAGTGAGAGGCCCGAGTACGGCTTAAAAAAAAAAAAAAAAGATCGGCCTCTGGAGATAAAACACCATGTAGCAGGTCTTCCCTTAAAAGGAAATTGCAATCTGTTCTCACTAGTACATCTTTCTCGAAGAAGAATGAGGAGGGAGGAGTAAGGCGGAAGGAAAGGAATGAAGGGAAGGAGGAGAAGATGAAGGAGAATTTAGACAGGAAGCGAAGTTACCTATTAGGATATATTTTTCTCAAGTGAGAACCAGGAATCATCCTATGAATCTCTGCCAGTGCAAAGTTTATTTAAAACCATCCTGGACTCAATGAGCTTACCCAATTCCATTCCCATTAACTAAAAGTACACCAATCCAGCCTAGTGACCTCAGCATCATATCACCCAGGCCATTTTGCTTGGTACCTCCTTTAGCAATGTTCTCTAAAAACAAAGATTGGCTATGGCTTGACTTTTAAAGCTACGTATCCAATCTGAGACAGTAAGTACATTTTACTCTGGAAGCTAGTAGATAACTATTTGTATGCAATGTATGATCAAATAAAACTTGAGTCTTGAAGGGCAATATGCTTAAAAACTGTGCATTAGCTTTTCAGTGACTTCATGAGGGCTTTTTAAAAATTTACTACTCATAAAACTCAAGTAGAAAAATTATTGATGATATTCGGGTGGCTTAATTAGTTCTACTTTCCCCTAATAGGAGTCTAAAAGCAAGGGTAAAATTCTATAGAAAGTGGTTTCTTTAGAAACAGGACCAGTTCCCTTCCCCACCAAACCTTTTCTTTTTCTTTTCTGGAAACAATCCAGGCCCTCCCAGATGTACAAGCTCCTGTTTCCAAACCTCCCATATATGCAGGTGGCTGGTCCTGGGTGGGAGGCTTGACCTCTCCAGCCACCATGTTGCCTTCTTGCTGCTGGAGCCAGCTACAGTGGGTCTTGGGGAAAGGCAGTATATCAGACTCCTTTCTTCCAGAGTTGATACAAGGCATCTGGATCTGGGTGGCCTGGCACTGCTCAGGACAGAAGTCTGGGCCATAGGACGAGTTCTGGAAGTGAGTAAGAAAGACCCTCTTCCTTCCATTATTCCTTAGTCTCTACCTAAGCCCCATGCCTCTGTGGTTCCTTGCCAAGAGTCGTCTATTCCCCACAAACTCTGTGCTCGCCTCTTCACTGGCTAGAAGAGCCTGTATTTGGGTGGAAGTCCTCTAGGACACCTTCCCTGATGTCCCCAGGCTAGGTTAGATGCCCCCTTAACCTGCGTCCTTAGATTGTGCATAGGATGATCTCTGTTTCTTTGACTGCATCCCTCACTAGACCACGAACTCTTTGGAGGGCAGGGGCTGGCTTTTTAAAAAATCTTTTTATTCATATCATACAATCCAGTACAGAACATATCTAAAGTACTCATCTGATTGATATATAGATAAAGCTGTGACCTTGGTAATTTTGGTTATTACTACTGAGTCAGGCAAGCATTTGCTACTGGAGAGAAACCTTATCAAATGAAGTCAGTTTTCTGAAATTAACCAGCTAACAACAGAAGTGCCACACACATTGTCAAACATTTAAGATACAATAGTCAAATGTTCTTTTCTACCCGTATTTTTAAGCATTAGTTTAATTAACACTGATGCTTTGAAAGTCCTAGAAATAATCAGGACCATTAGTGTCAGCCTGACAAAGGTATGAAGAAAGTTTCTATGATACAGCCCAAACTGCTTTCACAAGATTGTCTGGAAATAAATAGCTCACTGTGAAATTTATGACTTGCTTTATATATTAATCAACGGTACAGCGGTGCTCTAACAAGGTTAAAAGTGTTCTCTGATTTCCATTATAAAGATAATTTCAATCAAGCAGCCTAACAGTCTAACAGTGTAGGTCATTCTATAATTCAATTGTACTAACGACTATGGCATGCATGCAAACAGGAGAATAAAACTGGCTGAAAGACCAAACCTAGAAAAAATGCTTTATTAAAAAAACAACAATGATTTACATCTTGCATTTTCAATGACCTTTGTAGTACTCATCTGCAAATGAAATAGAATCATTCCTCATGGCACAACAGATACCTTTGTTCCTGCTCATCTATTTTGTGTAAACTATATATGCTGACCTTTAATTGGCTGTAACTGGAGCACATTCTGAGCAACACTTTTATATTGATTTGCTTAGACTTGTGCAAGGGTCTAAGCAGGGAGAAACAAGACTGACAGTTTCTACTCACTATTTATATAGAGAGCCATATTTAAGACGTTCTCCAAGCCTCAATTGCATATTTATATTTGATTCCTTCTGCATAAACAATTTCTCAGGTAACTTGTAAAAACACAGATCCAAAATATCTTGGCAAGAAATTTCATCCTCTGCTTATTTTATTTCTCTTCTTCACATAAAAATGCTCATAATAGTCTGGCATTGAAATCTGTATTAATGATGTACTTATTGTGATTTCTAGGAATCCTACAATCAAAAAGCAAAGAAAATCAAGAAGCACCTTGGATGTTATTTTGAATATTTTTAGGTGGAAGAAGACAGAATAATTCTAAAAGCAAACCTTAGAAGCATACTCACTATGTCATATCAAAGAAATGGATAGTATGGTAGAAAGAATACTGGCTTGTTTGTCAGAAGCCATAGATTTTACACTGCTTTGACATTAACTGGTTCGTCTTTGGCAAATCCTTTGCCTCAAATCATATGCCTCAGTATTCTCATCTTCAAAGTAAGGAGACTAGACTAGATCTTTGAGGGTCATTTCAAATGTAGCATTCTCTAAATATAAAGTGAAAAATTGGTTAAAAAAAGAAACTTTAATTCGATAAAATTCAACATCCATTCATGATAAAAGCCCTTACGAAAGTGGGTATAGCAGGAACATATCTCAACGCAATAAAAGCTGCTTATGACAACCCCACAGCAAATATAATACTCATCAGTGAAAAGCTGAAAGCCTTCCTGCTAAAATATGAAACAAGACAAGGATGCCCACTCTCACCATTTCTATTCAATATAGTATTGGAAGTCCTAACCACAGGAATCAGACAAGAAAAAGAAATAAAAGGCATTCAAATTGTAGAGAAGAGGTAAAATTGTCATTATATGCAGGTGACATGATACTATATAAAGAAAACTCTAAAGACTCCACACAAAAACTACTAGAACTGATAACCAAATTCAGCAAGGTAGCAGGATACAAGATAAACATACAGAAATCGGTTGTATTTCTTTACACTAACAATGAAATATCAGAAAGGGAATGTAAACAAACAATCCCCTTTAAAATCTCATCAAAAAACTACCTAGGAATAACCCTCACCAAGGAGGTGAGAGACTTATATGCTGAGAACCACAAAACATTAATAAAGGAAATTAAAGAGGATTCAAAGAAATGGAAAGATATTTCATGCTCTTGGAATGGAAGAATTAATATTGTTAAAATGGCCATACCACCCAAAGCAATCTATAGATTTAATGTGATCCGTATCAAATTACCCATGACACTTTTCACAGAACTAGAACAAATAATCCTAAAATTTATACGGAACCATAAAATATCCAGAATTGCCAAAGTAATCCTGAGGAAAAAGAACAAAGCAGGAGGCATAACCCTCCCAGACTTCAGACAATACTACAAAGCTACAGTAATCAAAACAGTGTGGTATTGGCACAAAAACAGACATATGAATCACTGGAACAGAACAGAGAACCAAGAAATAAACCCACACACCTATGGTCAATTAATCTTCAACAAAGGAGGCAAGAATATACAATGGGGAAAAGACAGTCTCTTCAGCAAGTGGTGTTAGGAAAGCTAGACAGCTGCACGCAAATCAATGAAGTTAGGACACACCCTCACACCACACACAAAAATAAAGTCAAAATGGCTTAAAGACTTAAACATAAGACATGACACCATAAAACCCCTAGAAGAGAACATAGGCAAAACATTCTCTGACATAAATCATAACAATGTTTTCTTAGGTCATTTTCCCAAGGCAATAGAAATAAAAGCAAAAATAAACAAATGGGACCTAATAAAACTTATAAGCCTTTGCACAGTAAATAAAACCATAAACAAAACAAAAAGACAAGCTACAGACTGGGAGAAAATATTTGAAAATGATGCGACCGACAAGGGTTTAATTTCCAAAACATCAAACAGCTCATGTGATTCAATAACAAAACAAACAAACAACCCAATCGAAAAATGGGCAGAAGACCTAAAAAGACATTTCTCCAAAAAAGACATACAGATGGTCAATAGGAACATGAAAAGATGCTCATCATCGCTAATTATTAGAGAAATGCAATCAAAACTACAATGAGGTACCACCTCACACCGGTCAGAATGGCCATCATTAAATAACGAATGCTGGAGAGGGTGTGGAGAAAAGGGAACCCTCTTACACTGTTAGTGGGAATGTAAGTTGGTGCAGTCACTATGGAAAACAGTATGGAGGTTCCTCAGAAAACTAAAAATAGAGTTGCCATGTGATCCAGCAATCCCACTCCGGGTCATCATATACCCAGACAAAACTATAATTCAAAAAGATACATGCATCCCTATGTTCATAGCATCACTATTTACAATAAGCAAGACATGGAAACAACCTAAATGTCCATCGACAGATGAATGGATAAAGAAGATGTGGTATATACATACAATGGAATATTACTCAGCCATAAAAGAAGAATGAAATAATGCCATTTGCAGCAACATGGATGGACCTAGAGATTATCATACTAAGCGAAATAAGTCAGAAAGAGAAAGACAAATACCATATGATATCACTTATATGTGGAATCTAAAATGTGACACAAATGAAACAACAAGATCCTATTGTATAGCACAGGGAACTATATTCAATATCTTGTGATAAACCATAATGGAAAAGAATATGAAAAAGAGTATAACTGAAGAAACCCCACAACTTTATACCACCTACAGGACAAAGAAGTGGGAGAGACCAAGAAAAGTGAGGACATTTTCCAGGATCAGAGATGGAGAGGTTTCAATAACAGAAACAAAAGTCCTAACCCAAGGTCAGTGTTTCCCTAGGATGATTTTTAAGAACAGACCATTAAGGGAAGCTTGTGGTTTGGGAGGATACTTCCTGTGGCACCCCTGACAGAGCAGAACTCCAGCTTTCAAAAATGCCATGAGGCCAATCCCAAGAATGAAGTTCCAGGTTCTTATGGTCTTCTTTTATGGACATGTATGCCAGTGCTAACTTGGGCTATTTGTCTATATGCCTACACCTAAGTGTTTCACTTTAGCCTGTAAGTTGATATTACGTTTGGCCAGTTAGCCAAACAGTACAAAGCAAACATCTTGAAGTATTTATGGATTTTTCCTTTGATCCCAGAACTTACAGATGCTACTAAAATACCCACTTAGTATTTGTTTTTCCTGTCTTTACAACATGCAGCCATATCTCATTTGCTTACTTTGCTGTGCTTCTAACCCTCACTTTTCTGTCTTGCTGATTTGTCTGCCACATTCCATTCCCCATTCTGGCTTGAAAGATAAGTCTCCCCATTCTGGCTTGAAAGATAAAACAAGGAAATGTCTTCCCTATGTTAATGCTTTCTAGCTGCTGGGCTGATAGGTTTCTTCCCTTTTTTATCAGATAGGCTCTTTAATTTTGCAGAGTAAAGCTCCCCATATAGATGTCTTCACTTGCTACTTCCTGAAAGTTGTGTATTGCCTTGAAAGTTGCATTCAAGGGGTGTTTCCTTCTTTCTTCCTCTTCTGCTGTCACTTTGAAATCCAAGGCCAGGCCCAGGAGGGTTGGCTGGGGTGGGGTTTCTGGCTAGTACTCTAAGCAAGGAAATCTAGATGCTGTATTAAGAGATGGGAGTGAAGAAAGGGAAGGAGAAACAGGCAAGTAATTTAGATCCTAGACTCAGGCCACGAGTTTCAAGGATCCAGATAAGGATCTAGAAAACACGAGCCCAGGGACCTGATCACAGAATATGGGTAAGAAGAAAGCAGCATCTAGGCAGAGTCTGAATGGCAGACTGATGAAATTAGCAAAAAGGGAACATGAATCCTAAGCCACGTACTGTCAAAGCCAGAGAGAACATGCATAACCTTACAAAAAGTCAGAGGCCTAAAGTAGTTCATCTGGACTGTCCCCAAACCTTAAGCAAACAGGGTAGGCATCGAATTGAGTGACTAAGAAAATTTAAGAATTAAATGGGAGAGCAGGTGGTAACTCTTCCTTAAAAAGCAAAGGTAAGTTAAGAATAAGCGATATTCAAGTGACAAGAAACCTTTAATCATCCTAATCAGACAAAATGGGGAGAGATTGAGGCAGATGTACAGACGGTTCTACTCATCTCACCACCTCCTAAACTCCAGCCAAAAAAAAAAAAAAGAAAAAAAAGAAAAAATACACTATTCAGGAGGGAGAGGTCTCTGGAGGGCCTGGATCACCCAAAATGGCACCTGCAATGGCTCAAATTTGTCCAGTCCCTGAGCAGCTTTCACCTTGCTTGGGCCTGGTTCAGTCCTTTGCAGGTGATCTACCCCAGACTGTTAGTGTTAAGAGTTCACACAGCAAACCCGAAAAGGCTTTTTAATTTCTACCCTTTATTTTCTACAGACATAAAAAAACTGTTATCATTAACCAAAATATTAACTAGTTCCCACAAATTAATTTTCGATTGCCTGCGAGTGTGCTCTGGATGAGCAGTTGTATGTCAGAGAGACCACACACTTTCTTCTGAGCTTGTGAGCACTTCTCAGCAGGGCAGCTAGAAGGGCAGTTAGTTGTACTTGTAGAAGGTGGCCTTCCTGGGGTGGGACTGGCATTGTCACTACATTCCTTCCCAGAGGGGACGTTGGAACTACACTGTCCAATCTGTATTGTGCGACCACTGAACGCATGAAATGTGACTAGTCCAAGCTGAGATGAAAAACGAATGTAAAATATCTCATTAACTATTTTTTAAATGCTGATTACATGGCAAAATGCTAATTTGGGGGCATAATTAGGCTAAATAAAAATATTAATTTCACCTATTTCTTCTTACTTTTCATTGTGGCTTTTCAAAAATTTAAAATTACTTATGTGGCTTGCATTATATTTCTATTGAGCAGTACTAACCTGGACATCACGTTGAGATACAATGGCACCAAAAGAAAGTACAAAATATACTGAATTGTAGGGAGAGAGGAAAATTAGAATTCCATGAAGACTGAGCACAAAAGAAGTGGATGGCTGCAAAACAAGACTCAGAATTAGTTGGCAGAACTGATAGTAGAAAAGAACTATGAGAGGGACTTTACCAGCATAACAGATCACTTTCAAACTCTAGAAAAACAAATAGACAATTATTTGGCCACCAGAGTGGACAGGGCATTGAGTAAAACCAAAGGAGTAATATATCTGTATCTCACTAGAATTAAGTTAGTATAATTCTGAAGTAGATTCTGAAAAATTAAGTTGTGTTCTGTAAGTCCTAGAGCAACTGCTAAGAAAATAACAAAAAAAGTAGAAAAAAATCTTTAAAGGAACGAAAATGTTACACTAGAAAATATTCACTTAATGGCAAAGAAAGCAGCAAAGGAGGAATAGAGGACCAAAAATACTGTAGAAAACAAAGAGTAAAATGGTGGATGTAAATCCTACCATATCAGTAATTACACTGAATATAAATGCATTAGACACACCAGTCAAAAGAGAAGGAAGAAAACAGTAAATTAGATCACAAATTAATGAAAACAAGAATAGAAAAACAATAGAGAGAAATCAACAAAATCAAAAGCTGGTTCTGTGAAAAAAATCAACAATATTGATAAACCTTTAGTTAGGCTGACAAAGAGAAAAAAAGAGTCAAATTACTATATCAGGAATGAAAGAGGGGATATTACTACCAGTCTTACATAAATAAAATGGGTTTTAAGGGATTACTAAGAAAAATTGTATGTCAACAAGTTACATAACGTAGATGAAATGGACAAATTCCTAAAATGACAAAACTAGCAAAACTGACTCAAGAAGGAATAGAAAATCTGAAGAAACTCATAAAAAATAAAGACAGTGAATTAGCAATGTGACTCTTCCCACAAAGAAAAGCCCAGGACCAGATGGCCTTACTGGCAAATTCTTCTAAACATTTAAAGAATAATTAATGCCAATCCTCATAAAACTCTTCAAAAAAAACAGAAGAGGAGGGAACACATCTCAACTCGTTCTATGAGGCTAGTATTACCCTAATACCAAAACCAGACAAAGACTACAAGAAAACTACAGACCGATATTCCTTATGAAGATAAATACCAAAATCCTCAGCAAAACACTAGCAAACAGAATCCAGCAATATATAAAAAGGATCATACATCATAACCAAGTGAGATTTGTCCCAGGAATGCAAGGGTGGTTTAACATCTAGTAATTATGTAATTATTATTATAATCACTATATTATAATTATTATATTAATAGAATAAAAGACACATACACATTAGATGCAGAAGAGGAATTTGATAAAAACCAATAGACCTTGATAATAAAAACAACAAGTAAACTAGGAACACAAGGGAACTTCCTCAACCTAATAAAGGGCATTTATGAAAAACTCACAGCTAACACTATACTTAATGGGGAAAGACTGAAGGCTTTTTCTCTAAGATTAATAAAAAGAGAGAGATGTCCATTCTTGCCATTTCTGTTCAACATGGCACTGGAGGTTCAACCCATACATTTATGGTCAATTGACTTTTGACAAAGGTGACAAGACCATTCAATGGGAAAAATAGTGTTTTCAACAAATGGAGCTGGGACAACTGGATATCCACATGCCAAAGAATGAAGCTGTACCCCTACCTCACACCAAATATAGAAAATTAACTCAAAATGGATCATAGACCTATATGTAAGAGCAAAATCTATAAAATTCTTAGAAGAAACCATAGGTGTAAATCTTCATCAGTTTGGATTAGGCAATGATTACTTAGATATGACAAACACACAAAAATAGATAAATTGGACTTCATCAAAATTATAAACTTTTATGGTTTAAAGGATATTATTGGGAGAGTGAAAAGATATCCCACAGCATGGGAGAAACTGTTGGTGAGGACATGGAGAAATTACAACACTCACACATTGCTGGAGGGAAAGCAAAATGACTCAATTGCTTTGGAAAACAGTTTGGCAGTTTCTCAAAAGGTTAAACACAGAGTTATTATATGACCTGAAATTCTACTCCTAAGCATATTCCCAAGAGAAAGGAAAACATATATCCACACAAAGACTCATGCACGAAGGTTCATAGCAGCACTATGCATAAGAGCCAAGAAGTGGAACCAACTCAAATGTCCATCAACTGATAACAGATAAACAAAATATGGTATATTTATACAATGGAGTATTATTCAGGCATAAAAAGGGAAGAAACAGTGAAACATGCTACAATATGAACTACATGCTACAAGGATGAACCTTGAAAACATTATGTTAAGTGAAAGAAGCCAGACATAAAAGGCCATAGATTGTATGATTCCATTGATATGAAATGTCTAGAACAAGTAAATCCATACAGACAAAAAGTAGAATAGCGGTTTCAAGGGTGGGGCCTGGGATGGGGGCGTAGGGAGGGAGAATGGGGAATGACAACTAATTGGTACAGAGTTTCTTTTGGAAAGATAAAACTGTTCTAATATTGACTTCTGGTGATGGTTGCACAACTCCATGAATATACTAAAACCCACTGAATTGTACGCTTTAAATGGGAAAATTGGTAAACGTATTCTGTATGAATTACATCTCAATAAAGCTTTTTTTAAAGAGAAGTAATGATGTGGAGTTTACCACTAACCCAGTGGGAACAAGGATTTCGACTGGAAATTAAACTGATTAAAAAATAAAAGATGCTCCAGACAACGAGATATTATTTAGCACTAAAATGAAATGAGCTCTCAAGCCATGAAAGGATATGCAACAACTTTAAATGCATATTACTGAGTGAAAGAAGACGATCTGAAAAGGCTACATGCTGTATGATTCCAAACAGATGACACTCTGAAAAAGGCAAAACTATGGAGACAGTTAAAAGAACAGTGGTTGCTAGAAGTTCGGAGCGGGGGTGGGGCAGGAGGGAGGGATAAATAGGCATGCACGAGGATTTTGAGGGCAGTGAAACTACTGTGTATGATGCTGTAATGGTAGATACATGGCACCATACATTTATCAAAATGAATAGAATGTATAACACCAAGAGTGAACCCTGATATAAAGGATGGACTTTGGGTGATGATGATACATATCAATGTAGGCTCATCTATTATAAAAGATGTATCACTCTGGTGCAGGATGTTGATAGTGGGGGGGGCTTGTGGGTGTTGGGGGAGCAGGAGGTATGTGGGAAATCTCGGTACTTTCTGCTCAATTTTCCTGTGAACCTAAAAGTGCTCTAAAATAGTCTTTTTTTTTAAAGCAAAAAAAAAAAATTAAAATGCACTGTTTCTTATACTTCTGATTTTGTGGATAGCGATTCATGCTCTCTATACTTTTGATGGCTCCTCACTACCCCAAGGAGGGACTCCATTCCCCTTTAGCTTGATTTAAGAGAAAAATTAAACCCCTACCCTAGGTAAGACATTGTATACTAGAGGTGAGAAGAGAATGGTGGTCTCACACCCTAAAACTGATGCTTGACTTAAGAAATGGCAGGTAAGTCATAGTTGATACATACTGTACTTTTTTTTTTTTTTTTTTTTTTTTTTTGCGGTACGCGGGCCTCTCACCGCTGTGGCCTCTCCCGTTGCGGAGCACGGGCTCCGGACGCGCAGGCTCAGCGGCCACGGCTCACGGGCCCAGCCGCTCCGCGGCACGTGGGATCTTCCCGGACCGGGGCACGAACCCGCGTCCCCTGCATCGGCAGGCGGACTCTCAGCCACTGCTCCACCAGGGAAGCCTCATACTGTACTTTTTTTAAATCTAGAATTTGTGACTTATTTGTCTTGTGCTAGCATGAGTGGGACAATGATTATATTAAATAAATACTGTGGATGATGTGTGCCAAGACAAAATCATTTTCAAATGGTTTGATTCACTTCCCAGGCTCCTTTTACTCGCCTAAAACTCCCTTCACTTCCTCCCCTACTGTTTTCTTCCTTTCCCTACATCAAAAGAAATACTGATAACCCAAATCCCCCAAATCAGAAAGGTAGCTGCCATTTATTACAAAGCGGGGGAAGAGATTCTGAGTAGGTAGGATGGATAAGAACGGACAAGAAAATTTAGGGATTTCATAAATGGATAATATCTAAAACAAGAGGATATCATTAAAATCATCCCCAAAATATGTAATCGGTATCTATTCATTTTTATACCAACCTAAATTTAATCATCATTTAACAGTGGTACCCAGCAAAAGCAATTTAGCATTATACTGTACAATGCATACTCCAAACAAAGGAGCCATAAACACAGCTTGAATCCTCCTCTACTCCCAAGGATTTCAGCACTAAACCCGAGCAAAAAAAATCCCCATTGGGAGTCTAGATATATCACACTGCCCTTTATCCATGAGTCTTCTGTGGTCTGAGCAGCTAGAAAACTTACATGTTCAACTTGGTCTGCCTGGCTGGGAATCAACTCACCTCCACATCTGGAGGAACATGATGGATAGTCCTGGTTATTAGTGGCGAGAGCTGGGCAAACGGAAGCAGAGGCCTGCAGCCGTACAGGCTGAATAAACCTGTTCAAAAATGCACCAAGCTCTGAATGGAAAGACTAGTAGGAACTTCAAGCCCGCAGGAGAAATGTGGAGTATCTGGACAAGCAGCCTCACCGTAAAGAGCTATCCTAGTGTTAGGAAAAGAATCCAGAAATTCTGCTGCAACCCAATTGGTTTTTGTCTCTTGAAACAGCTTCCTGATATTCGTGTTGCCAGCTTCTGTCATAGGGTTTTTGTCACAGGAGCTCAGTAAATATTTATCAGCGATGGTGCTGCTAATGAGAGGACCCCAAAGATGAACACCCCCCATGTGAGGGAAGACAGGAAGAAAAGGCCACTTTGTCCCACAGCATATGGAATCTATCATGTTACATGTCAGATTTTATAGTAGTACCACATGCTAGGCATTACTGCTAATTTTCATAGTAGTTCTAAGAGGTTGGTGTTTTCATCACCATTTTATAGATGACACAACTAAGGTTCAGGGAGATGATACACTATGCCCACGGTCACTAAGATAACGAATGACTGAGCAGAGATTCACATCATAACTCCTGAAGCCCATGTTCCTTCTACTACATCACACAACCTCTTCTTACCCTGCTCCTTGCAATACCAAGCTGACCCATTCCTGGGCAGGGTATCGACTCGGCTTTCCATCTTGAAAGTTTTGCTCTTAAAAATCTCTATGGTGCTATTAAAAATGAATCCTGCAATTTATTATTCCTGCTATCTTGAAGAGTGTTTGGTCAATGATAACCAGAGCTGAGACAATTCTGAATGGGGCTTTTCACAGCAGAGCAGTTTGAGTCATGCATTCATTTTTTTAAAATCAATGGATTACAGATTCAGAAGAAATGGTGGGGGAGGAAACAGACTTTAAAACTTGATAAACACAGATGTGTCAGGGAAACGTTTCCACCAGTGTGTATTCTTTCACCCTCTGTGATCTGGGGCTTATGAGCATCCTTTTCATACTGGAAGGAAATATAACATGCATTCTATAGCTTCTATCTGTCAAGTCTGATTATGCCAATTTATCACAATTACTGCTTTATTTTTAATCAGAGTAAGGGCACCAATTTAGTTTCCTGCTCTTTTGTCCAGAGTACTTTATGTCTAGAAAACTTGTGAAGAGACTGTTCAAGGGTAATTTAAAATGTTCATCATTTTTAAAAAAACAATCTGCTAGAAGGTCGCCACAGTTAAGAAACCCATTCATTTTACATTAAGAATTGTTAAGGGGGGCTGCCCTGGTGGCGCAGTGGTTAAGGATCCGCCTGTCAATGCAGGGGACACGGGTTCAAGACCTGGTCCGGGAAGATCCCACATGCCACGGAGCAACTAAGCCCGTGCGCCACAACTACTGAGCCCGCGCGCCACAACTACTGAAGCCCGTGTGCTCTAGAGCCCGTGCTCCACAACAAGAGAAGCCACCGCAATGAGAAGCCCGCGCGCCGCAACGAAGAGTAGCCCCCACTCACCACAACTAGAGAAAGCCCGTGCACAGCAATGAAGACCCAATGCAGCCAAAAATACAAATAAATTAAATAAATCAAAATTTTAAAAAAAGAATTGTTAAGGGGAATGGGACAGTTGAGTAAATCAGAAACTCAGTTAACTATGGAACTCCTTTCCCTGTTTGGAAAGAGATCATTACAGGGTCTTATGCATAATAAGAAAGCCACAGAGCTTGGTATTTCAGCGTTCTTTGGATTTCTGATCTGAAAGGGGGAAAACTTAAGTGCCATATATCTTTTAAAGTATCTTTTAAACCTAAGCTTATCAAAAATAGATTTTTTGAAAAAGAGGTACATGGAATAGACCCTGATCCTAGGGGAAGCCTGAGCTCTAAACAGATTTAGAAAAACCTCATTAGGATTAATACGGAAAAGTGGAGAATAAAAGGTAAGTCTATTGGAAGTTTCCATGCTGTTCTCAAGGCCACATATAGGAAACAGGATGAATGATAACAGAGAGCAGGCAGGAATGAAAGAGCCTTAGCAATACCCTGGCTCCACATTCTACCTCATTTCTACCAACTAAGTCGGCTTGTGTCCAACTGCGGAGGGAGCCAGGCTCCACTCACACACTCTAAGGCCGGGTGTGGCCCTGGGCAAGAGATGACCCTCAGAAGCCCCTGCAGTAGAAAGCGGCTGAGGTAGCCTTGTAGCTGGCACCTACTTCCAAGCCTCTCTGCCTCAGTCCTTTAACCTGGAAAATGGTACTAATGATAATTCTTCCTTCCTTATCAGGATTGTCAGAAACATTAAATGAGTTAATCCATGTAAAGGGCTTAGAAATGTGTGTGGCACATAGCAAGTGCTTAATAAATAATCACTTTCATCGTCATTCTCTTCTTCATTGTACAGATTAAGTTGCTTTTCCAAGGCCACTATCCCGTGGTAGCACAAGGCAGAGACCCTATGTCAATATTCTGATTCCTGGACTGATGTTATTTCCACTGTACGATGCACAGCAGGTGATTTCAAAAGCACCGAAAGGTCCCTCGTACATGTCCCCCTACAACTGTGTCACTGTGACTGAGATCTCCATCCTTGATAACCCTTTTGAAGAGTTTTCTGGTGATATAAAGTTTTGTTAAGTGAAGTGAGTTTGTCTCAGGAGAGGGAACATATTAGCAGAAGCGGAAATGGACTTCCTGGGAGGACTAAACCATGATCAAACACCAACATTTTAAACCGAATGCAGGGTCTGAATGAACAGGACACTGAGCAAGGTATAATTTTGAAGGGGAGGGAGAAGGTATAGGCTTGGAGGAGAGGTTAGTCAGAGGTGGAGGCCAGGCAGCTGGAAAAAAAGGGCAAAAGTCTTTTAAGAGAGTTTAGAGGACTTCCTTCACAAACACCATGCTCTTAGGTTTCATCCCATGAACCTGAGCCTTGAACTTAGATCTGATTATTCATAATTTTCTAGAAGCATAAGAGCAACCTGCACCCAGAACTCAGAGATATGTATATGCTGACAAGGTGTTCCGTGCCACATCAATTTCTCCTTCAGCTCTACTTCATGAGATTTAATGATAAAAATAACTCACAGCGTAGGCCTGAGTTAGAAAAAGAAGGGTTCATCTATTAACTATACAAGAATACCAAGGACGACTTTTAAAAATCATACATATAATTTTTTTTGTTTGGGAAAAAAAAGATACCACATTAACTTCAAGCAGTCCTTGGGCTGCATATTTTATGAGGTTTATTTGTACTGCATATCCGCGATGGGCTCTATTTGTGGTTGAAAGTACAAACATACTGATTACAATCACTCTTTCCTACATTTAGGAACAAAATTAATTATCTGCAAAAAGCAGCAAGGCTTAGATAGACTCTCAGTCAGTAAATGATAATAGACAGCACCCAAATATAATGACTCCATTTCCTACTTTATCTGTTTTAGGCATTCTGAGTGGAATGAAAAAATGAAAAATTAATTCACTTTCTGAATGTTCTTCAGAAAGGATTTGAATTTGGGTAATAAGAAGTCAGTATCAACCCTCCCCCACCTCCCATGCCCCCGTATAAAATATGAAAGCAGCCTTGCTGGATTATGCACTTCCCAAAGGGACCTTTTTCTGCCTTCTAACTTCCTGTACTACTTTTATTTGTTTTTGTTTTATTTTATACAGTAATTTATTGGAATGAGGTATATTTTTGGATGCATACAATTCACCCATTTCAAGTGTACAATTTAATGGTTTTTACTAAATTTACCAAGCTGTGCAATGATCATGACAAACCAGTTTTGCAACATTTTCAGCTCCCCGGTAAGATCCCTCATGCCCATTCCAGCACTGTTTTTGAGAAGTCTGATGCATTCTGAAGCCCAATCCCCAAAGGGACATTTTAAAAGGACATTAAGAAGTCTGTACCTTCACCAAAACAAAGGTTACTTGTCCTACCCTATCAACAGTCCCCCCAATAAGGAAAGGAATGGCAAACAGTGATACCTAGAACAGTACCCAGTACCAGGACTCAGAAAGTTACGCCTGCTGGTGATGATGAAAGGTTGTGTTTTAACTTACAAAGGCTGTAACACACCGGAAGAAATCGGCCCCAAATTCTCTCATCTTGGCCTTTTGTGAAATTCTTCATTACAGCAAATATTCTAACTACCCCCTCCCTGGAAGAAATTACTGTACTACAGTGTGGCTTATTTAAAAATGCTTCTGTGAGCTGGGACGAAGTGCGAGAGTGGCATGGACATACATACACTACCAAATGTAAAATCGATAGCTAGTGGGAAGCAGCCCCATAGCGCAGGGAGATCAGCTCGGGGCTTTGTGACCACCTAGAGGGGTGGGATAGGGAGGGTGGGAGGGAGACGCAAGAGGGAGAGGATATGGGGACATATGTATACGTATAGCTGATTCACTTTGTTGTTCAGCAGAAACACAACACTGTAAAGCAATTATATTCCAATAAAGATGTGGGGGGAAAAAGAAACTAAAAAACAAAAACAAACATCTGTGATGTTCAAAATATGTGCTCAAGTTTTAACGTGGGGTTAGGGTTAGGACTGCCTTTTAAGAAACGGGCCAAGTAGAAAACATTTTCTGCCAGAGACCTGAGCAAGACAGCAAAATGCAGAGGCATAAGCGGTTAGTGAGCCAAGGCCACTGTGGCGCTACTGTGAGTGAAGGATGTAGCACTACAGTTGGCAAGAGTAACCTTATTCCGAGTGGGTAAAAAGGAATCAGAGGGGCTTCCCTGGTGGCGCAGTGGTTGAGAGTCCGCCTGCCGATGCAGGGGACGCGGGTTCGCGCCCCGGTATGGGAGGATCCCACACGCCGCGGAGCGGCTGGGCCCGTGAGCCATGG
>NC_041234.1:105120912-105186221 GCF_002837175.3 Physeter macrocephalus
GAGCCTGCGCGTCCGGAGCCTGTGCTCCGCAACGGGAGAGGCCACGACAGTGAGAGGCCCGCGTACCGAGGAAAAAAAAAGGGAATCAGAGGAGTCACACTGTATACATGAATCCATGTTTTCGGAGGCGTTTTAGGTCTTGCGATAAAAAAAACAAAGCAAGTACTCGAAGGCTTTTCTGCCCTCACCAGGTAGCAGGCCGCTTCCCTCTGCTGTGATTCCCTGGCCACTCAACATTAGAAAGGCATTTTGGACTTCCTCATTCTCGTCCTGGGAGTGCAAGGATTCTCAGAACATCAGGTCACGGGGAAGGCCTTCCTGGACTTCTGCCCACTTGGATGCATATTCCTGACTTTCTAACCTTTCTGAATATACTCTGAGCACAAATCAGTCCTCCATGTCACTCCCAACAGACATGGATAAGCATCTGCTTACTACTCTGTGGTTATCACTTGCTTCATCTTAGAATTGCAGTAAAAGAGAAAACTATCAGCCAAGCTACTTAGCAATACAAAACTCCCAACCCCGGAGCCAGAACAAGCAAGAAAGGAAACAATAGCTTGGGGACCAAAAGAGAGAGCGATAGGTAGTAGCTGGAAGCCCAAAGTAGCAGAGTTTACTCCTAACCAGAGGCAACGAGTCAAGTGCCCCTTTTATACTTTTTAAAGTATTTTCTGAAGAGCTGAGAAAACTGCCACCGTTCTGTCTCTGGATGTGCTTTCTGCTATCCTCCAACAGGTGGGACACAGCCCAGCCTTTGGACCAACCAGTCAGGGCTGAGCTAAGTGTCTTTCACTAACTTATTTTCTTGCCTGATCCTCCAAAAGCATCATGAACTTGAGAGGTTTTTGCAGCCATCCAAGGTCGGGGAATCACATGTTGCAAGACACTTTTCCGTGGGTCTCTTCTGTTTCTGCATGTCTTATAAACAGAGGCACTTTACCCCCCAGACTGTCTTTATCAAGTATCTTTGTCTAGTGACTAGTCTTGGAAGACAGTGATACGGTCGCCCTTACTACCTATTATAAAAGATCTGAGTTGCCTAAGCTCAAGGCTCCTCTCTTGTAATGCAACTCACTGTGTGTGTAGGAGTGAGTCACCTGGTCCTCTCTGCCTTTCCCCGTGGGAATTGGGGCTTGGGGAACTGGCACAAATGCTGATACTCTGGCTACTGCTGTCGCTGTGAGAAGTAAACTGTCCTGCATCTCTGAGCCAGGAATCTCCCATCTTTATCCAGCATCCATGAAACTGTGGCCAGGTCACTTGTTAGCTTGCAGTTAGGGTAAACATCTCAGATGTTTCACAGTTCTTGAGGACATTTTCCTGCCACATCAGTCCAGAGACCACGGAAAGGAGGAAAAACTTCTTTCTAAAGATTCACAACATAGAATCACGCTGACACTCTTGCCAAGGGAAAGGCAAGTAATTCTAGATTTAGGAGGAGCCCATCTAATTCCCTAATATGACCCATGATATACATAATTTCAGGATGAAGCATTACAAAAAGCTTCCTTTGTGTGACCACTGTTTGAAACCTGTCCTAAAATTAAGTGCCTGAAAGTGATGCCAATTTTTTTCATGTGTATTCTGCTCACCATTAAGTAGGTAATCTATGTTTTGAAACTATGTATTTTCCCCCATGGGCATCACTGAAGTTATTTCTTTTGTGAACGAAAAAAAGATGGCAGCCTGTAAACATTTTTGTCTTTCCAGAAATGGACCTCATGCAAATCAAGTTGCCTACCACAGTTCTAGATGCTGACCTGCAGAGAGTAATTCGGTACTTAGCCATTTGCTTGTTTTTGTCACTTTGAAATCACTTGGTACCGAAAACAGCTTATATGAATTCAGACAAGGTATCTATCGCTATAGGAGACTAAAAACTGAAAGTCCAAAGTGATAGCATGAGGAGAAAAACACTGACGTTCTGACACCTGAGAAATAACCTCAGCCTTCAAAAGCAGAGAGGAAGGTAGGGCCAATCTTGGAAATTCTGATGAGTTACAGTCACTCACACAGACAGCAAAATATAAGAATTTGATAGAGTGAATTACTCTTGAGGATCAACAGAGCATCTTCCCCAGAGCTTCCTAGCACACATAAATAAATATTGATTTCACTGAAGATATCTTCAGAAATTCTACCAAAGGAAATGGATGTTCTTGGTTATCAGAATATGTTAGGTTCTCAGTAGGCAATGTTACTACTAAGGAAACTCCATAATGGAGACCTGGGCGTACTAAGGTCCAGAATCAAAGGCAAATGCGTTCAAAACTATCTGTTGGTCCAACAGGCAGATTCCAGACATTGCAACTGGAAGAAAACCTATATCTCACCACTGGCACGGTGCATAGAGATTCTAGGCAAAGCCATTTTACTGTGTGACTGGGTCTTCCATCACCTACATAAACATTCCTCTTCCCCTAGAAACCACTCTGTGCCTTTAAGTGTTACGAAGATGAAAAATCTCACGCTTTTTAGTACTTCATTGGGAAATACTGTAGCAAAAGCCTCCAAGGAGGGAGAATGAATTCAAAAACTAATTGTGAAGCTGGAAAAACAGTAGAGAGTAGTACAGGATAGTAAATAAGATAATAAAGACCCACTTAGCCTGTGTTCAAGGAATGAAGATTCTGGCGAAAAGAGAGTGGAACTCTGAAAGAGCAATATGGAGTAATTATGAAAAGCATGAGCTTTGGGGTCAGACAGATCCAGCTTTGAATCCTAGCTCCGCTACCTACTGGCCAAGCGATCCCTGAGGACAGCCACAGTCAGGGTCATCTTTCCAGCCACTTCTTGTGCCCCCGGTGTCTATCAGTGGTTCCACAATTAGATGCTCACTAAATGTTCCCCGAAATGAATCCTATTTCAGATAGTGCTAAAATGAATATCACAATGAGGAAAGAAAGGGCGAAACAGTGAAGGTAGAAAAGGTTGCAATTTTGCACAACATTCAATGAAGCATACAACAAGTCAAGATAATGAAATTATGGGAGAGGAAGCACTAATGCCGAGAAGTTCTGAGATGAACCAATAAAGAACACGAGTACAAATGGAAAAATAAAAGTGCAAACAGCCACGCGAGGATATGTGAGCAATTACTTTGGGGGGGATCGTAAAGAAAGTAAACGAAATCACAGAAAGTTTTGGGAAACTTTCTGGAATAGCAATAAACATCCAATATGCTGATTATTACTCATTTCATCAATGGATCTGAAATGTACAATGGCTATGCATATAATCCACATATAGGGATATAGTAATTACAATCAAAGTGGTTTCAGCATAAGAATAACTGCATTTTTAAAAGAAGGTTGTAGCATTCAACAATTTGTGTGGTGTAACAACAATGTTGAAAGTATATGTATTGAAAACTGTACATATTTGTATTTGCCTCAAGGTATAAGATACGAAATTCAATAACATGCTGATAAATTTAACAATGATACCCTCAGATACTACTCATATGATACCCAAATACTATTTTTTTAAATAAATTTATTTATTTTATTTATTTATTTTTTTGGCTGCGTTGGGTCCTTGCTGCACGCGGGCTTTCTCTAGTTGCAGTGAGAGGGGGCTACTCTGTTGCAGCGCGTGGGCTTCTCATGGCGGTGGCTTCTCTTGTTGCGGAGCACGGGTTCTAGGCATGCAGGCTTCAGTAGTTGTGGCGTGCGGGCTCAGTAGTTGTGGCGCATGGGCTTAGTTGCTCCGCGGCATGTGGGATCTTCCTGGACCAGGGATCAAACCCGTGTCCCCTGCCTTGGCAGGTGGATTCTTAACCACTGAGCCACCAGGGAAGTCCCCCAAATACTATTAAAGACCTACTCAGTACTCACTTGGGGCCATGATGCTAAACCTAGTTCACAAATGTAGATGAAGAATCAAGATGGATCTATTTACAGTCCCATAATTAATACTTTCTTGAACTTTTCAGTAAAAAGTTTCTTTCTTTCCCTTCCTCTCCCCTCTCCTCTCTCTCTCTCTCTCTCACACACATGCACACACACACACGCACACACACACACACTCACACATTTTCACATACTTGCTATTTTTATTCACGCCTTTGGATTAAAATAACATTAAACATCTTGGCACTTAAAAACAAGTTTAAGAAAATCTCATTATCTATTTGGCACTTAGAAAACTGCTGTAGAAAGAGTACTGCACTGGGGCTTAGTGAGTACCTGCCATGTGCCTCGAACTCTGCCAGGTACTTTGAACCTATCATTTCAGTGAATCCCCACATATCAACCCCATTTGATAGATGAAGAGTCCACGGTCACAGCTTTGCCATTAACTGTCATTCACTTCCAACCTCTGGGCCTTACCTTGTCTTCTAAGCAAGGTGGCTGGAGTTGCTTCCAAGGAAGTATCAGAATCAAATGGAGTACTTTTTAAGTGACAAATTCTCTGGCCTCTCCACAGACCTACGGTATCAGAATCCTCGGGGGGAGCCGGGGGGGGAGGCTCCAGGAATCTGTTTAACAAGTCACTTGGTAGTCTGAAGAACTGAAGACCATCTTTTGGAAAACTAAAACACTAATAAGCCATAATTATAAAAAAATTAACAGTGCCCCATTCATTCAGATAAGACCAAAATGTCCTTTATCATCTGGGGTAGATGGTAGCCACCAGAACAGCTGAGCAAAGTCCCTGCATGGCAGACCTCATGGCATGGCTTACAGCTAACTAAAAAGGCTGTCCCAAACAGAGCTCTGGAAGAGCCCATTTTCGAAGAGGGCTCTCACCACAGCTTAACCTCAAGCAGGACGAACTGGCAGGCTCTTACACTTTATCACAACAAGAAGGTGAAGGTGCTACAGCAGAATCTCATTAATGCTTTAGTTTTCAATCAGCTTCGGCTTTGGGGCATTCTGTGGTTTTGTTAGCAGGAATAGAGTTCTGCAGTCCACCCAGCCCTCACTTCCCCTCAGCCCCCATAGATGGCCCAGCCCCCTTCTGGCCGATACAGAGTATAGCTGGATCACACCTGGCCAATGATTCCACACCCACACCATTTGGTATATATTACTTAGAGCTGGCCATCATAAAACAGTAACAAGGCAGAGTTTACATATGCTTTCTGTTCTAGTTTAGGCGTTCCCCGGGGAAGGCAGGCTTCACGCTTTCATCACCAGCTGGGAGCTGGGAGCAGTCAGGCCCTTAATGGCCAAAACAGAAAGGGACTGCATCACTGAGCGCCTCTTGACAGGCAGGACCTTTCTTCCTGAATGATAATGACATGAAATGTACTCCCTCTGTGTGTGTGCGTGTGCACACACACACAAACGGGCACATGTGCACCTAAAATATAGCAGGTTTGGCATCTCAAAATAGCTATTCAATTTAAGTTCATGATGTCTGCAAAATCCTTATGGAGCTTTTAGAGTGAAAGTCTGGGAGGGGGCGTGGTGGAAAGAGTGCTAGACTGTAGCAGCAGAAGACCTTGGACTCTTACTTCTGGCTCTTCCACTAACTATATAACTTTGGGCAAGACTCCCTGAACTTTTGCTTCATTTGTAAATCAGTGGGAGACTAATTTCTTACGGCCTTTCTAACATTCACATTATAGTGAGGTGTTCGCTGTGGTGAAATTTATTCGGTTACATGTCTGTCTGTCAACGAAGCTAAACTGACCTTTTAAAGACTTAAGAACTATGTCTTGGGTAACTGAGTACCCAGTACCTGGCAAAGTGCCACGAACAGAGCAGATGCTTAATAAATGTTTACTAAACAAACCTTCATGTCTAGAGCCTGATCAAAATAGTGGACTTAATCCCTTACCAGCTCCCCACCCTATTTTTTTGTGTTTAAAGGCACTAGAGGAGAATACATGTTTTCAAGACGTTGCTGTCACGTGACCAATATCAGAGGCAAACTTTAAACACTCCCATACCCTGTCTTTAATGTTATCTCCTTATTTTTCCTCTTATTGAAGACATTTCCACACCCCCGGCACTCTTGCTTTGTGTCTGACACATAGTGGGCCCTCAATCAATTTCAGGCGAATGAACATACGAATGCACTGACTTTTCTTTTTTCTAGTTCTGTGAGATTTACTTTTGTATAAGGCCCTAGAATCTGGCCTTCAATTAGAAAGCAATCAAAGGAATAATGAGCCACTGAAGAACACTATCGTTAGGACATTTCTGTTCATTTTCCTATAAAATATTTTCTCAGCAAATGTGTTTTAAACGGCTAACATTGTGAATGGGGCAATTAGAGCAGTTCCGTAAGTAGCCGTCCTGTGGGTTGCATCATTTTTGTCCTCCTTTCTAGTTTAATTCACCAAAGAAACCAGTTACCCCTATCGTTTTGTACTTCCAGAGTTTAAAGACAGGGCTAGATGGCCCAATCTGCCCTCCACATTCTGGGTAAGCAATGGTTCCGAGTACACAGTAGTTGCACTATAGAGAAGATAAGAGCATGAATCGAGCAAGGCAACAAGCCAGGGTTGGAATCCCAGATCCCCCACCTCTATTTAACTACCTTTGACGTTTGGGCAAGATATTTAAGCCCCCTAAGCTTCATTTACTCCTGTGTAAAATGGGGATAATATTATATTAGGACCTATCCCATGGATTACTAAGAAATAATATTACGTAAACTGGCCAGCAGAGCACCTCAAACGTGGTAGGAGCTCAACAAGGGTAGTGTATCATACTATTCTGCCACGTCCTTCTACAAAGCTGGCAACATTCAGGAATCAGTCACCATCACCTTAGTGAGATCTGGCTCGTAGCTCTTGGCTGTATGTTCTGCTCTGTATTGAAAAGTGTGTGCATCCTGTGGTTCTGCATGTGTGCACCCTAGCTTAGCAGGTACAATGTAACTAACATTGTCTGACTGAAACCAATTAGGCTTCTGCCTCACAAAACTGCCCCACCCCCATCACAAATCCTATCGGCCTTACACTGGTATAAATCAAGGCTGCAAAAACAACTGTTGGAAAACATGACCGTTTTGCCTCACCTGTGTTCTTGCGTAGGTTTACTTAGTGGGGTCTAGCTGGGTCTCCTATGTTTAAAGTCACTACTCAAAATGCAACTCAAAACTACAACGAGGTAGCACCTCACACCAGTCAGAACGACCATCCATTAAAAATTCTACGAATAACAAATGCTAAAGAGAGTGTGGAGAAAAGGGAACCCCCCCCTACACTGTTGGTGGGAATGGAAGTTGGTGCAGCCACTATGGAGAACAGTATGGAGGTTCCTTAAAAAAACTAAAAATAGAGCTACCATATGACCCAGCAATCTCAATCCCGGGCATACATCCAGAAAAAACCTATAATTCAAAAAGATACATGCACCCCTATGTTCATGGCAGCACTATTTATGATAAGCAAGACATGGAAACAACCTAAATGTCCATCAGCAGATGAATGGATAGAGAAGATGTGGTATATACATACAATGGAATATCACTCAGCCAAAAAGAAGAATGAAATAATGCCATTTGCAGCAACATGGATGGACCTAGAGATTATCGTACTAAGTGAAGCGAGTCAGAAGGAGAAAGACAAATACCATATGATATCACTTATACGTGGAACCTAAAATATGACACAAATGAACTTATTCACGAAACATAAACAGACTCAGACATAGAGAACAGACTTGTGGTTGCCAAGGGGGTAGGGGGGGAGGGATGGAGTGGGAGTTTGGAATTAGCAGATGCAAACTATTACACATATGGACAACGGAATCACTTTGCTGTATACCAGAAACTCACACAACATTGTAAATCAACAGTACTTCGATAAAATAAATTTAAAAAATAAAGTCACTACTCAAAATCGTCATGTGATATATATGATTACGAGCACGAGAGCGAAATCAGAATCAAAGAAACTGGTGCTAACCTAATTAAAGGGAGACCTGATCAACTTCTGAATCATGGCTTGGTCAAGTTACAGTTTCACTGAGCTTCAGTCTCCTCATTTACAAACTGGGTTTTGTAAACAGCTCCTACCTCGCAGGGTTGTCGTGAAGGTTGTGATAACTAACAACAGTGGTAATAATAGCTAATAATTACTGAAGAATTACCATGTACCAGGCACATGCCAAGTGCTTCAACACATGTTATTCCCTATGAAGAAGATATTCTTTTTATCCCTATTTTATGAATCAGCAATATGAGACTCATACAGATAAAATGATTCACCCAAGGTCCCACAGCAAGAAAGTGGGTGAAGCTAAAATTCAAAGCCAGGCATTAGGACTCCATAACCTGTGGACTTAATGCGCTGCCTAGCTTTGTGAGGTCATTCAGTCCCTCGATCATCCCCTTCCCACTTTTTTTCTCACTTCTCTCCATCAGCACCTGCTACTGGCCAGGCTGCCCTACCCCCAGTAGAATCCAATTCCTCTGAAAACTGTAGAATGGTACTCACAGTGGTGGTCAGTTTTCCTCCATTCTTCTGGACATACTGGATGGAATCGTGGATCGTAGAAAAGAGACCAAGCAGTACATTCTCCATGTCATAGATTCTGTACATGCCATTCACCAGTTCTTCGAGAGACAGAATGTATTCTCTCCAGTACTTGTCAATCTCCACCACACCTGCCATACAGCCTTGCATAACCACATTGCAGTAGCCACCACACGGCTTAACCATCATCAGTCCCTGGCAGTAAGAGCAGTACCACATTCTGGTGAGCATTCGGCCACAGTCCTTACTGAACTTCAGGTGATCAGTTGTGTTGATCACTTCAATTCCGAGATTCAGGGCCTGGAGGAAGATCCTAGTGACTTGCAGTGACTTGGAAACCTGGGTCATGATAAGCTTGGGGAAATTCCCAAATACTTTCAGGTCACGCCTTGCCCCTCGGAGGCATTCGTTGATATCTAAGGTGGACTCCGGCAGGCCTGGGTTCATTAGCTGGGTATAGATGACTGGAAACAGGCTGTCAAACAATTCATTGACCATGTCATCCACGTTGATGTCAGAACCCAGGATGTAGAGAGATACATCAGTGAAAAATTCACCCACAAACTCAAAAGCTTGTGGTGTCAGGCTCGGATAGTTGTTCTTGAACATGGCATTGGTGTAGTTCTTGGCATGGCGAACAACGATTTCAAAGGCCTCTGTAAAATAAGAGATAAAGAAATGCCCACAAATTAAAGCATGAAAATCCAGCGTGTAATTGAATTTGAGAATTCTCTATTGCTGTGGTGATTAAGGTCCCCTTTGCCTTAAATAATTGACTCATGTTTACTTCTGGCATTGCCTCTACTCCTGCAGCTGTTTGTTTCTATAAATCAGTTTTCCTTTCTGAACATGAAGTCCAAACCCTGATGTGCACATAGATTCTTAAGCACACAAATCATATTTCAAATGACAAAAGCCAGGATTCAGTTAACATTTCTGGCCTCTCATAAAAATATTGATTAAAAATTGGCTAAATGAGAAGTTCTTTCTCTTTCTCACATTGAGTTATTCAGTTAAAAAGAAATTGTATTTCAAGACATTTCATTTTTAGACAGAGATAAATATTTGACTACAAACCATCTACTATATAACCTCAACATAACAATTTAAGCCTGTTCATCCCTGGAGGAAAGGCAAGCTCTTAGCCAAGAATAAAAGCTATCACAAATTTCATCATGTAGGTAGATCTTCTCTAGATAACTTTAAAGGGAGCTGACAGATTGACAGACCTGAAAGTGGAATTTATCCCCTAAACAGGTATCTGGATGGAAAAAAAAAAACCAACACATGCACTTATCTATACATTCGGTACTGAAAATAACACCTCTGGTATTTGCAAGCTGAACATCTGGAAGGATAACTGCCTAAGCTTCCTTGGTAAGTTCGGCTTCCACATGGCTTGGAAACCTTATCTACTCTACAGAGACTATGGGTTCAGGATTACACCTGCTGCCCCTACCCCTTGGCATAAGGCCTGATTAGTGTCATTGGTTTGAGAGAGAAAGTAATAATGTCACCATCCCATTTTCTCCAAACTGAAGCACTGCAGACACAATTTAGCCCAAACAACCAGAGTCCCACATTTATATGAGAGAAAGGAAAAAACTGCAGTAATAGATTTTTCAAAGAAATAAGACATAGTTTAAGAACAAACAAAACCAACCAAGTTTCCCAAGACATTTAAAATTAACTTAATAGTTTCTTTCCTTTCCTTCCAAAGAGCAAAGGTCCATGACAGATGTACCCCAAATGATGCTATTTCATGAGCCTTGAAAAATCAAATTATTACCACTTTCAGACTACTAGACAGACTGCATTCCAACAGCTCCTTGGGATCACTTAGCCAAACATCTCAGTCATCTGTGGCAGAAGTGAGCTCTAGGTTGTACCACCACCATCTGCCCCAGATCCCTCACAAGGTAGAACGCACTTGCTAGATTCTTCCCTTGGGTTTATGACATGCCCAGGAATGTTGAGCAGATGCCAGAGCAATTCTACTGGGTTGCCAAGCCCACTGGAGAAAGTTAATCTTCATTTTCATCAATTGCTAAATGTTCATTTGTTACTTTTATTTCGTTTAGAACGTTAAGCAATTCTTAGAAAGTTTATCTATCTTATAACAATCTCTTCCTAACTCCCCATGCTACTTTATTTTCAATCCTTGAATCTAAAGATTGAATGAAGCCAAGAGATCGTCTAACCCAATACAAAGGACCAGTCAATTAATTCTTTAAAATCATCAGAAATTTGGAGATTAAAAACTATTCGTTCATTTTAATTTCAGCTACCAATCATTTATTATATACTAGACCCTGTGCTAAGTACCAGGGGTATATAAGTGCTAGGTAGATGGAGATAAATAATACACCTTCCTTGTCTTACAAGTACTCCCAAGATATATGGTTTAGCATTTACAAAGCATTTCCAAGTATATTATGAGATCTACTTTTTACAACAATCTTCTGAATTCGGTATTGCAATCCCCGTTTTATAGGTGATGAAACTGAGGCTCAGCAGAATTTAAGCACTTTCCCAGGGTCACACAACTGCGAAGTAGAAGTAGTCAACTCAGACTAGTGTCTCCCGGCAACGGTTTCACTCTAGTTGCCCTCAGCCCTATAGCCAACACACACATCCTCAAAAAACTTTGAAAGTCAAGTTCATTTCTCGGCTCACTATTTTCCCATTGGCTTCTCCTCTCCAAACGGAAATGTACTGGAAGAAATCGCAGTCCAAAGACCAACAAAGCAGAGTGATACTTTCACCTTCGTCTTGGGACAGCATGAATTCAGAGAAGAAAGACTGCTGCTGAGATGCTACCCTGTGGATCTCAATCATCTAAGCTACCCTAAAATTAATTCTCTACACGGCAAATTTCATCTCTAGCACAGTGCATTTGTTCTCTAATGTGCAAGATATACGACAGTGAAACTCCATAGACTGTACTGCCGTAACTTTTTTCTTAAGTTTTTGTTACTAGCACTGCTGGATCAATAGAAAAAGAAAATTACAAAAGATCATGAACTCTTCTCCAGAAAGAAAAACAACAACACATATTGCAGAGGGAAAGGGCTAGGGGTTCATATGCTCACATGTGCTTCCTGCTCCAACTTTCACAGCTCAGAATCCACTTAGCACATCTCTGGGTTTTGCCCAACCCCCTTACTTCTGTATCACGGGACGACAGACCAAACCATAACCGCTCAAGCAAAGGCTCCTTGGGGATTTATAGGAACCAACACTAGGTGAAAAGTGATGCTCAGCTTGAGGTTGGCAACTTGAGGTTTCATGAAATGAAGTCATGGGCCAGGAAGTTCAGTCGATTGATTTTTTTTTTTTTTTTTTTGGTCAGATAATAATGTACGCTTAAGCTAGGGGAGGTTTTCCTCTGTCTCTTTCCCGGGAAAAAGTCAAGCATTATATTCAGGAAAAGTCGGAACAATGTAAAATCAGAGATGTTATGAAAAATTTGGCACCAAACAGAAAATAGCCTATTTTTAACAATATATAGAAAGATATATGATACAGATAAATAGATCTAATAAATTAATACACATCCAAATATAGCAAGGTTTCTAGATTTATTGTTGCCCCCATCACTATTCTGGTCACCCCTATTTGGACACACTCTACTGTTATCAACTTCCTTCTTAAATTATGGTGCTCAAAAAGGGACACAACTCTCCAATATGGTTTCCTATGTGAAGTGTGCAATCAGGCTATCACCTCTCTTTAAATGGTTCAGTAAGTTCTCCCCCATCCCAACCCCGGACATATATCCTATAACCGTAGCAAAATGACTGTCCTTAGTACTTGGTGCTGATGTTTCTTTACCCAGACCTAGACAGAAAGAAATGTGTTTTCATGGGCCTTTTCAGTAAAAGACTGGATTTTTTTAAAAAAGGAGAGTCTACTTGTAGTTGGAAGACAGGAATAAATGAACCATTGAGTTCCCTTCAAGCCCTTAAGAATAAAACAGTCCTGATGAAGGCAGGTTACTTTTTTCAAGGTAGTTTTTCCAGCATTGTAAGAATGGCAAATACTTTATAAGAACTTTCTAAATTCCTAGGATAAATGCCACACAATGGGTTGGACTCCAGTCTTTGTTTTCAAGCACAGGTACCTTAATGGAAGAAGAAAACTGACATTTATGAGATACCTGCAGAGTATATGCCAGGATCTGTAATGAACTTGCTCACATATGTCCTCTCATTTAAATTTAATATAAACATATGTATTTGGAATTATTTTTATTTGGTGAGGAAACTGAGGCTCAGACAGGTTAAGTGACTCATACAAGATAATATCTCTAGTTAAATGCCACAGGCTGAATTTAAGTGTAGGCCACTCTAACACCAATACCCTTGCTAATTCCACAACATGCTCCAGCCTTGAAAACTGGACATTGGGAGACTTCTGGTCTTGGCTACAACACGTAAAGAGCTTGGAAATTATCATTCCCATTCTCAACAACAAGATAATAGCTGAACCAACCGAAAATCAATGATTCTTCTTAGACCCATCAGGGAATTAAGGTCACAGGGCAAACTGCTACCCTGAAATCTGGAAAGAGAGGCAAATACAGAGAATCACAGCTGAGATCTGCTGGATCTCAGACACCTGCAGCAGACGCCACTGAAGCCATAAACTAGTCGAAACCCTTAAATGGTAATTCTGACAAACTGATAGAGGCTGAATGTG
Organism: Physeter macrocephalus; assembly: GCF_002837175.3. Taxonomy (NCBI): domain Eukaryota; kingdom Metazoa; phylum Chordata; class Mammalia; order Artiodactyla; family Physeteridae; genus Physeter; species Physeter macrocephalus. The sequence continues at coordinate 105,134,054 of NC_041234.1, forward strand.
AGCTAGCCTGAGAGTTGAAAATTCCTGGGTCCTTAGTTTTATGGGTCCCCCACACTCCCATGGGATTTACCTCAAGAAAACACACAAAGTTCTCATGGTTAAGATCTAAGAAAAATCCCCTTGTTTTTTCTGGCAGGGGTAGGGGGAAAGTAATAATTTAGAAATACACCATGAGCATCCTCCATAACAAATGCCTGTTCTCCAACAGACACAACTTTACCAAAGCCTAATACACCTAGAAGAGGGCCAATTAGACAACTCCAGTCCCTTCTAGCCTTCCTGTAACACCTAAAGGGAAAGAAAAAAAGGCCAAGAAGAACTTACGAGGGTTACAGCTCATGGACTTAAGTCTACTAACAGACGGATTAATCGTAATATTATAGACCACTTTCACTCCCCCCATACCTTACCACCAGAAATACACAGATCCTACTTAAGAAGGAGTTCTTAGAGAAACCCACCAAAAAGAGGTGAGAAGAAAATAAACAAAGACACTAGAGGAAACTAAAGCCTCTAGCATCTATAGATACAGCAAACAATAAATAGCCCAACTCCTAGTCACATTAACATAAAACTTCACACTAAACGTCTAATTACCTCAGCTCCTATTACCCAATATATCATATTCTGCTTTTAACAAACAATTACAAGCCATGAAAAAAGGCAAAAAAAACAGTCTGAAGAGACAATGCAATTATCATAACCACACTCAGATATGGCACAGATTTTGGAAATATCAGACAGGGAATTTAAAATAACTATTATTAATATGTAAAGGACTCTAATGGAATAAGTGGACAATATACAAGAACATATGGATAATGTAAATACCGAGATAGAAATGCTAAGAAATATTGAAAGGAAATGCTAGCAATCAAAAACACAAACAGAAATGAAGTATGCTTTTCATGGGCTTCAAGCATACTTGAAACAAACAAGGTGAGAACCAGTGATCTTAAAGAAATGTCAGTAGAAACTTCTCAAACCACAATAGGGAGATTTAAAAAAAGAACAAACAAACAAACAAAACACAGAAAAGAATATCCAAGAACTGTGGGACAAATTCAAAAGGTGTTTAATATGTGTTAACTGCAATTCCAGAAAGAGATGAGACAGAGAAGAGAGCAAAAGAAATATTTGAGAGAATGATGCCCAAAATTTCACAAAATTCATGACTGATAACATCCACAGGTCCAAGAAGCTCAGAGAATAACAAGCAGGTTGAATACCAAAATACCTACTCTTAGGCATATTATATTCAAACTGTAGAAAACCAAAGACAAAGAGAAAATCTTCTAGGAAGCCAGAGGAAGAAAAAAACCATCTTATCTACAGAGGAACAAGGATAAGAATTACATTGAACATCTCATCAGAAATCATGCAAGGAAGAAGAGAGTAAATAAAATATTTTGCGTTGAAAGAAAAAAAAAAAGACCTAGAATTCTATTTCCAGCAAAATTATCATCAAAAAGGAAAAGAGAAAGTCTTTCTCAGACAAACAAGAATGGAAGAAATCTGTCACCAGTAGACCTGGTGTGCAAAAAAAATGTTAAAATATGTTTTTCAGGAAAAGTATATAAGTCAGAAAATCAGATCTACATGAAGAAAAGAAGAGCATCAGAGAAGGAATATATAAAGGTAAAATAAAACCTTTTCTTTTTAAAAAAATTGATGTAATATATAACTTTGTTCAAAGTAATAACAGCAATAATGTGTTGGTGATTATAGCATATGGATAAGTAAAATGAATATTATAAGGTACCTGAACCACCAGTGAAACAATCTAGTGTAATTTGAATTTCAAAAAGAAGCATATGCTAAGAGGAATGGAATCATACATAAATGTTCAGTTAAAGCCACAGAAGACAGGAAAAGAGAGGAAGATTAAAAGTAACCAAAACAAAGAATATGTGCAATAAAGAGAAAGCAGTTATAAACATTATGAATATTAATCCAATTACATCACTAATCACTTTAAATGTGAATAGTTTAAATACACAAAGTAAAAGATAGAGACTATCAGAGTAAATATAAAAATAAGACCCAACTATAGATTGTCTACAGGTAGCACACCTTAAATATAAAGATACAGATAAAGGGATGAAGAAAGACTTATCATGCTAACACTAAGTAGAAAAAAAACTGGAATAGCCAAATTAATTTCAGACTAAGCACACTTTGGAAGAAGGAATATTATCAGGAATAAAAAAAGGGTGTTACAAAATGTTGAAGGGGTCAATTCTCCAAAAAGACATAATCCTTATATGTACAAACCCACAATTATAGTTGGAGATGTCAACACCCCTCTATCAGTAACTAATGAATCCATCAGGCAGAAAGTTAGCAAGGGCATAGTTGAACCAAATAGCATCATCAATCAACTAGATCTAATTGACATGTATAGGATAATTTGTCCATCAACAGCAGAATGTACAATCTTCTCAAGCTCACTTGGAACGTTCACCAAGACAGACCATATACTTGGCCATAAAATACACCTTAACAAATTCAAAAGCACAGAAATCATACAGAGAACGTTCTTAGACCACAATGAATTTAAATTGCAAGTCAATAACAGAAAGATAACAAGACATTATCCAATCATTTGCAAATTAAACAACACATTTCTACACAACGCATGGGACAAAAAAGAAGTCTTAAGAGAAATTTAAAAATATTTTTAACTAAATGAAAATGCCCATACAACTTACTGAAATTGGTGTGATGTAGCAAAAGCAGTGCTTAGAGGGAAATTTGTAGCACTGAATGCTTATATTAGAAAAGGAAAAAAGATCTCAAATCAATATTAAGATTTCACCAAATGAAACTAGAGAATTAACAGCAATATAAACCTAAAGCAAGCAGAAAAAAAAATAATAAAAAATTAGAGCAGAATTCAGTGAAATTGAAAACAAAAATCAACAGAGAAATCCAATGAAACAAAAAGCTAGTGCTTTGAAAAGATAAATAAAATTTAAAAACACCTAGCCAGGCTAATCAAGAAAAAAAAAAGATAAGACACAATTTAGTAATATGAGAAATGAAAGAGGGGTCATTATTAATGATCATATGGATATTAAAAGGATAATACATGAATATTATGAACAACTATATGCCCCAAAACTTGATTAAATTGATAAAATGAACCACCAATTCCTTAAAAGACAAAAACTATCAAAACTTACACAATGACAAACAGGTAATCTGAATTATCTTGTATTTATCAAAGAAACTGAATGATTAATTAATAAACTTCCAAAAGGAATGCAGGTCCGGATGGTTTCACAGGTGAATTCTTTCAAACATTTAAGGAAGAAAGAAGACCAATTCTCTACAATCTCTTCCAGAAAATAGAAGCAGAGAGAACATTTCCTAACTCATTCTATGAGGCCATCACTACCCTAATACCAAAACCAGATAAAGGCATTACAAGAAAGGAAAGCTACAGACCAAGATCTCTCATGAATATAAATGCAAAAATCCACAACAATATATTAGTGAATCAAATTCAACAATGTATAAAAAGACTCATACACCATGACCCAGTGGGTTTTATTCCAGATATGCAAGTCTGGTTCAACCTTCAAAAATCAGGTAATGTAATCCATCATATTAATGGGATATAAAGAAGAAAAATCAAATGATCATATCAATAGGTACAGAAAAAGCATTTGCCAAAACCCAACACTATTCATGATAAAAACTCTCAGCAAACTAGGAATAGGGGGGAACTTTCTCCACTTGATAAAGTATATCCACAAGAAACTTACAGCTAATATCATACTTAATGGTGAGAAACTAGAGGCTTGCTCCTTAACCTAAGATTGGGGAACAAGGCAAGGATGTCCCTCTCAGCACTTCTTTTTAACATTGTACTCAAAGTCCTACCTAGTGCAATAAGACAAGATAAGGAAATGAAAGGTACACAGACTGGGAAGGAAAAAATAAACTGCCTTTGCTCACAAATGACATGATTGCCTATATAGATTGTTACAAAGAACTGATACAAAACTCTCCTTGAACTAATAAGTACATATAGCAAGGTTGCAGAATACAAAGTTAATATACAAATTCTATACACCAACAATGACTAACTGATATTTCAAACTGAAAACACAATACCATTTACATTAGCACCCCCAAAATGGAATGCTTAGGTATAATTCTAATGAAATATATATAAGAATAAATGGAGAAATATTCCATGTTCATGAGAATTCTTCCCAACATGATGTATGCATTCAGTGGAATCCAAATAAAAATCCCTGCAAGTTATTTTGTGGATAACAATACTAAAGTTTATATGGAAAGGCAAAAGACCCAGAATAGACATCACAACACTGAAGAATAGCAAAATCAGAGGACTGGGACACCCAGGTTCAAGAATTCCTATAGGTAATTACAAAATAATAGCTATAATTCCCTGTGCTATACAGTACATCCTTGTTGTTTATATATTTTATACATAGTAGTTTATATTATATTATAATAGAAATAACTCACAACGGCGTACAATCTGCAAAAAATACTGAATCGCTATGCTCTACACCTGAAACTAATACAATATTTAAATTGAAAAAAGAAGAACTATTAGACAATCAATAAATTGTTAATGTTTTCTCAAAGTGACTGTACTTAAAATCAGATGTATGAAAAACACCGAGGCCAACATAAACTTTCAAAGAGGGAAAATAATTCCTATAAAGTTACAGTAATCAAGACAGCATAATGGGACTTCCCTGGTGGCGCAGTGGTTAAGAATCCACCTGCCAATGCAGGGGACATGGGTTTGAGCCCTGGTCCGGGAAGATCCCACATGCTGTGGACCAACTAAGCCCGTGCGTCACAACTACTGAGCCTGCGCTCTGGAGCCCATGAGCCACAACTACTGAGCCCGCGTGCCACAACTACTGAAACCCGCACGCCTACAGCCTCTGCTCCGCAACAAAGAGAAGCCACCGCAACGAGAAGCCCGCACACTGCAACAAAGAGTAGCCCCCACTCGCCGCAACTAGAGAAAGCCCGCATGCAGCAGCAAAGACCCAATGCAGCCAAAAATAAAATTAATTAATTATTTTTTTAAAAAATTTAAAATAAAAAGAACTGTAAAAAAAAAAAAAGACAGCATAGTATTAGCAAAAGAATAAAGGAATAGATCAATGGAACAGAATATGGAGCCTAGAAATAGATTGACAGAAAGGAGAAAGCCAACTCAATGGAAAAAGCATAGTTTTCTCAACAAATAGTTCGGAAACAATTGGACACTCATATGCAAAGAAATAAATAGATACAGACCTTACACCTTTTATAAAAATAACTCAAAATGGATTGTAGACCTAAATATAAAACGCAAAACTATAAAACTTCTAGATGATAAAATGGGAGAAGATCTTGATTACTTTGAGTTTAGCACTAAGGTTTTAGATACAACATCAAAAGTACAATCCATGAAATAAACAATTAAGTTGGACTTTATTAAAATTTAGAACATCTGTTTTGTTAAGAGAATGAAGAGACAAACATCTGCTAGGAGAATGGAAAAACAAGTCACAAACTGTGAGAAAATATTTGCAAAACATATCTGATAAAGGACTTGTATCTGAAATATATAAAGAACTGTTAAAATTCAACAATAAGAAAACAAACAATTCAGTTAAAAATGGACAAAAGATCTGAACAGACATCTCACCAATGAAGATATGTAGATGGCAAATAAGCATAAGGAAATATGCTCAATATCTTATGCCATTAGAGAATTGCAAATTAAACCAACAACGAGATACCAACCACTACACAGCTATTAGAATGGCTAAAGTTCATAACATTCACAATACCAAATGCTGACAAGGATGCAGCACAACACTGCTGGTGAGAATGCAAAGTAGTACAGCCACTTTAGAAGACAGTTTGGCAGTTTCTTACAAGTATAATTGTGATCCAGGAATTGTGCTCCTAGATATTTACCCAACTGAGTTGAAGACTTTTAAGTTCACACAAAAAGCTACACATGAATGTTTATAGAACCTTTATTTATAATAATCAACTAGAAGCAAGCAAGATATCCTTCAAAGGATAAGCAGTGGTATATCCATACAGTGGAATACTATTTAGCAATAAAAAGAAATAAGCATTCCAGCCACAAAGGGACTTGGAAGAACCTTAGATGTCTATTGCTAAGAAGCCAGTCTTAAAAGGCTGTATACTGTATGATTCCAACTATCTGACATTCTGAAAAAGGCAAAACTATTGAGACACTAGGAAGATCAGTGGTGACCAGGGATCTGGGGGCAGGGGGAGAGGGGAGGGGAAAGGGTGAATAGGTGAAGCACGGATATTTTTAGGGTGGTAAAACAGTTCTGCATGATATTCTAATGGAGGATACAAGACATAATGCATTTGTTAAAACCCACAGAACTGTGCGACACAGAGTAAATTTTAATGTAAACTATGGACTTCAGTTAATAATAATGTATCAATACTGGTTCATTTATTCCACGGCATCAATGTAATTTTAATTGGAAAAACCACTGGAAAAAGTTAATGGACCAAAACACCCAAATAGGTAACACACGTCAATGTTATTTTTGAATACTGAACGATTTAAAAAAAAAAAAATCAACCACATAAAAATGCAAGTTTAGGTGGTAAGAAAAGCTCCCACATTTTTCACAGTAGTTCATATAGAAGATGCTAGAAGTTTTGCTCCAATTTCTGTTGGATTTTTCTGGAATTTTATGCTCCACATTAATTTAGATAGAATTGATGAAGCTTAGAAGTAAGTTGCTATTAAATATAAGCCATTGGTTGGTACAGTTCCACGACCAGGCTGTAAATGTATATAGTCTTGCTTTTTAAGTTTCACATGCTAGACTACTAAATACAAAGTACATGAATTGGAAATAAAGAAATGAGTGAAAGACAAAAGGAAGGAAACATTTTTCAAGGGCTATTACTTGTATCATTTCATAGATAGGTAGACAGACAGATAGATAGATAGATAGATAGATAGGGAGAGACAGGATGAATTTTCCCCTGAAGGCTATTCTATTACAGACCAGAGAAGACAATTAAAATGATTCACTCAACAGATCCTCAGAAATAGAAATGAATATCCACAGCTACTAGAAAATTTATGACTCTGCAACAGTTGACCACCCTTGCCCCATTAGCCCAATTAGTTCTTATTCTTTACCCTCCATTAGCTTTTCTGAAAAACCAGTTTGTTTTAAGCTTCTGTACATTCTGATTCATGTATTTGATCATTTTTCCCTCTTCACATTTGTTGCTAGAAAGCATAAACCAAATTTATCGTCTACCTCTATCAAGCACAGTAAACTTCATGTCATGCATTTTGTGCCATAGCTCTAATCCTGGCTCCATCTTACTTCCTACCAGTATCTTCCCCTTTGCCTAATTGTTCCTATGTATTTTAGTTGCACTGTGTCTTACTTTTATTATGTACACTTTTGTAGAGCACTTTAAACTCTTTTCAGGAGAAGGTAGGATATAAATAAATAGGTAGGTAGATAAACAAGGGGAATGAGAAAAAGAGAAGCTATACCTACCACTTAAGACAAAATATCATTTCAACAATGTATTCTCACGAGTTTTAGTAGCAATGATAGAAATGTTTATATTCATAAATGCCAGACCCTTGTCAGGGACTCATTAAGCAGCCCAACACTGTCTTCCCTAGCAGTTGTCAGGGCTCGAGATTGAATATGCATACATGATCCTTCCAAAATCTTTTATCTTTCTACCCTTTTATCTTAAAATTTTGATCAAGTGTATATAACAATGTTAAAATTAGGTAGGCAGTAATAAGGCTGGCTTCTTCATGGCTCAGAATATGTCTGTTTTCACAACGGATTCCGGGACAAGCCACACTTGAGAAATCAGGAAAAGTGGCTAAACAGAAGAATGTAAGGGAATTCCAGATGATGACTTGTTTCTAATATTGATAAAACTTTAAGAACAATTTGTCTTGGAACTCATTTTACTGTGGACACACCAAGAATAATTCTGACTCTTATGAGATAATCTTGTGGTCCAGCATTTTTCATGCTAGACCATACCTTGCCCTTCATCTTGGTGAGTTAGCTCTGTTATCAGACTTGAATTTTGGTCTTTTTCTCATTCTTCTGTCTCCCAGGCTTTCACTTGAAGAAGCCAATTCTTGGTTGATTAGGAAATATTCTTACATATTCAAGGTTCCCATGGCTAAAAAATGACACCTACCAAAAGAGGCACTGGGGTCACATTCTTAGACCTGGTAGTTCACTCTTTACAACAGAAAGCCTGACAGTATCCAAGGAAGTAAAGTTCTATAGTTCCTCCCAGAATCCATAATTAAATAGTTTTTAAAAGCCCCCAGAGCTCTCCAAATCATTCCACTTAACTAAAATCTTTTCGCAAAAAAAAAAAAGAAGTTCCTCTCCAAAGAGTTCATGGGACATGGATTGCTCCAAACAAACAGTAACAAGAAGAATGGCTTGTGTCTTAGCCAGACCAAAAAAATCTCTAAGACATTCTAGGTTTGACTATTGTCTTCTCAACTTGTGAAATTTTCTTTTTGTAGTGTATGACCGTAATTCCATGAATCAGGGCTAAAGGGTTTCTTAACTCCCTACTATTCGTAACCATACTTTAGGAAAATAAAAATAGTCTTTTTAGGATATAATGAATGAAAGATTCCGCTGCATAAAGAGGGAATGGCTTCATTTAAAGGTTTAAATGCAAACATTCTGGTAGTGCCTTTATCTAATAAAACCCTGTATTTCTTTTCAATATACCTTTAGGTATTGAAAAGAAAGAGCACAACTAGGGGATTTTTCTGTTGCTTTTAGGACAATTAATGTGTTCATTTGACACAGTCTTGCTCTTCTCTGCTCTTCTTTCCTCCTTTAACCACTTAGACACTAAATGAGTAACTTAAGAAAAGTCAATTGTCAGTAGTTTAGGCAACCACTGTTACTGGAGAGAGTTCTCTCTATAACCTATTATTAGGGATTTCCACAGCACTTTATATTTCTGCAAGTGCTTCACAGCCAAAGCTTTAGTGACTATAAAAGCAACAGACTCCTCTTCCCCATGGTTACTGGAAGATGCAATCCCATCCTCCTTCCACTCACACTAATGAGAAGTACCAGACCTGAGTTGGCTTAAAATTTATTCACACACCCTGCCAAGGTCTTATTCATTCATACACTCTACAAGTACTCACTGAGAACGCTTTATAACAATTTTTTTTTCACTTTTTACACATAGAGAGCCAGGAGACTACTGTGTACTCTCTCATGAAAGATGAGATAGATCTGGGAAGTGTTCCCTTATGGCTTCTCCTGCTAAGCCGTAACATGTTCTCTCAAGATATATGTCTGAACCAAATTTCAACTTGTTTGGGATCTAAATTATCACAGGCCCCTGACATTACGTGAAGTCGACAACATTAACTACTTGGTAGAAAACTATTTAAACACCATGTTTGAGGCATCTTAGCTGTCTCATTAGATCGATTGCACTTGTATAAAATTATACTTTTTCCACTTAACATTTACTGAATGTACACTCTCTGCTAGACTGTGAATAAACCAAGCAAACGACATGCTCCGTATGCCCTAGAGGTTTGCAATAGCCAGCTGTGATAAAATACTGGATGGTCTATTTTCTTTGAAAAGCATAAAATACCTTATAGATATGAAAGTACCTTTTGTTCGGAGAATGTTACAGCTTAAATATACATAGAGTACATGGCAACACGATCACCATAACTGAAGTGTTTCATGTCCTTTCAGAGTTTTAACATTTGTGTTCGCATTTAATTCTCCTCCTTCTCTACCACAGGAAGTGAATGTGCATGTGCGAGCGTGTGTCTGTGTGCCCGCACGCATGCATGCAAAAGGTAGTGAAGGGAAATATTACTATCCCAGTTTCACAGGTGAGATAGCTGAAACTAAGACTGGCTGTAAGTCATATAGCTATGTGGCAGCTGGTGGCAGCGACAAAACACAGGACTCCTGACCGTACAATGATTTTTCCATTATGTTTATCTCCTTCCAAGGAAAATATTGCACAGCGCTTAAAGATTAGCTTTAGGTATAGTAAGAACTAGCATCTAGGGAGCATGTACCTCTGCCAGGCAGTGTTTCAAGTGCTTTATGTGAATTAATTCATGTATTATCAGGACCCCCACTATGAGACGAGTATACTATTGTCTCTATTGTACAAATAAGAAAAATGAGGCACAGAGAGGTTAAGTAACTTGCCAAAGGTTATATGCAGAAGACCGAAGACTTGAATTCAAGCAATCTGACTCCAGAGCTTACCCACTAAAACACTACGCAATAATTCCTTGAGGTATGAGGAGATTGATTTTTTTTTTTCCTCTTGGTTCAACTCTAAAAGAAAAAGTATTTCGGCTGTTCTGGCTATACTGGGTTTTTACAAGACATCTCAGGAAAATTACTTCATAATCTGGGTAGGATTTGAGGAACAAGGCAAAAGCCTGAATGATTCTAACTACCTATCAAGAATAATAAGTGCCCAGAAATACATAGTCTGCAGTGCCTTATAGCCATAATGAAATGGAAATTATAAGAAAATAAGAGAAAGAGGTCAATACTGTGCATTTCCTTGGGATTACTGATATGGATATGAAATCTCAGAGCTCTCAGCTCTAATCATAAAACTATGGTATTTAATTGAAAAGCTAGCCTTCGCAAAAAGGCCAGGCCCTCCCTTGAGCCACAGTTCCTTCAAAGTGCTACTGGCAGAGACAGGATTCAAGGGCCAGGATCTGGACAGTTTCTTGGGACTCAGTCTCCTGCAGGGCACGCCAGCTTAGGAAACACAAGGAAGGTGAAGGCTGGCTTGATTAACTCAGTGGGAGAGAGCTGCTCGGGCGTACTCCATGGGCTCTGGCAGCGGCCAAAGACCTGGCAGGAAGGTCAGTATCACCACAGTGACTTCAGCCGAATTCAGTGGCAGGGAGGAAGGCGTGGAACGCCAGCAAAGGTCAACCATGTGGCTTTCCCCTGAGTTTGTCAAAAGGAGGGAATATTTCACTTTTAGCAAACTGCTATTATAGTCTATAAACTTTATAAAATGATTTTTGCCTCCACATTAGAACTGAATCACATTGTGTGCGCATCTGGTATGAGTCTATGTGAAAGAATGGGATGGGAGGAGGGGTGGATCTATGGGATTAAGGTTAGAACCTGACAAAAGAAGTCAGCCGGTAGGAAAAATTGCGTCCCTAAAGACGTCCCTGGTGAAGCTGGGCATGGTAGTCTCTGTTTCCCTCAGGTTCTCACAAGGACATCAAGGCACTGAAGCAACCACTATGATTTGCAACTCTGACTTAACTACCGGAGGGTTTGATAAATGCTGGATGCTTCTCAAAAAGTCAAAAAATGTTTTTGTGCAAAAAGGGAAGTGCTTCGCAATTCACTGAGCATCAAGTACCTAAAGTAAAGAAGTCTTCCTCCAGGAAGAACTTGAGAGTAAGTAAAGGAAACTCCATGGACGTTCTCGTGAATCACTTTTCTTCCTTCTAGCAACAGATGTTTGATAATCCCTTTTTGACATTGCCTTTCTTTTGTTTAATAAGAAAATTATTATTATGTATTCGAAAATACAGTGTGAACATATCTGAGCGCTGCCTATGATTTCTCTCCTCCTCCGTACCCCTTCCTCTCCACCTTAATTTCTGGATGAAGAACCAGTTCTAGTGACATCTAGAATGGTGAGATGCAGTAGAAAAAAATACTACAGTATCAGTATGATCTATGAAGCAGGTCATCTAATCTCTCTAGGCTTGAATAAATTACTAATTGGTACCTATTTGCACGAAACCAGCTAAATTCTGAGGCTACCTGAATTCTGGTCTGTAGCAGTTATTGAGGGCTTCGGCAACTGTCTGAAGAGCCTAAAACCCTAGAGGAAATGCCAAGAAATGAGTTAGGGAAACATCTCTTTTGTTAAAAACTCAACTGTATTTGTTTTTAAAGGGGACATTTCTTAAGACCTATGAAGGACATGCAGCATTTCCTTGTAGCAAATGCTGAAGGCCATGCATGCAAGAGCAGACCACCCTCCCTCCACAGAAGCGTGACATCACCAGCCACCATCACCAGGGCTGTCTGCATTGTACTGCTGAACAATCATATGTGACGTTAACGACTAAGGACCAGGTGACCTAATGGAATCTGACCTTCCAAACAATCTTGAAGAGCTGATTATTTTAACAAAATGTGGAAATGGGTTTAACAGGAAGTTATAAAAATGGAGAGCCAGTGACTGAAATAATCCTAGAATTACAACCTGCAAGAAGAGAGGGTGCGGTCAGAAAGACAAGCAGCCACTCCCACAAACATAAACGCTTGATTCAGCTTCCCATTTTGAATTGTCTGAGTACCTCTGGCAACCATCATATACAATGTATTAAAAGCAATGAGAGAACCCCAGGTCCTGAGCTAGAAAATCAGAAGCAAGCCACTCAGTGCTACCTTGGTTACTTGTAGCATCAGAGACATGGACGACTTTGGCTGTCATTTGTCCTTGAGCTTCTAACAAACTGCAGGTCTTTACGTGAAGAAGACCCAAGCTCATGATTTTAGAAGTCTCTTTGGAAAACCTCTGGCAGGCTTTGCCACTCCCTCCCCATAGCTATTCCAGATAAGGGGGCGGCGGAGCACAGGCTCCTCCTCAGAGCAGGATGCTTTTCTTTTATCTTCTAGGAGTTTCACCCTCAATAGGTCACAATGAATTTCCTTCCCGTTAACTCTTCCGTTCCTAAACCTCCACAAACTCAACCTAAAGTTTAAATCTGGGAGGGAATGGGGGAAGGATTGAATCAATGGAAGATAGTTCCATGGGGTAGATGGACAGGGGACAACATCAACAACTTTCAAGGCTCAATCCCTGTCAAGGAAACATCTGTGCGAAAGGAAATCCAGATGTTGGCCAGGTAGCCCCATTTATGTCTGCTTCTGGTACATTGACATTTTCTGGGTTCAAAGAAAACAGCTCCTAAATTATTAAAAGGCCTGGGCACTATTTTAAAATAATGCTTGGAGTGATCTGATGTCTAAAGTGGCTTCCTACCAGAAGGACCTTTGCCACGGTGCTACATTCAAGAGAGCTTATTTTATTTTATTTTTTTAACATCTTTATTGGAGTATAATTGCTTTACAATGGTGTGTTAGTTTTTGCTTTATAGTGAATCAGCTATACATATACATATACATATATCCCCATATCTCCTCTCTCTTGCGTCTCCCTCCCACCCTCCCTGTCCCACCCCTCTAGGTGGTCACAAAGCCCCGAGCTGATCTCCCTGGGCTATGCGGCTGCTTCCCACTAGCTATCTATCTTACATTTGGTAGTGTAGATATGTCCCTGCCACTCTCTCACTTCGTCCCAGCTTACCCTTCCCCCTCCCCATGTCCTCAAGTCTATTAAGAGAGCTTATTTTAAATGGGCATTTGAAAACTGGTCCATTGCTGTAATCTGGCAACATGCCTGGAAAAAGCTGATTTTGAGATTGGGCATTTTAAAGAAAATCTCTAAAATATATGCTACAGTCGCTTTCCCTAATGAGGCCTTCTAATCCTGTTGCTTAGAACTTTCCTTAAACATGCCCAGGGGTCCCCCCTGTGCAGGCCTGGGGGCAGCCCCGATGCCTATGCAAAGGAAGACACAGCACAAGCGCACTGTGTCCTCTGCTGACCTAACTGGCCTCAACTGAGCTATAAATTCCAGCTCACGGGGTCTAGAACAGTGGAGCTGACAGCACTGAAAATTCTCTCTGTTTTAAGAAAGAAAGTTGAGGGGCAACCCCTAAAACATTACTGTTCCAGTTTGAGCTATGTAACACAAAAGGACGAATTAACATTCAATTTTGTCATTTTCTGAAATCTGCCTGTGCAAGTCATTAAGGTCAACGCCTCTGGCCCAGAATGACTGAAACCAAAGTAGAGAAGAAGTGAACTGTTTCCTAGTCTTCCTTAGGCTGTAACTTCTCTGGGCAGGGAAGGGGGAAGGAATTATCAGTGCTGTGTGGTCCTGGCATACCATGACATCAATGGTCATTGGAATATTAATGTGAATGATGTTCACACTGCCCCTGTGATAGACCCATAATGAGGCTGCCCCATTCCTGTGCTATATCTTTAAGCTTTTTAGAACTGTTTGGACCTGCGCTTTTAGTATAGAACAAGTTACCAGTACTCATATGCTGACAAAATATAACATATGCCTCTTTTCCTTGTGCCCCTTTCCTCCTCCTCTATTGAATTTTCAGTCTTCTATGTGCCTCTCAAAAACACCAAGTGGAAGTCAACAAATGTGGCCACAAAAGGAGAAAACAAGAGTCTATCTGCCATTTCTCAATGCTCGTTAGAGTAAAACAATATGCAGTGCTTTTTTTTTTTTTTTAAGCTGAGGGGTTTTGTGAGTCAGCTCATACACTGGCTTGCCAACTTGTTCCCACAAAATGAGTCAGGCCAGATGAGAATGTTAATTTATCTGAGCAGACATTTGTCAGTATTGATGATAAAGAAAGGTGCTGGTGTGTTCCGCCAGCACATACCAACACCGAGAAAGGTATAGCTGCTGACAGCAACCTGGTGAAAAGAGTCACCAGGATTGGTCCCAACCTAGCTGAAATTGTGTCTCTGTCATCAGCTCATTTTGGCTGATGCTATCATCATACCCCATCCCCCATAAACGCCATGTGTCCTTTTTTCTTTAAATAAAAATGAAAGTTCTTTTTGTTTCAAGAATGCCATGACAACCCTGGAGCCGGTGCTGATATTGACAATCCAGGTTGAGTATCATTGGTTAACATGATGTCGGCAGACTGGTTCTATAATGGGGACTAAATGACAGTATTCTAACAACAACAATAATAATGACAACAGTAACAACAACTAGTAGCTGCTGAGCACGTTCATTTGAATCAGGCAGTATCCTAAACCCTTTACATTTATTAATTCATTTTAATCCTCACAACCACCTTATGAGATGGGTATTATTAGTATTATTCCCATTTTATAAGATGAGAAAAGTGAGGCTCAGAGAGAAGTAAGTTGCCCAAGGCCACACAGCTAGTAAGTGGCGCACAGGTGGAATTCAGAGCGAAATCTGTCTGGTTCCAAAGTTCTGAAGCACCTCTCTCTAATGCCCAATATGGAAGACTAGAGTCTCCTTGGAGAAGGAGAGAAGAAGGTAGCTTGAAATGGCATATTCACTATTACTGAAATTTCAAACCACATAAAAAGAGAGCATGAGATTTTTATTTTTATTCTGTGGAATTTTTTATAGAAACAGAGGGAGTTAATTGGCTGGAGGATGCTGGAAGACTGGCTTCTAGGAAACCTCACTAGGTCCGGAGTTGAGTACTTCTCAACTACATACTTCTCTCAGGTGTGGATTCGCATCAACCAAACTCACAAGGGGCTATGTTTAAAATTTTTAAATTCCCAAGGTTTGGAGACTCGAAACGCAGTCTTGACAATGTCCCAGATTAATTGAACGCATAATATCAAACCCTCCAAAGACTGCTGAATCAAAGCTAAATGCCAATGTATAAGTTTATAATGATAAATATAATTTACAAAGTGACAGATCCTCACTAAATCTCCCTACTGGTAAATAACATGGGAAGCCAAAT
Organism: Physeter macrocephalus; assembly: GCF_002837175.3. NCBI lineage: Eukaryota > Metazoa > Chordata > Mammalia > Artiodactyla > Physeteridae > Physeter > Physeter macrocephalus. The sequence continues at coordinate 105,149,727 of NC_041234.1, forward strand.
TATCATCTAAGACTTGCTTAATAAACATAGAATCAATATCAACTCAAGTTATAAGATTTGAATGTTTAATAATGGCAACATGTTAAGATATATCTCTATAAATAGGATTTTATAAGAACATGTTACAACAATAGCTAACATTTATTGAGGGATTACTATGTGTGCCAGGCACTGTGCTAAATATATAAATTATCTTCCTTTACTCTCACAAAGGCCCTATGCAGTAACATTATTAAAATTCCCATCTTAAAGACAGAACCTGAGGCTTCGAAAGGTATAGCCACTTGCCCAAGGTCATAAAGCTGGGGAGTGCTAGGCATGAGACATGAACCCTAACCAGTCTGATCAAGGGACCTCACTCATAATCACGCTGCTTCATTGCCTTGGTGCCTAGTCCAGAGCTATACAAGACGGTCTCCTCTCTCCTGGGTAGAGTGGGCTGATCAGTGTTACCATCTTTCTCTGTGACTTTCTCCCTTTTCTCTGCTTTCATGACCAACGGCTCCTGACCCCCACTGCCTGATTGACATTTCTTTCTTCAGCTGTGTTAACACTGCCAATCAGGCTACTGTCTGGTCTTCTTCCTTAGGAGCCATTAAATCTGTCTGTCTCTGTCTCAATCTTGCTCTCTCTCTTTTTGAGATTTAAAAAATAAAGTTCAAAGAAATAAAATAATAATCACCCATATTCCTGCCAACTATTGTCAACAATGGTTAACTTTTACCGATTTGCTTCCAGTCTTTTTTCTACAATTATGCTTTACAAAAGTTTACAAATAATACGTGATGACATTCTTCTTTTATAATTCACTCACTTCTAAGGGAATTTGCATAACTCTGTTCTCCTTCATAACTTGTTGCCTCTTAGGGGGAAATTTCATTTTCAATACTTTCAGGTCCTTGGGGAGGCCCCTCCAAGCTGCTGCCATGCCCCAGCTACACATTACCAGATATGGTGAGACTGGTATAAAAAACAGGTAGATAAGATTGACCATCTTATTAACGTCAGAGCTCAAAACCGTACACTTTTTGTCTATCCTGCCTAACTCTCTTAATTGTCAAGGCAAGTCCAGATTAGCATAAAAGATCGTGAAAATCGGTATTGTGCAGGGGTCAATGACTACACAGTCTTTCCCCAACAAAGCAAAAGCATTTGTATTTTGACAAGGAAATTACAGGGTTGGAAGTAAACAATTAACTACATAGGTGACTGGCAAAACTGAGGGCATCATTTTGAAAAAGAGCTATTTTGGAAACAGAAAAGTAAGCTATTAAGAAGCACCCCTGCCGATGCAGGGGACACGGGTTCGTGCCGCGGTCCGGGAAGATCCCACATGCCGCGGAGCGGCTGGGCCCGTGAGCCATGGCCGCTGAGCCTGCGCGTCCGGAGCCTGTGCTCCACAGAGGGAGAGGCCACGGCAGTGAGAGACCCACATACAGCAACAAAAAACAAAACAAACAAAAAAAAAAAACAAAGAAGCACCCCTGAACATTTCTGAAACTCACAGACATAATTCATGATATCTGATGAATGACATTTAGTATACATTTATTTCAAAACAAAAATTAAAAGCGGTGTTGCTTTATGGGTTTAAAGAAAGATGCATGCCCAGAACTATTTTTTAAAGTTATCTGTGGAAAGGATAAAACCACAAAATTAGTGGAAACGAAAAAGCCTCCCCGAAGGGGAAAAATGCGGTGTGCATAGTAAATATCAACAAGTGAGCACAGTGAACAACGGTCAAAGACAGCTTTTCTATCAAATCAAAGAAGCCTTTTTCAGTCTGTGATACATTAAACTTCCAAGGTTGTCATTACGGAGTTATTTTTATAGTTTATCTACTCTAAATATATCTTTCTAATAATACATATAGCAGAAAACTGAGGGGATATTATAAACTAAATTCATTGCTATTTCTGATTTTAAAAAAAAAGAATCTTATCATGGATTATAGGTATCAACCAAATGACTGGCTCCCCCTCCTGGCCACCCCAGGGATGACGTAAAACATTCCTCAGGCCTCTGCCCTTTACAGAACCTTTCTCAGGCACCATCTGGCCGACCCCTACTATGCCGAGATCCACAGTGCCCTACCGCCAGCATTAAGACAAGCAACTGTATGATGCCTTTATTATTCCGGGCTTTCAACTGGAGTAGCAAAATCTACCTATTCAGATCATTGCTTTATATGTGGAAAACCAACAAGTGAAGAGCCTGTCCTTTAAATTTAGCTACTAATGCCAAGAACCCTTCATTACTGTTGATTATTCTGTTATCAAATCTCTCTGGGTCATTAGAGCTGAACATTCCAGGCTCCTTCAGATCCACCTTCATCTTCCTATTTCTCTGCTCACACTGTCTGGCTATTATCCCTTTCCGGTCAGAATCATTTTCCTCAGCCCTTGCAGTGACAGTCCAAAGGACAGAAGACTACTGAGCCAGGCGCGTCTCTAATACGTTATGACCTAGGGGACATTTCTGTTCCAACCACAGTCCATGCACTTGCCTGTACTCATTACACAGCACTACAGCAATGAGTGTACTCCAAAACTAGTGCAGAAAGTACATCATCACAGCACTATAGCAATGAGTGTACTCCAAAACTAGTGCAGAAAGTACATCACCACAGCCTTTATTTACTAATGCATGGACCATCGGCCATTCTAAGAACTGAGATCTTATTCTCCTGGTCTCAACTCCTCTTTCTCCACTTCTCCCCGGTCTCCACCCCTCTTGATCCACATACTTTCCACTTCAAATATCAACCAACTCCCATAAGAGGTAGGCTTCTACTCCTCTCTATGCCTTCCTGTCTGCCCCAGGCCTTTGGATGCCAATTTCTTGACCTGAAATCATGGCCTCATAGCGCTCATCTCCCCTTCCCTGGACTCACAACCTTACCAACATCTTCTAGTTGGGCCAGAACACAAAAGCCTAGCGTGAAAATATTACTATAAGGTTCCTCTGATCAAGTCTGCTTATTTTCATCTACCATTTAGATTAGAAATCTTTGATACTAGACGTATACATGTTTAAACCTGAAAGGGACCTTATAAGTCATTGAATTCAGAGACTCCCAGACAGTTTTGGTCTGCAGATCTATGATCTCAGAATCTCCTGGGGTGCTTGTTGTAGGCCCTACTACAAACCTATAAATTCACAGTTTCTAGGCACTGGTCCCAAGAATGAACATTTTAACCAGTTCCCAAGATTAGTCTGGTGTAGAGGTAGGTCTGGGCAGACTGATTATCAAAGCCTGTCATTTCACAGATGAGGAAACTGATAGAGAAGGAACTAAAACCCACATCTCATGAGTCCCAATCTTTTGTTCTTTCTATCATACCACCTTCTCTCCTGCCGGGAGAAGTATTTGGAATTATCTTGCATAAGAGTTAGTTATAAAGTCCATTACCATAAAAAGCTTGTTTGTAAAGAACACAGTGGCCTACCTCTTAAACTCTCTCAGAACCCTCATTTTCAAAGCATTGCAGGGCTTCCCTGGTGGCGCAGTGGTTGAGAATCCGCCTGCCAATGCAGGGGACATGGGTTCGATCCCCGGTCCGGGAAGATCCCACATGCCGTGGAGCAACTAAGCCCGTGCGCCATAACTACTGAGCCTGTGCTCTAGAGCCTGCGAGCCACAACTACTGAAGCTCACGCGCCTAGAGCCCGTGCTCCATAATAAGAGAAGCCACCGCGATGAGAAGCCTGTGCACCGCAACCAAGAGTAGCCCCCCTCTCACCACAACTAGAGACAGCCTGCACACAGCAACGAAGACCCAACGCAGCCAAAAATAAAATAAATATATTTATTTTTTAAAAAAGCATTGCACACTACTGAAGACTAATATTCCTCGTGGTGACACATATTCACTTCTGTGTACTTACGATTTCTCCCCCACAAAACTTACACGGGTCACAAACTGGAGAGACTGTTGAGTTTGAGCATTGTGTTGGAAGCACGAGAGAGTTATACAAGGAAGGATGCTTACCTGAGCTACCTAAACTACTTGTTACCCCTTCTTTATAAAGACTATAGCACGAGAACCAAACAGCCAAAAGCAAAAGGAAAAGAAGCACTAACAAAGAAAGAACTAATAGGTCCTAGCCCTTCAGACAGCCCTCATCTTTAGTTGTTTATAGTTTAGCTATAACTTACATGCAACCATCAGAAGAGATTCACACAAAGAATTTTTTCCGTTACAGCTAAATATTTTGGAAACAAAATTAGTAATGGACCCTTAGCATGTGACATTAATTGAAACAGCAGTGTGATTATTAGATAATATAACCAACTGAGAATTTAAGATAGTAATCAAGTACTTTTGGGCCTGGGCGAGTTGAACATAAAGTCTATTACAGCATTATCATGATCTCCCACTTGGCAAAAATGTAAAAGGTCACTTCAAACTTAGTTAAATATAGTAGCCAAAGACATGCAAGACTCAACTGGAAATACCAGGTTGTCTTCTTGACCTGGGACTGCCTGGCTGCCTCTGAGACCTTGGTTTGAATATAATGACAGAATAGGGCCCATGGATGATTCAAGAAATAGCAGGTGGGACTCTAAAGAGTTATACAAAGATGCGACAAAGGCACTGGGCTTATAGATGTGATCAGAGAAGACACCAAAAGTATTTGGCTACGAGTTCAGCTGGATCCAAATGTAATGCAGGTTGGGAAACACTTATATGGCAGTTGCCTACCAAGGCACAGAGCCTTAGAGTCTAGAAGTCTGTGCTTTGTGTGTAGTTGCTAGGATTAGGAAATTTTAGTCGTCTTCTCTACTTCTCAACCCACTAGTATTTTAGTCATCTGGAAAGAAAGAAAAATTACACAAACTTCCAATTTAATGAAAAAGAATCAACAGCCTGCCTTAGTCTCCACCGCCCTCCTGTGCTCCCAGAGTACACTGTGTGTACCCACCATACTAAATTGTACTCACTAAAGTGTAATGACAGTCTACACTTACGAACCCATCTCCCCAGCACGAGTGCTCTAAGGGCAAGGACTATGTGTCTCATTCCTCTTAACTCCAGCACCTAGATAGGTTCTTGTTACATAGGAGGCTCTCAACATGCGTTGGCTAAATAGATGGATAAATGAGTGAACAGATGAAGGAGAAATCAAAGGATGCTAACCAGACATCATGGATGGCTCACACTGTGCACAACGAATGCTGAAAAACGAAAAATTAGACAATCCATCAATTGGTTTTTCTACAGGATATCAAACTAGCAATACGCTTGTTTCTTCTCCCTCCAGACATCAAGGCATTTCAGGTTATGTCGCCACTCAAGTAGAATTTAAGGACATAAAACACCTTAGACTGCTGCATAAGACTTCGAAAATTCACACATATTCTGCCTTTAGCTTTATCCATTAGGACGTGGTCTGCAATATTTTGAAAAAGTCTTTATTATCAAAGGAAACCACAAAGACTCTAATAATATTATCTCATTAATCTTCAAAACATAGCTGTAAGGCAATAGCAATTTTTACCGATGAGGAAACAGTGACAAAGGAGGCTAAGTGACTTAAAGTTATTAAGTTAATCAGTTCATTACTGATTCAGTTGACATTTGACACTGTTGATATCCTCCTTCCTAAATTGCTTTCCCTTGACCTCCCTGACACGAAACCATTCTCACTCTTTTCCTTTTCTTATGAATTTAAACTTATTTACTAAAGAATGAATCTAATGTTAAATCCATTCATCTGTACTACTGCAAATTGTATTGGTCAATGTATCTATATATATGCACATAGCTGTGTTTACATACTTGTTGATGTTCTTTTCCATTTACAGAGACAGCTGCATTATAGCAGTTAAAAGCATGAACTCTGGAGCCAGAATACATACTTTCAAATCCTGGCTCTGCTGCATGCTACATATGTGACCTTCAGTCAGCCACTTAAACTTTCAGTACCTTGGATTCTCTGCCCGGAAGATTGGGAAAATAATACTACCTACCCTCAGAAGGTTGTTGTGAGGGTTACATCATAAAATGTTTATAAAAATGCTTAGAACAGTGCCTGGCACATAATATATTAACACTCAATGTTAAGTATTACTAGTAACATTTCATATGTACATTTTCATGTAGCTCTGCAGTGTTTCATTGTGTCAATATATCACAGCTTGCTTAGCTAATTTCATCTTGCATAATTTTAGGTGAGTTCATAGGAGTTTGGAAAATCACTGAAAATTAAAAACAGGAGATAGATCACATCCATCATTTTTGTATTTCTTCAAGCTCCTTCACTGATTCAACCCCTCCCTCTCCCACCACATCCTAGCTTCCTTTTTTTTTCTCCGGGCTATTGCTACAACCCCAGCCCAGGCACTCAGCACCTCATAATTTTTTAACGGAGCTCATGTAGGATGCATGGTGAACTAATAAAGCCCTCACCAAAGTGAAGTGTTTGGGCGTTAGATCACAACACGCCTAGCAATGTCTTGCACGTGGCGCCTCTCTATAAATGCCATATGGATAGATGAAATGAGATGGTTATGGGACCATATGGAAGAGGAGGCTGGCAGCAGGCTGGGGCCAGGCTGGGAAGGGACCTAGACGCCATGCTAGAGAATTTAGGTTTGCTCTTATAAGCTATGGAGAACCACTACATTTTTCTGAGTTATAAAAGTGAGAAAGAAAAGAAAAAGGGAATGCTAATTGGAGGCTAAAAAAAAGCAGTTTATAGCTTCCTAACTATTCAGTAGTAAAGTTCATTTCTCTTTAACCCTGCCACAACTGTTTCAGAGCATCCCTTTTCTTACTTGTCCGTCCACAAGGAGGCTTTTTAAAAGAGGTAATATTTGCTTTTGTACTTTGTTTTAATAACAGATTCTTTTTTCTAAAGGGTTCACCCATAACTCATTTCAAATGCCTATATGCCTTATATTTAAGAGAAACAATTTGTGTCCAAGATTGCCCTGCCTGAAGGACAGGTAGTTGCTGGTGACCTGGGACGTCTAGACCTGAGCTAATTGTGAGTCCCAGCTGCTCAGCTTCACAATAATTACCCAACTCTGAAAGCAATCTATATAAGAACATATAATTATCCACCAACTTGCCTCTGCAGCACTGGAACTGCAGTCTCAGTGACAGGCACTCTTCAGAATGTGGTCCTTAGCCTGGGAGTGAAACAGGTTCTATTGCTAGTGATTTAGGAAGAGATCGATGATCAAACCCCTCGCAGTCTACTTGGGGTGCCGTTAACCCCAAAGGGATAGACAACAATGAACTGGAGTACTTCAATAAAGACTTCTAAAACGGAGGCTCCAAAGGATTTCTGTTTTAGCATCACTATAGTATAGCCATAGTGAATAGCAATTCATCAGGGACCTTTCTCCATAATGGCTTATTCCAAATATTTATTTTTCTCGTATCTCAAATCCCTGTGGAATGACAATGTTCGCACTGCCTTATTGAAAATTACTGCAGAAATGATGTTCTCAGTATGAAAGATATCGTATTTCCTCCCCCAATTACAGCCGTACATTTTGTTTCTTTTTAATTCTATATTTTTAAAAAATTATTTTTCTCTCTGAATCGATCCTCTGCATCCACAAAGGTAGCTCTATATTTTCTTTCCGAACTGCCTCATTTCCTTCACTTCAAAAGTAAATCCGCTGGTTTGCCTCATCCACAAAAAGGTAATGGGAATGTTTTCCTGCTACGTGAGTCAATCCTGATGTAGGAGGAGTGAAAGGACAGGCCAGATGGCAACTGTCACGGCTGGCTGGGTACACTGCCAGGATCACAGAGGCTAAGGCTGGGCCAGGTGTCACAGCTCAAAATGAGGCAACTGGGGACTCCATGAAATGACTTTAAGGCCAGGATGACAGGAGACCAACAAAACACTTTTTAAACAAACGGAGACAATAATAACTTGCACCCCTATCTTTACTAGTGGACTTCTATTTGCAAAGGTGAACTCTAGATTGTTTGAGTGGAAGTGATACATTAGAGTAGACTTCTCTTCTGAAGTCCTTGGACAAGGCTGATGACGTAGATAGAAACTAGGTGTAGGCAAGCCACAGGAAAGTGGGGAAGAGGCAAGTTGGTAGTGAGGAACTGGCCGAGGCCAGGGAAACGCAATAGTTAAAAGCTACCCTTACCTGTTTAGCCTCCACTGCTGTGTACAGTGAGTGCCTGCACTATACTCTGGGTGCCGAGAGCCCAAAAGAGGATCAGGCATGATTCTTGTCCAGAAGGACCTTCCTGCCTGGTGTGCAATCCAACCTCTACTATGCCCTCAACAGTTTATTTAGGGTTCCTGGGGGGCTTTAATCTTCCCAGCCTTGCCGAGGACAGAAATTCATAACTCCTTTTGGGTCAGAAGCACTGTCATTTGCAAAGACCTCCATGAATCACGCAAACTAGTGATTCATCAGAGAGCCCATTCCCAATATAGCAATTGCTCTGAGAAGAGACAGCCTTAAATGCTACCACAGGGATCCTACTTATTGAAAACCCCAGACATTCCCTCCCATCTTCTGCGTGGGAGACAGAGGATTAGCGCTAAGCCCCTGGCCCAGCACCAAAGCAACATCGTGGCACGTGCACGTACCCTGCATGCTCACATTCTCTGCTAGGGGCTGGGACCTTCACCGTAATTACCACCACTTGCTCAATTTCATCTCTATGGAAAGTATCATAAAAAGGTGGCTATCTGAGGAACAGTTGTTAGAGTAACCAAGCTTGAAACTATGATAGGAATGCAAATCTGAGGTTGCTAGTTAGGGAACAGAAGGAAAAGGAGAGCCCAGCAGAGCAAGTCAGTTACCTTGGGAAGCACTCAGAGCTCCACCTGTTTTAACTCACAGAAACACTCCTTCTTTAAGTACGTCTCTGTACCTTTCCTATTCCACTTGCCCCCCATCCTCTCTCCCTCCCTCTTATTCTGTCCCCTTTCCCCATTTCCTCTTCCCTATCCTCTCCCAGCACCTTGCTATAAAACGGAAGTCCTAATGAGACTCAGAGCAGTCTGCTTATACATGGCTGCCTGATGGACTGTGCGTGTCCATTCCAACACCAAACGCAAAGGAATTTGGGATCACCCACTCGATCAGATTACCTCTGCCCCAGCTTCCCTACATTAGCAACCAAGAAATGACCACAGAGATTCAGACTGGATGCCTGTCATATGGGCTTCCTGTGCCGAGTTCCCATGGTAACAGATAGAGATCCGTCACAAGAATAGGTGTTACATCTATGCAAACAGGCTGCCAAAGCTTTCAGCTCAGACAGCAAGGAGACAGGTTAACAGAGGGCAGCCCTGAGAGTTTGCTAGGCCTGCAGAGTCTGGCAGATGTCAAGGAGCCAGTAGGCAAGGAGTGGACAAAGAGGCCCGTGCAACCACAGCAGACATCAGGCCACAAAAGGTGTCAGGGCGCCCAGCTTGGTCAGGAGAGCCCAAGCAGATAGGGGCCAAACAGAGCCGGGGGCCACAGACCTGGAGGTGCTGTGACCACAGAAAGCCAAGGCACAGCCACCCCCTCCTCATCTGAACTTCTGGGCTTTCACGTTCTTATTAACAAAGTTAAGCAAAGCAGGTGAGCGAATGCCTGATGTTGCCTTGCTTTTCTTTTCACTTCTCTATGCTGGCCTGCAACCAAGCAGGAGGCCTTTTAAACACGAAAACACTTCATTATCTTCATCTAGCTAGGAGAAGGCCCCTCTGGGTTGACAGGGAATGCTATAATTCTTCAGCACAGCCTAGAGTGGGACAGATAGATGTCTGAAGAGGGCTTTGAGGAGAGATGCTGACCAGCGGGACTTCTTTACATTCCTCCTTCTTTCATTCTGATGCAGCCCCCGAGTCAAATGAGTGCCAATACATACCCCAAAGGCGAAGAGAGATTTTCAGAGGAGCCATATACCACTGCTCTCCCCCATTAGCCTGCACAATCAAGAGCCGACTGTAAGCATTTGGATCCTTGGGAAACAAAAGTAAGTTTTATAAACACCTTCTGGGTCTTGTTTTAAGGGGAAAAGCCCTGATATTGGTTTGTATGACCCTTATCAACATTAGGGTTTTTAGGACACATTAAGCAGTGTCACAAGTCAGAGCAGATTGGATTCATTAATGGAACTGGTCCACCTCTCTAAACATCAGAGCAACTTTTTTAGTAACAAGAGACCTCACTTCCTCCACTTAGTTGAGCTGGAAAATTAATGTAGTGTGCTTCTGAAGAAACACATAATGAACATGATGAATTTTCATCATCTTGCTGGAAAGTGATTCTTTATGTTCTTATTCCAAATTTACAGCAAGTAAATTTAACGTTCCAAAGCTGCTGAGCCTTTTTAAGACCTCACTATCAATTTGTGGGGCGCTTTAACCGATTCTGACCTGGAATTGATTCGTGCTTTCTGAAAAACGCACGGGTAGCAAATTGCTGCACTTCAAGATAAATCAAGTTGTTTGAGGAAGTTACACTTTAACTATTCACATTTCTTCCAAGGAAAAAAATAGCCTTTACCTGGGTATCCTGCAGAGTGTCAGGGACCCAAACTGGCTGTCTGACTTTCATAAGAAATTTGTAATCAGAGTTAAAAATCTCCACTGGTAACTAGGAGCCCATGCTGACCAGCTCCTGGGCAGGGCTGATTTTAAAGTTGCTCACTGATCTTTGGTGAAAAGTCACAGGCCACAAAAGGCATCCCAGAGCACTGTGAACACCTAAGGACATGGATGCTCTAAGCAGATGTTCCATTTCCTTTTTTTAAACAATACTGAGATATAATTCACATACCATAAAATTCACCCCTTCGAAGTGTACAATTCAGTGGGTTTTCGTATATCCACAAAGATGTGCGACCATCACCACTGTCTGATTCCAGACACATTACCAGTCACTTCTCATTCCCCATTTCCCTCTCCCAGCCCTGGCAAGTACTACTCTACTTTCTGTCTGTATGGATTTGCCTCTTCTGGACAATCATTCCTTTTTGCATAAGGGTTTTTTATTTTTATTTTGTTTTTTAAGTAACCACTGCGTTTTTCCCTTCAGGAAGCAATAAATCAGTAGGAAATGTTAAGGTAGTCCCATTCAAAATTTAGGTCTTCGAACAAACCAGTATGTGAACTTCCTTTGGAGAAACTTCCCTTAGGGGGCTTTACTTGTGGACATGGACAGCTGCTGACAGATAGCACTGCTTGAGCACAGACCTTCCCACCAGGTATAATTCTCTCTTCCCCCTTTGGCTGGGGAAGTTGGGGGTGTGTCTTATTTTGCTGTTTATCAGAGACAGGGTAGATTTGAATATCTCAAAGTCAGTCCCAGCCTGTTTATGGGAAGCAGTAGAGCCAAGTAGACTCCAAAATCAGGTAAACTAGGTCCAAACCGTATCTCTGCCACTTTTTATGGATTCCAGGCTGTGTGACTATGGGCAAGTTACATGATCTCTCTGAGCCTCAGTTTTTTACCTGTAAAAGGGAAATGGTAGTATCTACCTCACAGGTTTTATTTTGAGGACTAAATAAGATATAGATAGATAGATATAAATAGAGATATAGGTAGACAGCTTGGTACTACAGCAACCATTAGTAATATCTCAAATTAAATGCCTATTATGTGCCAGGTACTGGTTTTTGCATTTACTGGTTGCTTACTTACTGGTGCTAAGTACACACCATTAAAAGGAAAGATGGAGGGCTTCCCTGGTGGCGCAGTGGTTGAGAGTCCGCCTGCCGATGCAGGGGACGTGGGTTCGTGCCCCGGTCCGGGAGGATCCCACATGCCGCGGAGCGGCTGGGCCCGTGAGCCACGGCCGCTGAGCCTGCGCGTCCGGAGCCTGTGCTCTGCAACGGGAGAGGCCACGACAGTGAGAGGCACGCGTACTGCCAAAAAAATAAAAAATAAAAAAATAAAAAGGAAAGGTGGGATTATGAATACAAGGATTGGCGAATGCCTATGAAAGATACTGATGTAATAAGATGACATGATGTCTGATCAAGTATGAGACTGCTATCACACCAGTAAACACCAGCCCCAGCTTAATTTCTTGACAGGCAAGGCAAGTTGACATTCTCAGAAAATTAAAATTCAACATGTTCTTTCTGTGAAGAATACTACAGTCTATGAAAATCAATATGTTTCACCCTGACTATATAGCAGTTAGTTTCTACAGTAATATAGCAATAGCTATTCAAGCACAGTATAATATAAAATCTATAGATCAATCGCCAGGGACAAAAGATCTAGAAAAGATAAATGTCTGTCATCAAAAGGCTCCTTTAAACATAATCCTGTCAAAATAAAGAATAGATATTTTATAAAGTATGTGTGAAAACCTGATAGGATACTTTAAACACAATCAAGCATGTATCTTCACTAATAAAAAGTTCAAAGTCAAATATTTTATAACTGCATACACAGTCCATCTGGTAGGTGGACAAAAACTAGGCAATTACCACTACTTTCTCAGGTTTGATGACCAATAACTTGATGCTTAATACTGTTTATAGCAATAGAAAATAATCACAAAGCAGTGGGTTGCCAACAGAATTCCATTTCTATAGGATTTCCTATAGAAATCTAGAGCCTCATAAAATTACATCCAGGAAGAACAGATTGGAGCCACTAACATTTATCAATGTCAAAGGAACGCGGAGTAGGATACAACTGTGTATCATTAACCTGATATTGGGATGTGTATGTTTCTCTCTCACTCAGCAAAATCATCTAAAGGAAACATTCCTGGATTTCTAGTTAGGTTCTGAGGGTCCCATGCCAAAGTCCATGACTGTATAAAATGATTAACTTTTAGGATTTTTTTTCCCACAATGGTGCGATGGTTTTTACTTCTTCCAGCAACCAGGCTTTGGTTCCAGACAGGAGGAACACTGAACAAGTGGTGAAGAACCCCTAGGAATCCAATTAACCATTTCCCTCCAGCACAAAGAAGTTTTGAATGTTTTGACTAAACAGAGAGTGGCAGGAGCCCAAAGAGCCACAGGCTGTTGCCAGGGAGATTCTATTCTATTCTATTCCATTCCATCCCATCCCATCCCATCCCATCCCATTCTATACTAAATCAGCTGATATGGCTTCTGGCCCTACCTCTGTCACTAACTGTAGGATCTCAGGAAATGTCTTCAAACTTCTGGATTTCTGTGCCCACATCTGTAAAATGTGTAGGGGGAACTAGATGATCTATCTTTCTGTGCAAGCTGTGATTCAATTCCAATAACCCTGGCCACTCTCTGTTTCACTCTTATCATCAGGACTTGAAGAGGAAAGGACAGACCTACTCACAAAGAGACCTTCACTAAATAAGTCAGTGATTTAGGCTTTTATTAACATTTTGCCAAGCACTGTTAGCCCCTGGGGATTAAAGATGAATATGTTTCTGCCCTCAAAGATTTTTTACGAGACATATACATAAGATATAGAAGTATCCGCAGTGGTCCAAGGCAAATGCCATTAGCTTCCCAGGTAAAGAGATCTAGCAACCAAGCAGAGGGCATGACGGAGATTTAGGGGAAAAGCTCTGCTCCTGGGATTTAGGCCAAAACCTAGAAGGTGAGTGGAAGGAAAACTTGACTTTAGGGGGCTGTTTAGCTCCTTGGAGAGCACGCCAAGGGATTCAGCTGTGGGACTAGGCGCTTTCTCACTGTTACGAGTCCTCCAACGCCTCTTCTCAGGTGGAGCTCAGCCTTACTGTTTCACCTCTGATCCAAGAGCCACACCCCTTCACCCACTCAAGAGGTTTCTCTGTTTTTGCCTTCTTATCCCCACCTCTCGCCCCTGCGTGCCCAGAATATAGAGAGGGTCCTATGCTACTTATGGCTGCCGTCAGCTAGACGTGTGATGTTAGGCAAATTACCTTTGATGCCAAACCTCAAAGCTGTTTTTTTCCCCTTCTTCCTCATCATACTACTACTACCTTACATTTGTTCAGTTTCCAAAGCACTCTAATGACACAGACACCGAGGCTCAGAGAGGAGGAATGACTTGCCCAAGCTTGCGCAGCCTATAAATACAAAAATCCTTAAATGTTCAAAAGAACATGTGCATGGTGATAATGAAGGATGTCACCAGGGAAAGCCAACTGACCAGGCAGCCACTATGAAGCTTCACAGAAGAGGCTTCATTTTGACAAATTTACTATGGTCCAAAATTTGGTGCTCAGCTTTACCCATCAAGAAATTTGATTTTGTCAGTGTCCTGGTGTTCATCTGACTCATGCTAAGAAAGATCCCAAGTAACTGGCATATGCAACCAGAATGCCTAAGTATTCATTTGCAATATGAATTATTACTACTAGGGAGACTAGATTCTCATATTCTTGGCCATACCCTCCATAGACAAGCTACATGAAAAGATGAATTATAATCAGAAGGTTGATTGGTGAGTTCGGAATCATTACCACATGAGTTAGTGAAATCATGTAAATGTTCAATGATATCAGGTCTTTGTAATCTAATGAACCATCTCTACAATGAAGATAAACCTGCCATAGGACAGGCTTGGACAGAACTAGACAGGCTCTGCAGAACGCCCTCAGTTACTCTCTCTAGCCTCTGTTCTCGTTGACATATCACTTCTTTAACAATGTTAATACCTTCCGATGACACCTTTCTGCTTTGATCTACTGCATCTTGCTTAAAGTTTAATTATCAGAGAACAACCTACTTCCAGAGTCTCCAGGGGACACCTGTCACCTCCAAGGACTGCAAACTGAGACCAGGTTCTTTGATTCTGAGTCTGCAATGCTTTCAACTACCTCTTGCTGCCTCACCATCAAACAGGATGATCCCATATCCTTCACGAGGTTGTTACAGGAGAAAAATGAAACAAATACAAAAATGCTTTTAAAGAACCATGCGAATATAAGCTATTATCATTTGAAAAATCACAAATGGATCGTTTTTCTATCCTTCAACTTTACCAAATAAAATGGCCAACAAGAGAAGAGAGCACTTAGTGGAAGAATTTCCAAAAGGGAAAAATTCTCAGTCAGCTAAAAACTTGGGGAACTCCTGCTTAACTACTGTTTTTATTTAAGTTCCCCAAGGCTATTACTTATTTCCAAAACAGTGCTGATGCAAGAGGTACAATGAAATGAGGTCGATGAGGGCAGGTTCCTCCCCAGCCAGGGCTGGGAGAAGGCTAGGGTAATCAGTGCACAATTAGTTATTAACTGATAAATGAGGAGCCAATTGGTCAATTGGCTGGATTACATAGAAGAAGTAGAGATCAGCCATATATACACACACACACATATATACATATACACACATATATACATACATACACACATATACATACACACATATACATATACACACATATACACACATATACTATATACACGCATATACACACATACATATATATACACACACATACATATACACATATATTCATATACACGCACACATACATACACACATATACATACACGCACATACATACACACATATATGCACACATATATACACATATACATACACGCACACATATACACACATACACATACACACCCATATATATACACACACGCACACGTATACATACATACACACGCACACATATACGTATACGCACTTACATATATACACACATACATATACACACATATACATATATACACATATACATATATACACACATATATACAAACACACACATACACATATATACAGACACACACATATATACATACACACACACACACACACACACACACACACATATATACACACACCGGCTGATTTACGAGAAAGAAAAAAGAGGGAAAGGAAGAAGAAGAGGGGGAGAGAAAATGAGAATGAACCATAAAGCCCCAAGAAAGAAGTACATGTAGTAAGGAGGTCCTGGATATCAGCAAGCATTGGAGGCAAAGAAAGAATTTCTTCCCCTCCTACCAACCACAAGGAGCATTTCTCTCCCTGGGAAGAGGAGGCGACCATTTCCTCAGGAGACTGATTATACTCACAGAGGCCATACTAAAAGTTGACCTCAAATTATATTCATCACATTTCATTTCAAACTCTCATTTTTTGACTGTCATATGTGTCATTCTATGAGTTGGAGGAGGGGGACATAAAAGGGTATGTTATTATAGGAGAGGAGACATCCTTATCTTTCAAAAGGACATGTTTTCTGCTAGAAATTTCTTTACCCCAAAAATGCTCATTAAAAAAAAAATTCCCTTTGGTAGTAGAAAAACCAGAGGTAAATAAAGGCTAAGCCAGTCACCTGCTACACCTTTACTACACGCCTACTGGCATGTTCAAAGGCATGTCCTCAATTAGGCTGTCAGATATGACAGCATATCTACATATGATAATAGATTTTAAAGAGATGAAAATCAGGCCTTAAAGGTCAACTAGAAAAATCCTCCCTTCCAATCTTTGAACCATTATGTAAAAAGAAATGAGAACAGGAGACTATTTCTTCGAAAGAAAGATCCTAAGCCAAAACACATAGTATAGATGATAACCCCATGAAAGGAACGGGAGTTGGGAGGTAAAAGCAGGGAGGGCCAAGGGCATGCCAGAAAGTGCACATGGGGCGGGCTCTCAACAAAGGCAGTGTCCCCTCCATCTATCCTAAGTGACTGGACTGCCATGTGGATGAGGGTTCCAGTTCATTAGTGCTTTGACCCTGCTTCTGAACCTGATGACCTTTTGAGCATCACCACCGCCATTTTGTGAATAATAGAGACCTTCCATCCACAGAGTCCTCCTGACTTGGCTCCTTTCAAGCAAGCCAAGATAGCCTCTCCCTCCCAACATGCAGTCCAGGAGAACACAAGGAGCAGCCATTCGGCTGGGGTCGGGGTTAGGAGGTGGCGGGAGAAACAGCAAGTGACCCAGTGTTGCAGCCACCCTGGAAACCCATATCCTCTAAGGCACACAGGCCACCCAGCACTCACCTGGCTAGTGCCAGACACCGCAGGATTACAATGACATATTTGAACGATAAGATTGCCACTCATGCCGGTAACTGCTGACTTTTCTATGCAAAAGATACCTGCCAGACACAAACATTTAGACATGTAGCCTTTCTCTTAACTTTAACTCATGTTTGTGTGTCTCCTCATAACCCAGGGTCCTGGTGTCTACCTGATATATAGAAGAAGCTCAATCATAATTTTTTTTTCTGTTATTTTACCTGGATGCAGCACAGAAATAAGATAATTGGCTTCGGAGTCAGGGAACACATGTATTCTAGTCATACTTCTGCCGTGAAAAAGCTGTGAGTCTTTAGGCCAGTCTCTCCCCCTCTCTGGCCCCGGTTCCCTAGCATGCTCCCAATGGTATGTTCTCACACTTCATTCAGCTCCCCTTTCAAACACTCCCTCCTTGGAAAGGCTTTCCTCATCACCCTATCTAAAATATCATCACCACCCACCTCCCTCTTCTGCTCTGCCTTACTTTTACATCATAGCACTTAGCACAGATTTTTAATTGCCTTATTTATGTATTTCCTTCTTTGCTCTCTCCTTGCCCTCCACCTCCTGCCCTGCCAATAGAATTTGAGTTCTATTAAGGCAGAGATTTTTCTTTATCACTGCATCCTTTCCACTGCTAGATCCCTAGCTTCAGAACACAGTGCCTATCACACAGTAGGTGCTAATACATATCTGTTGAATTAAAAATTAAAAGCATAGTAGATGCTCAATAAATGTGTATAGAATGGGACAATGAAGGTGGTGAAATGGATAGACTCAAGGTCCTTCCCAGAGGAGAAAGCATGTTCTGATAAGAATCTGGTACTCAAACAGGCACCTCCAGAGCTGCTCCCAAAACTCAGAGAGAGAGCTCAGGCGTTTGTCTCCCCCGGGTTCCTAGAGTTCAGAGCTAGGCTGTTCGGCACCTCTCCGAGCTGGACACCAGAGGGCAGTATACCCACACTTACTGCTTCCATCCAGTAGAGGGCCAGAGGTAGGGGGAATCCAAGTTCGGGATAAATGGCAGTACTCGGGTGTCAAATTGGCATGTCAGGAACGGCGCCTAACTGCCCCCTGATGTCAGGAGCTGCAGACTGCAGGACAAAGGGTTCAGTAAAGACTTCATTCAAAATTTGTAACATGGAAATCAAATGTGAACAACAGACCCCAAAACCATCTGTTCTTGCCAAAGCCAGGACAGACTCCATGGCCAGCTGCCAGAAGTGTCCTGGGTTGTTCTATACACACTAGGGGAGGGAGCCACGTTTCCTTATAACAAAAGTCCATTATGTAAAGGGCTGCCAAACGCAATCTTTGTGTTGATGGATTCTCTTTAACTACAGTAATGTAATAAAATGATAATCTTTTGGTTTATGATTATCCCGAATCCCCCACCCCCCCCCAAAAAAAGCCAACTCTCGGCATCAAAGTAAGGTGACATTACAAGCTGATTATTTGCCTCTCCAAAAGATTTATCATTGTGGCTTGCTGAAAGTGCATTTTGATTAAAACACTGTACCCATTATAAATTGGGGCATTTTTTAAAGAGTATAATTAAATCCCAAAACTGAGCACTCTGCTACAACATTAAAGGTGTGTATGAAAATATATATAAAGAAAACCTTATTACAGTTAACATGTATGGGCATATGCACATAATTTCTATTAAGAAATTTAAGGGCTTAATGAAAACCCCAAACTATTCAGTACATGAATTTCTATCGTGATGGCATATTCTACTGGTTTTGCATTCTTAGCTCCTGTGATGTACATATTTAACTTTAACCATTCCTTCTTGTGAACTAAAAGGTTTGGTGCTCTTAGTAAATACACTCCAAGTCTTATACCTAAAGAGATTTTCCTCATATTTTTTTCATAAGTCACCAAACCCAGAATATCCTAAATTATGCGCCCTGGGTACATCCTTTTATGGACTTGGATCTTACCCACAACCCCCCAGGCCACAAACTGCCGTCTGCTCAAAATATTAACAGCCTCTGTATGTTTGTGTGGCAAATCGACAATCTCTAGCTTCAGAACTAGATCACTGCCTTGGACCTCTGTGAGGCTTCTGTATGGTGTTTCCTCTATAAACCTGCAGAGCCTCCCTGGTAAGCTTTTGATGAATTAAAGTGTTTATTTGGAACTAGATAAGCTTAGCAGGCTTGTCGCTACACGTTCCCGTTAATAAAGTTGAGAGTGTTTCAACCCTCAGGAGGTAAAAAGAAAGAGCTGGTCCATCTTGTGCTGTCGGAGGTGATCATTTTCAGTCGGCCCCCTGATAGTGCCAGCAAATGTATCCCCTTTAGCATCACTTAAACCCAGCTAATATAGGAGGCAGAAGACAAGACAGCAGAATGAAAGAAAAAAATAAAGAGCTCTAAACTTATGTAAATAACTCCATAGAAAATTTGCAAAAGCAAAGCCTTTTCTAAAGCACTTCTTTTTCCTTTGAACGAGACGTGCAGAAAGCCGGTTCCATTTAGTGTTTTTAATCCCAGCTGCCCTAGATTCACTTCACCTGGACAGGGTGTGAACACCAGTAAGCAATGTTTGGTGTCTGTTCCATTTCTAACTCCTTATCATTTGTACAGAGGCTTTAGTTTTTAATCAAGAGAACAGGAAGTAAGCTGAAAGCAATAAAACCCAAAACAGAGCAGGGCCTGTGAATTCCAGGCAGAAAAACGTAAGTGCTTGAGAATGTCCCTAAGCACAAAGGAGGCCTCCTTTGTGTGAAAGTTGCTAAGAAGGAACTGAAGGAGTAGACAGCTAAATATAGCTTACTGAAAATATACGAAGTCTACACCAGGGTCAGTCACCTTTTTAGCCTTGAAGGCACGGAGATTTGTGGGAGCGGGCACCATGTGTGCCTCTTTATTTCCTCTACTCCTTCCTCCAGCGCTTCTCTAGCTCTCTCCCTTTCTTTTTCCTCCTCCTGCTTCCCATTCATTGTCTGTTCCTTCTCCACCTTGTGGAAGAGAAAGACCAAAAGTAACTACCTTGAATTGGGGTTGGAAAACTGCCTGCGCAACAGCCTCGGGCATCCCAGAGCCTAAATGTACCTGATCTCAACAGCATTTCCACTGTAAGTACCCTTCCCTATGATAGAAGGTTGCCTACTAAGTAGCAGAAGACGCTATTGGCTTCCCAGTCTAGCTTAAGGAATGGTTAAAAATCTATTTGGTGAGTCGCAAGTAGGAGAAGAGACTCTAAGAGGCAGAGACACTGTGTCTGTATTGGCTCCAGTAGCACATCTTGGTATACTCCATCCGAGTCTATCTATCTCAATACATTAAAATATCCATTTATTCCTTTGTCTACCCCATTGCACCGTGAACCCTTAAAAGGTAGGGACTTTGTCTCTCTCCTCTTTGTGTCTCAGTATTTACCTCAGAGCCTGACACACAAGAGGGCATTTGATAAGTATTTGTTTAGCTGAACCAAGCTCTGTATCAACAGGCAACAAAACAGTGGCTTCAGCCTAAAATATGCCAACTGAAAAGAATCTGATGTGTGGATCACAGAATGTTTTCAAAAACTTAGTAGTTAAGACACATATGACTATTCTGACCAGAAAACAACTGACATAATCAAAAGAAGCAAGGGACATTTAAAAAACTGTTATAGGGACTTCCCTGGTGGTCCAGTGGTAAAGAATCCGCCTTCCAATGCAGGGGACGCGGGTTTGATCCCTGGTCAGGGAACTAAGATCCCGCATGTCGCGGGGCAACTGAGCCCTCGCGCCACAACTACGGAGCTCGTGTGCCTCAACTAGAGCCTGTGAGCCACAAAACTACAGAGCCCATGCGCTCTGGACCCCGCGCGACACGACTAGGGAAGAGAAAACCCGCACGCCACAACCAGAGAGAAGCCCGCACACCGCAGCAAAGAGCCTGTGCCGCGACTAAGACCCAATGCAGCCAAAAATAAATTAAATAATAAATAAATAAATCTTAAAAAAAAAAAAGGTGTATCCGTCAGGAACAACGTCCTTCGGGAAGACTATCCTTTATCCTCCTGTCAGGAAACATGTCCTCCCCTTGTGGTAATTGACATAAAGTGGTCATAGCCATGAAAAACTACAAAGACAGAGAGTCTGCTTATGCTTTGCTAGGATTAGATATTAAATAAATGGATAAGGGTCACACATGGTCCCAATTCCAAATTCATATTGCAATGCCTGGTCAAGGTGGGGTGAGACAAGAGAAAATTTCCAGCTTCTATTCTGAACAACCTGGCTTAGGTCCGATAAGATAGACTGTCATGAAAACGATCCAATGAAATGTAATTTTTCATTCAAATCTTCAAAAAGAAAAAAACCAGTAAAACAAGCTTATTATCTTGTATATGTAGCTAAACACTTATGGACTCAAAAATCTGTTTTTAAAAGGCTATATTACAAGTAATATAAATTACCTTGAAGCTTTTGAAAAGCACATTATGTGCTAGAATACTATTCTACCTCCCTGAGCTGCTACGGTATGAAAAATGGTGGGTCAACCCTCTCATAAGCATCTCGAATAAACAATCATCATCTCTATAGTACCTGGAGTAAAGTACATTCCATGCAGCAAAGTCCTCATGGGCAGTGACTAGAGCCATTTTTTATAGTTTAATATTTCAGTAATTTATGTTTTCTCTTTTAAACTTAGAAGGCAATAAGAGCGATTTTCAAGACCATCAACAAAGTTTCATTTCTGTATGCTGAAGTATAAGTACAAAATCAACCCTAAGCTGATACACTTTTTAAAGTACCAGTTTAAAAGTAGTACTTTCCACCATGTATGACAAATCCTTAAATGTGCCCGAAGACAAATGTACTGACAAGTTAGACATTAGCCATAGTAAAACCAAGAAAGGGGTGCAATGGGAGAAGACAAATGGTTTTAAGTGAAAGCATGGTAATTAGGAACTGGGTATACCTTATCTGGGACTCACAACAGAAACTACTTAAAAGGCAGCCTTCTCAAAGTCTGGAACATTCTCTATTCCTATAGATCAGTTCAGTGCTTATTTAGATGAGGTTTCTCTAACATCCACTGCTTCGATTACTTGGGTAATCACCAGTCAAATTAGGATTTCTGAGGACACATTTTTTTTTTAAACTAACCAACAGCTTAAGTGGTACAATTTATAAACTGTCAGAGAGAACTTTTTCTTTTTTGTTCAAGAAGCCATAACACTTTCAACTTTGCCTTCACAGTTAACGTAACTCAATTTCATCACCACTATTTTCTGAGTGACCACAGACGAGCCCAATCCTACCTCGGCTCAGGATAATCTCCAAAGCCAGGGAAGCTCTTAAGAAGTATAATGCTCAGCATCAAGTCTCCTGGGCTTCTAGCCCTGCTCTGACATTTTACCCCAGTTGCAGTAGCTGAGCCTTTGGTAACTCCTTGAGCTTTATATACTTCGGTCAGTCCCAGCAATCCAGTGCCTGTCCCTGACACTCTGTCTGGCCTGACTGAGTTCCTGTCTTGGCTTCCTGGCCAGACCTCTAGTTCTTCTGGATTCCCTTGTTGCTGCTCCTTAGGGGCCTGCCCCTAGAGCTATGGATTAGAAATCCACGTTCTTCACTAGAGTCAGATGGGCTCAGCTGCAATCAGATGTCCCAACTGGGCACACGCCTATCTCCCCTCCTAGACTTTGCACTCAAGAACAAAAACCTTACTATATTCATTTTATTCCACAGAACAGAGCACAACGGCCAGCAAATAGAAAGCGCAGAGAGGGTGGACTCAGTAGACCTCTGCTATATTTATCACCTGCTGCCATGCTTACCTGACCCTGATGTTGTCCCCATTAAGCTAAACTTCTTCCTATTACCAGCCCCTGGAATCTTCTCTGATCACCAGCCCCATTTCCCTGAATCTCTTTAAAGGCTAGGGGACAAGTATCTTAAGTTTTTCTACCTAAAGTACATAAATGATAGTTAAATCTAAGTTCTTCTATTCTTCTTAAGTCTCCTCTCAAATCCTCCTGATGCTATGAAGAAAAAAATGTCTTCTTTCTGAAAACAAAAATTATAAGCGATTTCCTGCTATCTCATGCTTACCAATCTTTTCTCAATAGAGTAAGTTTGTCACGACGTCAAGAAATCCCTTTTTATAATGCTTCTTTAGCGAAAGTGCAGAAAGGTCAATTTCAAATTCAACTGGAGCTCAATAACACATTAAGATTTTACACTTCATTTCACGTTTATCTAGCTAAAATAACAGAGCAAACCAGCTTTCCTCCTCTGAAAGAACAGACTGTAAATAATTAAAAGAGGTGCTGGTCAGATAGACGGTACAATGATGATGTTCATGAGAGAGGAGACCCTGGTCCATGTATCTTCGGGCATCTAAGCCCATGTGGTAGGTGTCCACACATTGAAAGGGCCCCTCAGCATGACACTATGTTCCCCCTTTGGTACTCAAAACTTCCACCTTAGCTGATGCTGCCAAGGGGGGAAAGAGTAGGCCTCACTCCTCCTACAGCCACCACCAATGCTGCTAGACATTGAGGACAGGCATTTGAACCCCATGGGACACAGGATGAACATGCTTACCTTACGGAACTTAGCTGATCCATCTAGCTTGTGTATCTACCTTTTGTGAATAGAACACAGACACCGTCACACTGCCTGTGCCTGGTGTATGGAATAATATGCAATAATGAGTTTTGCAAACAGCTCAGTCCAACTGCTGCTGTTGCTGCTGCCGTTGCTGTAACTATGATAAAAGGCCGTATATCATTTAAAGGCCAAAACCAAAAACGTCTACCTAAAAACTGCATTCCTTTGAACCCTACCCTTGGTCTGCTACCTTCTTTTAGAAGGCAAAGAGTCCTTGGAAAGGGAAGCCATTCCGTCCTCTAAACTTGGGTAGAAGTGAGTATAATCTGGTGCTTCCTTCACTGGGACAGAGGTAGGGTGGCATACAGAAGATGGAAGTGTGCAGAAAAGGGTGGTGGATATTTTCCTCTCACCTCAGGCCAACACTTGTTAAAGTAGTATGAGGTACAAGCGGGACGGTCCTCATAATTTGTGGGACCCGTAGAACACAGACACCATCACACTGCCTGTGCCTGGTATATGGAATAATATGCAATAACGAGTTTTGCAAACAGCTCAGTTCAACTGCTGCTGTTGCTGCTGCCGTTGCTGTAACTATGATAAAAGGCCGTATATCATTTAAAGGCCAAAACCAAAAACGTCTACCTAAAAACTGCATTCCTTTGAACCCTACCCTTGGTCTGCTACCTTCTTTTAGAAGGCAAAGAGTCCTTGGAAAGGGAAGCCATTCCGTCCTCTAAACTTGGGTAGAAGTGAGTATAATCTGGTGCTTCCTTCACTGGGACAGAGGTAGGGTGGCATACAGAAGATGGAAGTGTGCAGAAAAGGGTGGTGGATATTTTCCTCTCACCTCAGGCCAACACTTGTTAAAGTAGTATGAGGTACAAGCGGGACGGTCCTCATAATTTGTGGGACCCGGTGCAAAGTGAAAATGCGGGACATCCTCTTGTTAAAAAAAATTAAGAACTGCAAGTGGGCGACAGCAAAGCATTAAACCAAGGGCTAGGCCCTCCCGAGTGCAGGGCCCTGTATGACTGTACGGGGTGCACATTCCTGGAGACTAAAAGGTCAAAGGTCTGAGACTAAGAAGGAAAGGCAGAGTCTTCCACTGGCACTCTATCTAGCCCCGTCTACAGGATAGGTTCCAGTTTTTCCAAGGTGACCTGATGGGTCAGTGTGTCAACACAAAGGAACGTGAATGAGCGTGGAGAGGGGCCTCTGCTCTCTTACTGGTGTGGTGGCAGTGCCCTTCTGAACAGAGACGGCCAATTGACCTCGCATTTTCTTTGACCTGTGACACCTCTAGTCCCTTCTTTCTTTGGCCTCCCAAAGATTGACTGCCTTGGGGAAACAGAGGGAGTGCAAAAAACAAACGGATAGACGAAACAAAAAAAAACCCAAGAGTCAAATTCAGTATTCGGAACGGACAAAAATAATTACATTGTCGTGTGATTAGATGGCTCTTTTGGCTTCACCTGACCTCCTCCACCATCTGAGCATTCCCCGGAGCCAAAGAACTTTACTGAAGGTACCACAGAAATGTTCATCTTCTCCACACAGAGGACATTTTATAAATACACAGACCGGCCCAGATACTACAGATTCCAAATCAGGGCATTTAGATTTCTGTGGACTTGAGCAAAGAATTCCAAGTTCCACTCTCAATCTGATTTCATCCACTACATTATAAAAATCAAGAATGCACAAAACTCTGAGGTATCGGTTATTACGGTGTCTGGAGACGGGCAGTAAAGTTGATGAACATCGTCAATCTAGCCTTTGGGGGTTCATTTTGTTCTGAAATCTTTTGGTGGTCATTTATTTTAAAAAAGAAACAAAACATATGTATATGTATAACTGATTGACTTTGTTGTAAAGCAGAAACTAACACACCATCGTAAAACAGTTACACTCCAATTAAGATGTTAAAAAAAAAAAGAAAAAAGCACAGGTGAATTGTTTTGCAAACAACAGAGTGGGCTGCATATTCAAAAAGCAAAAGCAAAAGCAAAAGGAAATGCCCTAAGTGCATTCCGGAAAGACTGTACGGAGAGAGCCATTGGAGCTGTGTACAGTAGGAAGGTCCAGTTGGATAAAAAGACAGGGCCAGCAGTTGGCTTGGAATTTAACTAAATTAAAAAGCATCATCGAAGAAGACCACCAGTGTCTGAGAGGAGAACTCCCAAATCGAATTGAACTCCACCTATTTCCCTACTGGAAGCATTAAATGGCCATTTAATGGGAGAGGTATGCCTTTTGTTTAAGCACATCTATGTGTCCATTTCAAACACTCTGAGCTGCAATGATGCCATCACTGCTTTCATTTGAAGTCTACTCATGTATGACATCTTCCCTTACAAGCAACTAATTGAATAAACAAGAATCTCCCCAGTAAATGAACTAGGAGATCTGAGCACTAGCAACTAAGGTTAGTAGGAATGGCACAATTGATCAATGACTCCTGAGACTTTCTTGTAAGGAGTACCTCACAAGAAAACAAATGTGGCAACAGAGTTCACCAAGGGGGTTCCTTTTAATTCAGAGAGAAACGGCTACCACCAAGAGCTTTTCATCTGAAGCAGCCATAGAAATTAGACAGGTAGGTGGTCCCAGTCTTTAACTAGCCCATGCAGAGATGCTCCTTGAAATACATTTTCTACTTTGTGTAGGGTTCAATTCCAAGTATTCTCAGCAATGGGGTTGCTGGTTGCTTCCTTTCCTACTTAGGAAAATGGAGGTTCATAAGTCTAATTTTTCATAAAAATATGCTTGCTAACATGTGTTTATACAGGCATCCTTCTGCTTAGGAATCCAGTAAATCCATATATCTAGTACAATTTTATAAAATCATGCAGGAAAAAACACTTCTTTCCCTCCCTTTAGGGAAAGAAACAGCAAGTGTGTTTTTAAAAAACTGACAGCAAAACTGGCATTACCTTAACAAATACGAATCTTTGGTAGCTTCAACTAACTCTAAGTCACGTCTTTAAGTCTTCATTTCAACGGATTTTAATTAAAAGGTCAAGAACACTAAAATACAACACAACATGTATTAGCACATCTTGGTTAAACAAAGAACACTTAGAGATACATTTTGTCAAGGCTGTAAAGATTCTTTATACCTCAGGCACTCAGATGAACTTCGCTAATAGGTCTCTTAAGCTTTGGTTTTTTATGTGTTGTCTCCATGAAGTCTGCATTCTAAGTTTAATTGCACATGAACGAATAAACCATCTAGAGGGGTGTGTGTGTGTGTGTGTGTGTGTGTGTGTGTGTGTGTGTGTGTGTGTGTGTGTGTGTGTGTGTGTGTGTGTTTAAAGATAGTGAGAGAATGTAACCAAGAAACGTAAAATGGGCGTAGAGGGGAAAAAAAGCCCTTGCTGACATCTCCATTTCTGATGATCATTCCTAACACACTTAATTATAAACTCTAACGCTCTTAATCAGAAATCCCAAGCCTTACAACCCCTTCCCCAATGTGAGAGTCGATACAAATAGAACCCTCTTGCACTGCTGGTGGGTATGTAAATTGAAATCTTTGTGTTGATGGATTCTCTTTAACTACAGTAATGTAATAAAATGATAATCTTTTGGTTTATGATTATCCCGAATCCCCCACCCCCCCCCAAAAAAAGCCAACTCTCGGCATCAAAGTAAGGTGACATTACAAGCTGATTATTTGCCTCTCCAAAAGATTTATCATTGTGGCTTGCTGAAAGTGCATTTTGATTAAAACACTGTACCCATTATAAATTGGGGCATTTTTTAAAGAGTATAATTAAATCCCAAAACTGAGCACTCTGCTACAACATTAAAGGTGTGTATGAAAATATATATAAAGAAAACCTTATTACAGTTAACATGTATGGGCATATGCACATAATTTCTATTAAGAAATTTAAGGGCTTAATGAAAACCCCAAACTATTCAGTACATGAATTTCTATCGTGATGGCATATTCTACTGGTTTTGCATTCTTAGCTCCTGTGATGTACATATTTAACTTTAACCATTCCTTCTTGTGAACTAAAAGGTTTGGTGCTCTTAGTAAATACACTCCAAGTCTTATACCTAAAGAGATTTTCCTCATATTTTTTTCATAAGTCACCAAACCCAGAATATCCTAAATTATGCGCCCTGGGTACATCCTTTTATGGACTTGGATCTTACCCACAACCCCCCAGGCCACAAACTGCCGTCTGCTCAAAATATTAACAGCCTCTGTATGTTTGTGTGGCAAATCGACAATCTCTAGCTTCAGAACTAGATCACTGCCTTGGACCTCTGTGAGGCTTCTGTATGGTGTTTCCTCTATAAACCTGCAGAGCCTCCCTGGTAAGCTTTTGATGAATTAAAGTGTTTATTTGGAACTAGATAAGCTTAGCAGGCTTGTCGCTACACGTTCCCGTTAATAAAGTTGAGAGTGTTTCAACCCTCAGGAGGTAAAAAGAAAGAGCTGGTCCATCTTGTGCTGTCGGAGGTGATCATTTTCAGTCGGCCCCCTGATAGTGCCAGCAAATGTATCCCCTTTAGCATCACTTAAACCCAGCTAATATAGGAGGCAGAAGACAAGACAGCAGAATGAAAGAAAAAAATAAAGAGCTCTAAACTTATGTAAATAACTCCATAGAAAATTTGCAAAAGCAAAGCCTTTTCTAAAGCACTTCTTTTTCCTTTGAACGAGACGTGCAGAAAGCCGGTTCCATTTAGTGTTTTTAATCCCAGCTGCCCTAGATTCACTTCACCTGGACAGGGTGTGAACACCAGTAAGCAATGTTTGGTGTCTGTTCCATTTCTAACTCCTTATCATTTGTACAGAGGCTTTAGTTTTTAATCAAGAGAACAGGAAGTAAGCTGAAAGCAATAAAACCCAAAACAGAGCAGGGCCTGTGAATTCCAGGCAGAAAAACGTAAGTGCTTGAGAATGTCCCTAAGCACAAAGGAGGCCTCCTTTGTGTGAAAGTTGCTAAGAAGGAACTGAAGGAGTAGACAGCTAAATATAGCTTACTGAAAATATACGAAGTCTACACCAGGGTCAGTCACCTTTTTAGCCTTGAAGGCACGGAGATTTGTGGGAGCGGGCACCATGTGTGCCTCTTTATTTCCTCTACTCCTTCCTCCAGCGCTTCTCTAGCTCTCTCCCTTTCTTTTTCCTCCTCCTGCTTCCCATTCATTGTCTGTTCCTTCTCCACCTTGTGGAAGAGAAAGACCAAAAGTAACTACCTTGAATTGGGGTTGGAAAACTGCCTGCGCAACAGCCTCGGGCATCCCAGAGCCTAAATGTACCTGATCTCAACAGCATTTCCACTGTAAGTACCCTTCCCTATGATAGAAGGTTGCCTACTAAGTAGCAGAAGACGCTATTGGCTTCCCAGTCTAGCTTAAGGAATGGTTAAAAATCTATTTGGTGAGTCGCAAGTAGGAGAAGAGACTCTAAGAGGCAGAGACACTGTGTCTGTATTGGCTCCAGTAGCACATCTTGGTATACTCCATCCGAGTCTATCTATCTCAATACATTAAAATATCCATTTATTCCTTTGTCTACCCCATTGCACCGTGAACCCTTAAAAGGTAGGGACTTTGTCTCTCTCCTCTTTGTGTCTCAGTATTTACCTCAGAGCCTGACACACAAGAGGGCATTTGATAAGTATTTGTTTAGCTGAACCAAGCTCTGTATCAACAGGCAACAAAACAGTGGCTTCAGCCTAAAATATGCCAACTGAAAAGAATCTGATGTGTGGATCACAGAATGTTTTCAAAAACTTAGTAGTTAAGACACATATGACTATTCTGACCAGAAAACAACTGACATAATCAAAAGAAGCAAGGGACATTTAAAAAACTGTTATAGGGACTTCCCTGGTGGTCCAGTGGTAAAGAATCCGCCTTCCAATGCAGGGGACGCGGGTTTGATCCCTGGTCAGGGAACTAAGATCCCGCATGTCGCGGGGCAACTGAGCCCTCGCGCCACAACTACGGAGCTCGTGTGCCTCAACTAGAGCCTGTGAGCCACAAAACTACAGAGCCCATGCGCTCTGGACCCCGCGCGACACGACTAGGGAAGAGAAAACCCGCACGCCACAACCAGAGAGAAGCCCGCACACCGCAGCAAATAGCCTGTGCCGCGACTAAGACCCAATGCAGCCAAAAATAAATTAAATAATAAATAAATAAATCTTAAAAAAAAAAAAGGTGTATCCGTCAGGAACAACGTCCTTCGGGAAGACTATCCTTTATCCTCCTGTCAGGAAACATGTCCTCCCCTTGTGGTAATTGACATAAAGTGGTCATAGCCATGAAAAACTACAAAGACAGAGAGTCTGCTTATGCTTTGCTAGGATTAGATATTAAATAAATGGATAAGGGTCACACATGGTCCCAATTCCAAATTCATATTGCAATGCCTGGTCAAGGTGGGGTGAGACAAGAGAAAATTTCCAGCTTCTATTCTGAACAACCTGGCTTAGGTCCGATAAGATAGACTGTCATGAAAACGATCCAATGAAATGTAATTTTTCATTCAAATCTTCAAAAAGAAAAAAACCAGTAAAACAAGCTTATTATCTTGTATATGTAGCTAAACACTTATGGACTCAAAAATCTGTTTTTAAAAGGCTATATTACAAGTAATATAAATTACCTTGAAGCTTTTGAAAAGCACATTATGTGCTAGAATACTATTCTACCTCCCTGAGCTGCTACGGTATGAAAAATGGTGGGTCAACCCTCTCATAAGCATCTCGAATAAACAATCATCATCTCTATAGTACCTGGAGTAAAGTACATTCCATGCAGCAAAGTCCTCATGGGCAGTGACTAGAGCCATTTTTTATAGTTTAATATTTCAGTAATTTATGTTTTCTCTTTTAAACTTAGAAGGCAATAAGAGCGATTTTCAAGACCATCAACAAAGTTTCATTTCTGTATGCTGAAGTATAAGTACAAAATCAACCCTAAGCTGATACACTTTTTAAAGTACCAGTTTAAAAGTAGTACTTTCCACCATGTATGACAAATCCTTAAATGTGCCCGAAGACAAATGTACTGACAAGTTAGACATTAGCCATAGTAAAACCAAGAAAGGGGTGCAATGGGAGAAGACAAATGGTTTTAAGTGAAAGCATGGTAATTAGGAACTGGGTATACCTTATCTGGGACTCACAACAGAAACTACTTAAAAGGCAGCCTTCTCAAAGTCTGGAACATTCTCTATTCCTATAGATCAGTTCAGTGCTTATTTAGATGAGGTTTCTCTAACATCCACTGCTTCGATTACTTGGGTAATCACCAGTCAAATTAGGATTTCTGAGGACACATTTTTTTTTTAAACTAACCAACAGCTTAAGTGGTACAATTTATAAACTGTCAGAGAGAACTTTTTCTTTTTTGTTCAAGAAGCCATAACACTTTCAACTTTGCCTTCACAGTTAACGTAACTCAATTTCATCACCACTATTTTCTGAGTGACCACAGACGAGCCCAATCCTACCTCGGCTCAGGATAATCTCCAAAGCCAGGGAAGCTCTTAAGAAGTATAATGCTCAGCATCAAGTCTCCTGGGCTTCTAGCCCTGCTCTGACATTTTACCCCAGTTGCAGTAGCTGAGCCTTTGGTAACTCCTTGAGCTTTATATACTTCGGTCAGTCCCAGCAATCCAGTGCCTGTCCCTGACACTCTGTCTGGCCTGACTGAGTTCCTGTCTTGGCTTCCTGGCCAGACCTCTAGTTCTTCTGGATTCCCTTGTTGCTGCTCCTTAGGGGCCTGCCCCTAGAGCTATGGATTAGAAATCCACGTTCTTCACTAGAGTCAGATGGGCTCAGCTGCAATCAGATGTCCCAACTGGGCACACGCCTATCTCCCCTCCTAGACTTTGCACTCAAGAACAAAAACCTTACTATATTCATTTTATTCCACAGAACAGAGCACAACGGCCAGCAAATAGAAAGCGCAGAGAGGGTGGACTCAGTAGACCTCTGCTATATTTATCACCTGCTGCCATGCTTACCTGACCCTGATGTTGTCCCCATTAAGCTAAACTTCTTCCTATTACCAGCCCCTGGAATCTTCTCTGATCACCAGCCCCATTTCCCTGAATCTCTTTAAAGGCTAGGGGACAAGTATCTTAAGTTTTTCTACCTAAAGTACATAAATGATAGTTAAATCTAAGTTCTTCTATTCTTCTTAAGTCTCCTCTCAAATCCTCCTGATGCTATGAAGAAAAAAATGTCTTCTTTCTGAAAACAAAAATTATAAGCGATTTCCTGCTATCTCATGCTTACCAATCTTTTCTCAATAGAGTAAGTTTGTCACGACGTCAAGAAATCCCTTTTTATAATGCTTCTTTAGCGAAAGTGCAGAAAGGTCAATTTCAAATTCAACTGGAGCTCAATAACACATTAAGATTTTACACTTCATTTCACGTTTATCTAGCTAAAATAACAGAGCAAACCAGCTTTCCTCCTCTGAAAGAACAGACTGTAAATAATTAAAAGAGGTGCTGGTCAGATAGACGGTACAATGATGATGTTCATGAGAGAGGAGACCCTGGTCCATGTATCTTCGGGCATCTAAGCCCATGTGGTAGGTGTCCACACATTGAAAGGGCCCCTCAGCATGACACTATGTTCCCCCTTTGGTACTCAAAACTTCCACCTTAGCTGATGCTGCCAAGGGGGGAAAGAGTAGGCCTCACTCCTCCTACAGCCACCACCAATGCTGCTAGACATTGAGGACAGGCATTTGAACCCCATGGGACACAGGATGAACATGCTTACCTTAAGGAACTTATCTGATCCATCTAGCTTGTGTATCATCTACCTCTCCAGAGTAGAAAGCAGACACCGTCACACTTTCTAACCCCATGGGACACAGGATGAACATGCTTACCTTAAGGAACTTAGCTGATCCATCTAGCTTGTGTATCATCTACCTTTTGTGAATAGAACACAGACACCGTCACACTGCCTAACCCCATGGGACACAGGATGAACATGCTTACCTTACGGAACTTAGCTGATCCATCTAGCTTGTGTATCTACCTTTTGTGAATAGAACACAGACACCGTCACACTGCCTGTGCCTGGTGTATGGAATAATATGCAATAATGAGTTTTGCAAACAGCTCAGTTCAACTGCTGCTGTTGCTGCTGCCGTTGCTGTAACTATGATAAAAGGCCGTATATCATTTAAAGGCCAAAACCAAAAACGTCTACCTAAAAACTGCATTCCTTTGAACCCTACCCTTGGTCTGCTACCTTCTTTTAGAAGGCAAAGAGTCCTTGGAAAGGGAAGCCATTCCGTCCTCTAAACTTGGGTAGAAGTGAGTATAATCTGGTGCTTCCTTCACTGGGACAGAGGTAGGGTGGCATACAGAAGATGGAAGTGTGCAGAAAAGGGTGGTGGATATTTTCCTCTCACCTCAGGCCAACACTTGTTAAAGTAGTATGAGGTACAAGCGGGACGGTCCTCATAATTTGTGGGACCCGGTGCAAAGTGAAAATGCGGGACATCCTCTTGTTAAAAAAAATTAAGAACTGCAAGTGGGCGACAGCAAAGCATTAAACCAAGGGCTAGGCCCTCCCGAGTGCAGGGCCCTGTATGACTGTACGGGGTGCACATTCCTGGAGACTAAAAGGTCAAAGGTCTGAGACTAAGAAGGAAAGGCAGAGTCTTCCACTGGCACTCTATCTAGCCCCGTCTACAGGATAGGTTCCAGTTTTTCCAAGGTGACCTGATGGGTCAGTGTGTCAACACAAAGGAACGTGAATGAGCGTGGAGAGAGGCCTCTGCTCTCTTACTGGTGTGGTGGCAGTGCCCTTCTGAACAGAGACGGCCAATGTGTATCGTCTACCTTTTGTGAATAGAACACAGACACCATCACACTGCCTGTGCCTGGTATATGGAATAATATGCAATAACGAGTTTTGCAAACAGCTCAGTTCAACTGCTGCTGTTGCTGCTGCCGTTGCTGTAACTATGATAAAAGGCCGTATATCATTTAAAGGCCAAAACCAAAAACGTCTACCTAAAAACTGCATTCCTTTGAACCCTACCCTTGGTCTGCTACCTTCTTTTAGAAGGCAAAGAGTCCTTGGAAAGGGAAGCCATTCCGTCCTCTAAACTTGGGTAGAAGTGAGTATAATCTGGTGCTTCCTTCACTGGGACAGAGGTAGGGTGGCATACAGAAGATGGAAGTGTGCAGAAAAGGGTGGTGGATATTTTCCTCTCACCTCAGGCCAACACTTGTTAAAGTAGTATGAGGTACAAGCGGGACGGTCCTCATAATTTGTGGGACCCGGTGCAAAGTGAAAATGCGGGACATCCTCTTGTTAAAAAAAATTAAGAACTGCAAGTGGGCGACAGCAAAGCATTAAACCAAGGGCTAGGCCCTCCCGAGTGCAGGGCCCTGTATGACTGTACGGGGTGCACATTCCTGGAGACTAAAAGGTCAAAGGTCTGAGACTAAGAAGGAAAGGCAGAGTCTTCCACTGGCACTCTATCTAGCCCCGTCTACAGGATAGGTTCCAGTTTTTCCAAGGTGACCTGATGGGTCGGTGTGTCAACACAAAGGAACGTGAATGAGCGTGGAGAGAGGCCTCTGCTCTCTTACTGGTGTGGTGGCAGTGCCCTTCTGAACAGAGACGGCCAATTGACCTCGCATTTTCTTTGACCTGTGACACCTCTAGTCCCTTCTTTCTTTGGCCTCCCAAAGATTGACTGCCTTGGGGAAACAGAGGGAGTGCAAAAAACAAACGGATAGACGAAACAAAAAAAAACCCAAGAGTCAAATTCAGTATTCGGAACGGACAAAAATAATTACATTGTCGTGTGATTAGATGGCTCTTTTGGCTTCACCTGACCTCCTCCACCATCTGAGCATTCCCCGGAGCCAAAGAACTTTACTGAAGGTACCACAGAAATGTTCATCTTCTCCACACAGAGGACATTTTATAAATACACAGACCGGCCCAGATACTACAGATTCCAAATCAGGGCATTTAGATTTCTGTGGACTTGAGCAAAGAATTCCAAGTTCCACTCTCAATCTGATTTCATCCACTACATTATAAAAATCAAGAATGCACAAAACTCTGAGGTATCGGTTATTACGGTGTCTGGAGACGGGCAGTAAAGTTGATGAACATCGTCAATCTAGCCTTTGGGGGTTCATTTTGTTCTGAAATCTTTTGGTGGTCATTTATTTTAAAAAAGAGACAAAACATATGTATATGTATAACTGATTGACTTTGTTGTAAAGCAGAAACTAACACACCATCGTAAAACAGTTACACTCCAATTAAGATGTTAAAAAAAAAAAGAAAAAAGCACAGGTGAATTGTTTTGCAAACAACAGAGTGGGCTGCATATTCAAAAAGCAAAAGCAAAAGCAAAAGGAAATGCCCTAAGTGCATTCCGGAAAGACTGTACGGAGAGAGCCATTGGAGCTGTGTACAGTAGGAAGGTCCAGTTGGATAAAAAGACAGGGCCAGCAGTTGGCTTGGAATTTAACTAAATTAAAAAGCATCATCGAAGAAGACCACCAGTGTCTGAGAGGAGAACTCCCAAATCGAATTGAACTCCACCTATTTCCCTACTGGAAGCATTAAATGGCCATTTAATGGGAGAGGTATGCCTTTTGTTTAAGCACATCTATGTGTCCATTTCAAACACTCTGAGCTGCAATGATGCCATCACTGCTTTCATTTGAAGTCTACTCATGTATGACATCTTCCCTTACAAGCAACTAATTGAATAAACAAGAATCTCCCCAGTAAATGAACTAGGAGATCTGAGCACTAGCAACTAAGGTTAGTAGGAATGGCACAACTGATCAATGACTCCTGAGACTTTCTTGTAAGGAGTACCTCACAAGAAAACAAACGTGGCAACAGAGTTCACCAAGGGGGTTCCTTTTAATTCAGAGAGAAACGGCTACCACCAAGAGCTTTTCATCTGAAGCAGCCATAGAAATTAGACAGGTAGGTGGTCCCAGTCTTTAACTAGCCCATGCAGAGATGCTCCTTGAAATACATTTTCTACTTTGTGTAGGGTTCAATTCCAAGTATTCTCAGCAATGGGGTTGCTGGTTGCTTCCTTTCCTACTTAGGAAAATGGAGGTTCATAAGTCTAATTTTTCATAAAAATATGCTTGCTAACATGTGTTTATACAGGCATCCTTCTGCTTAGGAATCCAGTAAATCCATATATCTAGTACAATTTTATAAAATCATGCAGGAAAAAACACTTCTTTCCCTCCCTTTAGGGAAAGAAACAGCAAGTGTGTTTTTAAAAAACTGACAGCAAAACTGGCATTACCTTAACAAATACGAATCTTTGGTAGCTTCAACTAACTCTAAGTCACGTCTTTAAGTCTTCATTTCAACGGATTTTAATTAAAAGGTCAAGAACACTAAAATACAACACAACATGTATTAGCACATCTTGGTTAAACAAAGAACACTTAGAGATACATTTTGTCAAGGCTGTAAAGATTCTTTATACCTCAGGCACTCAGATGAACTTCGCTAATAGGTCTCTTAAGCTTTGGTTTTTTATGTGTTGTCTCCATGAAGTCTGCATTCTAAGTTTAATTGCACATGAACGAATAAACCATCTAGAGGGGTGTGTGTGTGTGTGTGTGTGTGTGTGTGTGTGTGTGTGTGTGTGTGTGTGTGTGTGTGTGTGTGTGTGTGTTTAAAGATAGTGAGAGAATGTAACCAAGAAACGTAAAATGGGCGTAGAGGGGAAAAAAAGCCCTTGCTGACATCTCCATTTCTGATGATCATTCCTAACACACTTAATTATAAACTCTAACGCTCTTAATCAGAAATCCCAAGCCTTACAACCCCTTCCCCAATGTGAGAGTCGATACAAATAGAACCCTCTTGCACTGCTGGTGGGTATGTAAATTGATACAGCCACTATGGAGAACAGTATGGAGGTTCCTTAAAAAACTACAAATAGAACCACCATATGACCCAGCAATCCCACTACTGGGCATAGACCCTGAGAAAACCATAATTC
>NC_041234.1:105186716-105208797 GCF_002837175.3 Physeter macrocephalus
CATATACCCTGAGAAAACCATATTTCAAAAAGAGTCATGTACCAAAATGTTCATTGCAGCTCTATTTACGATAGCCAGGACATGGAAGCAACCTAAGTGTCCATCAACAGATGAATGGATAAAGAAGATGTGGCACATATATACAATGGAATATTACTCAGCCATAAAAAGAAATGAAACTGAGTTATTTGTAGTGAGGTGGATGGACCTGGAGTCTGTCAAACAGAGTGAAGTAAGTCAGAAGGAGAAAAACAAATACCATATGCTAACACATATATATGGAATCCAAGAAAAAAAAATGTCCTGAAGAGACTAGGGGTAGGATGGGAATAAAGCACAGACCTACTAGAGCGTGGACTTGAGGATATGGGGAGGGGGAAGGATAAGCTGTGACGAAGTGAGAGAGTGGCATGGACATACATACACTACCAAACGTAGGGTGGATAGCTAGTGGGAAGCAGCCGCATGGCACAGGGAGATCAGCTCGGTGCTTTGTGACCACCTAGAGGGGTGGGATAGGGAGGGTGGGAGGGAGGGAGACGCCAAGAGGGAGGAGATAGGGGGATATATGTATATGTACAGCTGATTCACTTTGTTATAAAGCAGAAACTAACACACCATTGTAAAGCAATTATACACCAATAAAGATGTTAAAAAAATACAAATAGAACAGTGAGTTGAATAATTAACTTGCTGAAGGTCTGGGCACAAGCAGCATTTCACAGGATCACGTATTCTATACCTTAAATACATTATATAAAATAAGCACATTGCTAAGTGCAAAAGCCCTCCATCATCGAGGGAAAAGTCAAGGAACTCTAGTTTGTATACACACTCACACACACACACCCCCTCATCGGCTCATGAAAAGTTAATAGCATTTAAGAAGGAGGTATTATATTCAAAACAATATAATATATTAAAAGCCAAATCTGTGACTCAGCCCAGCATGTAAACAGTCTTCTATGAACTGTGTGGTTCTTAAGAGTGGGCTTAATAATTTTCCTCCCATGGGCAAACTAATAATGATGATGATCCCCTGCCTGCATATTTGCAAAGCTGTTTCAAAGCCCATGCACATATATTCTCTTATCCATCACTCCTCATCTTCCTGATTCTACAGGAAGGCTGAATGGCAAGGACCCTGGACTGAGATGATTCTAAAACCTTGGTTTCCAGTCTGGGAAATGGTGGTATTAAACATACCCTACTCTCTCTATCTCACAGGAGTATGGTGAGAAGCAGATAACACACATAAAACTGTTCTAAAACACTTCCCCCAAATATGCAACAATAATACTTTATCAATATAAACAATCTAGGGACTTCCCTGGTGGCTCAGTGGATGGGACTCCACTCTCCCAATGCAGGGGGCCTGAGTTCGATCCCTGGTCAGGGAACTGGATCCCACATGCATGCCGCAACTAAGAGCCCGCATGCCACAACTGAGGAGCACATGTGCCGCAACTAGGGAGCTGGCGAGCCCCAAATGAGGAGCCAGCCTGCCTCAACTAAGACCCGATGCAACCAAATAAAATAAATAAAAAATATATATATAAACAATCTATACATTACACAATAGTAATTGATCAACCATTCAGAAATCTTTCCAAGTTCCTTATCTAATGAAATTTCCTGCCAGAGACTAGGGAATGTGTCCAGCTCTACTGGGAAACATCTGTCCAGATCAACAGGAGAGGATGAGCAGATGTGTAAAAGAGGCAAGGTCACAACAGAAGAAATTCACAGAGTAAAATATGACTCCAGCAGGACTCAGCCAAAACAAAATACTGGACTACGTTGATAACCAAAGTAGATATAATTTGTTTTAATTCCATGACCAAGAATTTAGACCAACTGAAATTTCCAGGTTCCCTACCATGGTCCAAATGATCCCATTCTGGGCTTCTAGGTCATCTGAGAAGGCAAGTCTGGTTCACAGACCCTTTCTAACCCTTTGGGGCCTAAAAGAGCCACTGCTCCCTCCATCCTTCAAGTTGACTGGACTGCCTTAAATGTACCCAAAGGGAATAGCATCCCCTTCTCCCAAGTCATGGGCAAATAGGAAAAATCCTTGATGGTTCCATCTGTCTCAAATGAGAAACAGATCTGATTCAAGAAGCCTGGAGTGCCCTGGGCTTACACTTAGATCTGGAGACAACCCTTAGAGGAAACAATCCAATATTCAACCTCAAAATACCTGATTCAGGTTAATTTTTACCAGAACTATCATTTATCCTATATTACTATCCAAAGACAAATTTCTCCCAAAGTCCACACATGACTTTCATATCTACAGGGTTCTATTTTTTTTGAAATAAAACAGTATTTTTAGTGTGGAAGCCACTAATAGTTGCTAAGTATACTCTATTTATTTAACATAATAAAATTAACCCAGTATCCTGTTTTTTCCCCTAAATTATTACTCTTTATGCAACTTTGGAAAATATGCAAGAATTACCCATTCAGTATCTGAGTTAAGTCCACAAAAATGATTTCCTTTCCTTTAAATAGATAAACAAATTAAAACCAGGATTTCAATGGAGATGGCTCCACTGTCTCTGGAGTTTTCATAAATATTTCCTTTAAATTTATCTCTAAAACTTGCTTTGCTTTGGAAACTACCCTCTTTTGAAAGGACAGGAGGCAACAAAGCAACAGCCAAGTCCTGAGTTGATGGAGGAGAGAGTGAACTAACAACAGGCCCCATACAAGAACCTCCAAGGCAGGGCCAGGGAATCTGTATTTTTAACTAGTTCCAAACATCTGTACCAACCCATCCCACCCCTCAGGTGTCAACTCAGCTCTCTTCTGAGGATGCTCCTATCTCTCTCCAGCCCTGACCTTTCTCTTGAGCTCCAGACAAGCCCTCTGGGTATCTCAGGGGGCACCTCAAATGCACTAAGGCCAAAATACTGACTCTATTTATTTTCCTCTCCAACTTGTTCCTTCTGTAAGTCTGATTTCAGGTGTTTTTTGTTTTTTTAAACATGAAAAACAGACATGCGCCAAGATCACTGGCACTTCTATGAACTAGAATTCCAGCTGGCTCCCAACCTTATGCCTTAATCTTCCTTTAAAATTATTTTTTAAAACTGACCATTAAAAAACTTGTTATAAACCGTTACCTTCCTGTATTTGCCATTTTTCTTCAGACCACATAAAGTTTTTTAAGGAATGGACTCTAGGAAACATTCTGCTTTATTTACAGAAATCTAATAGGCTCATTATATTATTTGTATGCAGACATGGACTATTACCATTAGGTACCAAATGGTGCCCCTTTAAAATAGGTCTTGATTTAAGTATCGGTAGGGTGTCAGGAGAGGCAAGTTCCATCATCAGCTTTTCAGAGAGATTGTTTATTCACCAGATTACACAGAAGCAAGCACATCTGGGTTAAAATTGGCCCTGGAGTTGTGCTGAGTATATGAGAATAGAACTTAAGCTGTAGCCTTTGTTTGAATTATCATTTAGTCTTGCAAATCAAAGGGAAATGTAAAGAGGACAAATATCAGACACTGGGTCATCTACATGGCTTCATCTTGATCCTTCCCCCACCTCTCCGACTGTCCCTCACCCGCATCTAACACTAGGACGAAAACAAAAGTGGGTGGCTTGTCCTGCTACTCCCTCTCCCAGAATGCCTCAGGAAAGGAAATGAACAGGTGAAAGGGAGTAGAGGCGGTCCCCGACTTGGTGATAGTGAAATGTAAGGTCAAGTTCTAGGCCAAAGTTAGAGCTGGATGCAAGACAGCTCATCTTTGAATGTGGTCAGCGGTGAACTCGGTCATTCCTCTGTCTCACCATACACAATTGCCTCTACTCAATTATGACATAAGAATGACGGTACATTGGGAAAAGCCCAGGCGTTGGAGTCAGCCAGACCTAGGCTGGGATCCCAGCTTTGCTAACTAATGTGTATGACTTTGAACAAATTCCTTAACGTCTCTGAGAGTCGGTTTCTTCCTTTCTAAAGAAAGGGTGCTAATAGTATTAATAATCCCTTCATGTTTGTTGAGAGGAGTTAATGAGAAATCACATATAAGCTGCATGGCACATAGCAGGCCCTGTATAAGTGCTAGCTTTTACCCCTATTATGATCAGCATCATTATTAAATACCTTGAGGAATTACTCTGTATTTCTACTTTTAAATTGTATTATCTGAAAGTACTAGGTTGAATCATACCAAATTGCCATTTTCTGAGATTAAAAAAAGTCAAGTATCAGCTATTTTATGTGGTACAACCTCAAATTTTAAGAAGCGTATCCTGGAAAAGGGGTACACCATGTTTAATACCTGGTTATTTGTGGCAAATGCACAACCTGATCCTTTGGAGTTAAGGAAAGTGAACGACTACGCAGCCGAAGGATGAATATCTGGTGCTTAGTGCAGAACAGATAGAAAATAACTCTGTTTACAATACCAGCTGAGTGCTGAAGGCCAAAGCACTGCACTGCCATTGGCATGACTTGGCTACACTACTATGAAGCAATCATGAAAGGACGCTGAGAACAGGGAGGAGACCATGTCCGCATAAAACAAAATTAAACATAAGCCCAGCCCCACAGGGCTGTTCCCTACAAGAAAGGCAGAGAGCTTAATGAAAAACATGCCCTCATGACAAGGAGACATTTAACATGCTCTGCCTTTCCTTCTTAGTCTCAAATGACAGTTTGATTTTTCAAAGTAATCCATATGTGTTGGGGAAAGAAAATGGGGGAAGGGTGGTCCAATTCCAAACTACAAATCAAAGCTTAGAATGCGTTGTAAATACAAAAATTACAGACTTTGGGATAGAAAGAAATTGAATGTAAGAACACCGAGGTCAGTGGGGAAATATGCCTGGTCCTTATATGCTATAATATCAGGAAGTAGAAAAACCCAGAATCATTTATGCTTGGAAGCAGTATAATATAATATAATGGAAAGAGACTGGGGCTTTGGAGCCAGAGAAATCTGCATTCCAATTCTGGTTCTAACACTTACTAGCTGTGAGACGACAGGAAAGACTCCATCAACAGGATTGTTGTGAGAATTAAATGAGATAATATATTTAAAGACCCTCTCACACAATGAGTATTGTAAAACCAGAAAACAACCAAATACCTGTTCTAACTTGGCACATTTCTAATACCACCACCTACAGTTCTGACTGTGTTCCTACATATCCTCCCACACACAAAGATGCATAACACACAAAATGAAACTTCATACTCAATAAAAAGATAGTTCTTGGCTTCACATATTCCCCAATACAAACAAAGGCGATGTATTTAGATGGAGGTATGTTCTGAATGCATTAGAAAAGTTAGTTTTTAACTCTATCTTTCAGGTTATTCTCTTTTTCCTATTCAAATCCTTGTTCCCTTAATTTA
This sequence comes from Physeter macrocephalus, assembly GCF_002837175.3. Classification (NCBI taxonomy): domain Eukaryota; kingdom Metazoa; phylum Chordata; class Mammalia; order Artiodactyla; family Physeteridae; genus Physeter; species Physeter macrocephalus. The sequence continues at coordinate 105,192,097 of NC_041234.1, forward strand.
AACAAGGTCAGTGATGTGGACAAGAGACAGAAAATGGAGAAAAACTGCAAGCATATAAGAGTAAGGTTAGGAAGTGAACCAATATAAGGGCCAAGAAGAGAAATGTCAACTCTATAAAGTATGTGAGAGGCGTATGAGGAGACATAAGGTGGTGGGAAGGACCAACAAATGCACAAACAAATGACTCAAGGAAATAAATGACTAACCCACAGCAATATACTTACACAGTTTTATATGTCTCTACCATCAAACTTTCTGGGACGTTCACTTACAACGAAGTTCGTTATGTTGGAGCTCCTCTTCATTCATTTGTTAAACTTTGTAACTTGTGAAGCCAAATGGCTACCCTGCCTGGATATCCAGAGGTCGATCTGGATGAGAGAGGAGGTCCCAAGGTGATCAATTCACTAGTTTGAAAGTGCCAACCAGGAAGGAAAAAAAAGAGGGAGGATAGAAGAAAAGAAGGAGCTAGAGACACCCTCACATCCCATCCCAGGGGCCAGTCCAGCTATGGTGGGTTACAGCTTCCCAGCTTCCTAGCCTTAGTTGATCCTTGTCATCCAAATGTACAGTCCCTGGTAAAGCAAAGGCCAGTGTTGTTACTGCTGGCCAAAGAACATCTTCCTACTGAGCGTCATTCGACCAATGGAAGGAAGGACTCAAGTTAGCTTGGAGAATCAGTGGTGGCAGCTAGCAATGCTATTCAGTCAACAAATGATTATTGAGCTATACGTAAAAGGGGAGTGAGATATTGATATCAACGCTGAGGGCCTTAGATCAGTCACATCCAGATTTCTATTAGGATCTGACAATATTTTTATTCTATATCTTTTTTTTTTTCTCACGTATCCTTAAACTCATCCGTACATTTTCTCTGTCATCTCTACCAGTGGTGATGACGTTTCTGACAACAAAAGTGTACTGTTGGAGCCCATCCTCTCCATTAATGAGGTTATCATTGCACTGCCTATCTATCACCAGGGAAAATGAATCTAGTGTGTGAACAGGGATGAAAGAATACACACAGGATAAAAGCCAGAGGAGGCAATGAGCATTACATTTATAACCTTAATCCCAGTTTCTGGCCCATTTCTTTCAGTTACATTTTGTTCAGTTTCAAACATGTCAGCCACAGCTAAGAGTCTTACTCATTCTCACCTCTCACCCAGATGCAAAAGTTCAAGTTCATTATCTCAGGAAAAACTGTACTCCATTGCCCAACCTTAGCTAGTCTGAAAAGTATGCCTCGAAATCCATTAAGGATTCACTTGGTTCCATTTTCAAAGGAAAAATATTTTTGAATTTAAACCATCCAAATGTTTCTATAATATCTAATTGGATTAGGTTTGGGGAACTTATCATCCTAACTAAACTACAAGAAAGTGAGAGAAAGACCACAATGAATTTGCACGGAGGGTTCAACAAGAATCAGTGCGCTTGATTACCTGTGAAGCACTGATTCGGAGGGAAGAGGGGCTGGTGAGTCTCACGTTTGAGAAGTTTCACATCTAAAACGCTAGCTGTTAGACAGGGGGAATAAAAAACTGTGAGAATGAGATGGCTCAATGCTGTCTGTCTGTCCTTCCATCTTGGTAGAGTGGTGAGGCAGGGGCAGTAACCGAAAGAAGCCTGGGCTGGGAGCTAGAAGACCTGGATTAGAACCAGGTCTCAGTTTCCTCTGTGAAAAGGTGTAGGCTAGATGCCTTCTAAAGCCTCTTACACCTTAACGTCCTAGTCTTCCCTGTGAATAAGGTGACCATACACCCTGATTAACCTGCTACAGTCTCAGTTTACACCTTTTAGATCAACCAACCTGTTGACTGTGTTTAGCCCTTCTTTCCTTCTCAGAAGTGTCCCTTTTTGGACAATAATTTACATTGTCATTCTATCTCTGAGTCATTTTTAAATGTAAGCTTTGTACTTTGGTACACAGCTCTAGCTAATTACATATCTCTAGCTAGCATGCTTAAAATTACAGTGCTTCATCCCTCAAGAAAGAAAGGAAGAAAAAGAGGAAGGGAGGGAGGGAGGGAGGATAAAACCAGTGACATAAAAAGAAGTAGGTGTGAGTAAGGGGAGTGTAAAGTTGAGTTTCACCTACTTGGCTAAAGAGATTTAAGGACTCTCCTAACTGAAATCACTGAGGGGTTTTTTGTTTGTTTGTTTGTTTGTTTGTTGGTTTTAGAATAATTGCAGAGGCAATTCTCCTACATAATTCAGCTCACATGGGACCATTTTATTTATTTATTTATTTTTTGCTTTGGGTGTACTTTATTTGCTGAAGTACTTTAAAGCATAGATATCATGACATTTTATGCCAAAATATGTCATTATAAATCTCTTTAAAAAACAAAACGTTTTCCTGCATAATCACTAAATGCATTGCCATACCTACCAAAGCTAACAATTCTAGTCCCCAGCTGATAATTATATTTCCCTAATTGCCCATGGGACCATTTGAAATTTCTATTGCATATTTAGAACTGGTTATTTATATTCTGCTTAATGGGCACTGATGTTGCTGCCTAAGTGTGACTCACTCCCTTTTATCATCAGACATCATTTATATACAGGGTTGGTCAAGGCACATAAGTTAAATCGAGAGAAAAGGGACTAATGCTAAAAACTAGCCATTTTGAAGTCACAAAGATCAACACAGCTGCTCACATAGGCCGAAATCTGCCCTCGGGTATCCACAAGCAATTCTCAAACGAATAATCACAGAGTTTAGGGTACTAGTTTAAACTTGTCTTGAGAATTTCAGGCTTAAATAACTTCTTTATTACTGAGGCTACTTAAAAGAAATCCTTCAACAAGTACCTAAACCTAGTTAAACATGTATGTCTTACATAAAAGTTTTAGTTTAAAAATCAGATAAGGGAAAAGAGATTTTGCTGGAAATAGTGATGAAAGATCCTAAGTCTTCCTTTTTCTGGGATTAAAAAAGTCTACCGCAAGCTACTGTAAAAACCCAAAGCCATATCTAAACTAATGAAATAGAACAAAATTTCGACAAATATTCATGATATTTGGATTAAATCTTACTGAACTTTCATTGGAATCTGAATATTTTGCTTGTTTTTTCAAGCTAGAAACAGATACGTATGAGTGTCTAATGGACTTCATCATATAAAAAACATTTAGATATTTCTGGTGAAGAGGTACCTGGCAGACAGGTCTAATCTCAAAAACTACCATTCTAGCCAGAAGGATCTACTTTGTTGTTGTTGTTTTTTTTAAAATTACAAAGCCATCTGAGAAACAAATGCTGTTAATATTTAAACTCAAATGATATTGGATCTTGATATAGCTGACTCAAGACTATGTATATAGATAATGCTGATGTGTGTGGGAAGCAGTGGCCATAATTTCCATAAGCCCTATGGGAAACTGGGGGTGGAGGGTGAGCATGGGGGTCAAGGAGATACGAAGAGACCTCAGTCCAGATCTTCCTAGCTTGACTTTGAATTGATCTTGCTGCCTGGGACCTGACTCAGGTTTTGGTAGACCATTTCTCTCGTAACTGGACTCCTGCCCACTCAGTATATGCCCGCCTGGTAGTTTAGTCTCCATCCTCCCCTGGCCACATCTCCTGCCAGCCAAATGCCTGAACCTACTGCCTCTGAATATTTGAGCTTCCATTTTCTTAAAACCATCCTTCCTTGAGAAACCAAAGAGAAAGGAGCACAGGGTGGCTACCGTAAGCAATAAACACAAGGTGTCCTGGCTCCCTGAGCGCCACTCTCTGGCTCGGCGAGCTCATATTCTTTGACACTAGGAATCACACACCAGACAATCCAGGAAACAATCCTGCCCAGTGCTCAGACTCCCTGGCTGTCTGGGTAGATGTTTACGTACCTCTCTAAGTTCCAATACCATTGTCAAAGCCACCTGCGGAAGACATCTCCAGCTATGAGCTAAGCTATTACCTGCCCCACTCGGAAGGTCAGTGAAGTGAAAGAAGGGTCTCCCGAGAAGAGTTCAATGCTGAACATTTCACCTGAGAAATTCTCACTTGTCAACTTAAATGGCGGGGACAGGTGCTCCTAGGAGAGTTTTCGACTTTACGAAACTTGCCCCATGGGCCAAATCTACTTCCGTTCAAGGTTTTTCCATTCTTGGCACAGCATATGCATGCTGGCCCCTGATACCAGTCCTAGAGAAGAGAGATTTCGGCTCTGCAGGACCTCCTGAGAGCCGCTTAGCAATGTCTCTGTTAGGGTAAAGAATGTTCAAGAAACAAGAGCTGTCGTAGCTCCTTAACTAAAATGAATATCCAAGTCTTACTTATAAACTTGATCGCCATTCCGATAACACTGGCTGTAGCAAAGATCAATAGACCTAATTACCCTGTCCTACATATTCTGAGGACTATCCTCTGGGGAAAGTATTATTGGTGGAAAGTCTATATGCAGCATTAAGTATTAATAACACTCTCAGGTTTTCTGAAAGGAAAGGTAAAGTCAGGGGAAAAAAAAAAAAAAACAACTCTGATTCTCTGACCATCATTAGAAAACCAACCTGCCCGTGAACGTCAATATTATGTCAATAATTCTGAAGAAGAATGAAAGAAGTGTGCCGCACAACCACCCATCAAATGGAAGAACACTAGGTGACATTCCTGATGAGCTTGTATAATTAGTGAGGGTTTGGAGCTAGTGGTGCACAGAGCACCCATCAGCAGACGGCTCTCTGGTTAGTTAAAATTCTGGAGGACATGCCAATGTTTCTTCTTTCCACTCTGCTCCCTAGAATATCCTGAGAAAGCAACCCGCAACTTATTGTCGACGCAGCTCTGGGCACTGGGTAGAAATAGTGGATGAACAGCAGTAAGATGCTGCTAGAACAATGCCCAGGCTTCCCAAGCACGGAGGGCCTGCGTCATATAAAAGCCACTCCCGATCTCCAGGCAGGGAGGGATTCAATTGCACAAATGTCAGAAATGTAAAGCAGCCGAATATGCCCCTGTGTCAAGAAATGCTGAAGAAATATCTGCACAATGGCATCTTGCAGGCTGTTAGGGCAAACAGTGAGGCTTGGAGCATGGAGAACTGACAGCTGTGCTTTTAGGGGACATTTTCGGATGCAGAGGTCACTGGAGAAATATGTCAGTTGGCGTGGTGAGTTACCCCATGCTAAGAGAAACCAGATCAAATTTTTGGCTGGTTACCCAGGACACTCCGGGATACCTCCTCTATAATATGATTTTCAACCCACATCCTCCTTCAGCAAAGGGAGTATTTGTTTACTCAGTTTTCCCTGTTCTCTGAAGCACACATACTTTGTGGGGCTCCTTGTCAGAAACAGTTCCCCACCCTGGAATGAAATCTGCTGATGTGGTTTCCTCAACTGAGGCTTGTCTGCTCACTGGGAGAGACAAACAGTTTCAATTAAGGACAGCACGTAAGCCTTGTTTGAGATGCTACATTTTGTCAAAACCAGAGCAAGCCAGGGCAAAGGCTGAGCGTAAAGCCCAGAAAGGTCTTTGGAGCAGATTCTTAGTTTTATCAGAATCCCAGAGTCCTAGGAGATCAGAGGACTTAGAGAGTCCACCCAGCCTAATGTTCTTGCTTAACCAAACATTTCCAGAAATGAGAGAAAGGAGGCGCCCAGCTTTCCCCAAGCCACCCACCTTGGCTTTACATTCCAAGTCTCCAAATACCTGAGTTCATAAAAAATAAGTCATGACAGCAAGTTTTTAATAACATGTCTTCTGCATCCAAACTTTGATAGTTTGATAAAACAACCAAATAAACCAAGAAATACAGCAAGTAATTACCAAGAAACTGCTGCAAGTCATGGAACAGAGAATAATGGCAAAACCTGATCCCTGTCCACAAGGTGCTTGGACTGAATCAAAACAAAACAAAACAAAACACAGAAACGTGGAATGAGCACTGAACAAGCAATAAGAAAGTGAACAGCTTCATATTTTGCAGCACTATAAACTCATAAGTAAAGCACAAACCGTGCAAAACAGTGTATTATAAGGTACTAATTGGGCAGTACGGACAATTTGAAAGTACAAGAGAATTTACAAAATGGTGAGAACCGGGGGGGACTGCGACGAGGGAAAGTTCAGGAGCTGGGGCTTGAAGGAAGATTGAACGAATGGGCTCAAACATTCTAGGATGAGGAAACAGCATGAGTAAAAATTCAGAGGTGGGACTGAGGTATGCATTGTGAGAGCATATTTAGGAGAGAGAGCCTTGATGTACATGTCTTCTGGGAGTAAGGTAAGGTTGGAGAGAGACCAGTTTCTGCTAGGTCTGAAAAAGCAGACAGAAGATTTTATGTGCTGTGAGGTAAGCATTAGGGAGACATTTTATGTTCTTTGATAGAAAATCATAGCTCTCTCCTGAAAGTTTACAATGTGTTAGTACTCTGCCAAGCTCCTTTCATGGATTATCTCACTGAGTACTCACAATAAGCCCAGCAGGTAGTACTAGCATTACCCCTATTTTCTTAAGGGGAAAATGAAGATCAGAAATACTAAACAACTTGACTAGGGTTACACAGCAAATAAAAGGTAAAATCAGAATTGTAACCCAGATATAAACACTGTGCTCTTAACCTACCACGCTCTATGTGATGAGGGTAATTTTCAAAAAATAAACCTAGCATCGCTGTAAACCAGAGAGGGTTGTAACCTCAATAATCCAGTCAACTAGGAGAAAAGGTCCCAGGAGAAGGTAGTGAAAGTTAAGAACAGAGAAAGGGTAAATCCTAGAGGCAATGGTGATGTACTGGACGTGTAGGGGAAAGCAAAAGATGCCTTGGAGAAGAGAAATGGCACTAGCAAAAGTGAGGGAGGGCTAAGATGAGTAATTAGTTTGCAGGGAGGTGGTACAAAGGCTAAATTAAATTTTAGGCATGTTGACTTTGAGGGGACAATGGAAAATGTCCAGTGGAAAGCCGATGGTATGAGCCTGAAGATATACCTTTGCTTTGTGTATGGCCCCCTAGAGAAATCTGCCAACCTATTCCCCAGAAAATGTACACATGTGCATACCTGAAATTCTGCTTCACATTTCAGAGGGCCAGTGACTCTTCAAAACCCACCCACAGTACCTTTGGCACAAACCATGAGTAATAAACTGAGGATGAAGATATACAGATTGGGGAGTTTTATGCATAGTGGGTATCTCTTGACTTCAAGAGAGAGTGGGTATCACGGACTTCTCTTGACTTCCAGGAACCTGCCCTTTCTGGTTCCCACCTTCCTCTCCGATCACTACTTTTCCATTTCTTTGTTTGGCTCCTACTCTTTTTCCTGTCCAGTAAAATTGGGTACTAACCAAGAACCTAGAATAGCCTTGACCCTCTTCTGTCCTCTATACAGGTTCAGCTGGTTGATGTTTATAGAGATTTTGTGAATATCAAATGAAATAATACGTGCAATTTGAACAGCACAGTCCCTAGCTTATAAATCGCTCTTAGCAAACGGTAGCCATGATCACAAGCTGAGAAAAACAGAAGAAAGAAATTGGTTGACTGAGACAAAGATCAAGCCTTGAGAAGTTTCGAAAAAGAGCAATATTAGAGAAGCCCATGGAGATGAGGATGTCACAGAAGGAGAAAGAGGATGGTTAGTGGTATAATGTGCCTCAACAAGAGGAAGAGAATAATTTTAAACTCTATTTGAATTGTCTCGAGTTAAAATCAGGAAAGAAGACTCTTCGTGCTCCAGGTCAAAGTACTACTTCCCAAGATGCACAGCGGTGATTCATCTCCTCTCCAATAAGGTGCCTCGTGATGACACAAGAACACCAGTTTGTTGCAGTGGTAGTGATGGTTGCTACAGTTTATAAGTTAACTGTCATCATTAGAAAAATTGGAACATGAGCCCTCCAAAAATATTCCAACAAACTCGGAAGACAGTTTTCAAGCTGAAAGTTCAGAAGTCGAGCATCTCTCAGAAGTCAGTTCTCCGCTAATCAGGTCCCATGCATTTAGAACAGCTATGGAGGCAAAAATGTCATGCAAACATGCCTCTGGCAGCATTTAAATGAAACAGCATCCTCTTATCAGTTCCCAGCCCGGTCTCTCCCAGCATATGCTTCTCAACATACAAATAAGTGCCATGCTCTTACATTTGCAAATAGATTAATCAGGTCTCTTGAAAAATTGGGAGGATTTCTTCCAGTTTCAAGGGGTAAGATCTTAGTTTCCTAAACTAAGCTTGATGGGCCACGTACCAAGAGAGGTGTAGCTCTCTGAGCTTCTTATTTGTAGTTTTTCCTAAACAAACAAACCAATTTACTACTTCTGGGGAGCCAGGAAGTGAAACTAGAGCTCTACTGGTTGACTTTAAGAATGTAGGGTTACACAGGGAACTCTACTTCACTTTGCTGTTTGGTAGAAACTAACACAACATTGTAAAACAACTATACCTCAATTTCAAAAAATAAATTAAAACATTTAAAAAATAAATAAGATGGTAAACAATGAGAGAAAAGGAGGGGGGGCCTTCAGGTATTGTATAATATGTTTATTAAACTTCCTTAATTTCTTAAAAAAAAAAAAAAAAAAAAAAAAAAAAGAAAGTAGGGTTAAGTTCTATCAGTCTGCTCCTGAATCACATATTAGAAGTCAGCAGGACTCCTGGGGAAGGAAATGCTTATTTTTCCCCTGGCAACCGGGTATTAGCACTAGAAAATATGTGCATATGGAAGAGGGAGGAGGTGGAGAGTATCTGAACCATTTCTGTAAATAAACAAGTCAGTGAGTATGATGCATAATTCCTAAAATTTGCATCTGCAAATTTGCATTTCAGATTTTCTCAACAATTATAATGCAAGTTAGCTCGCTTTTCACTCCTGCTTTCCCCCTCCCGTGATCATCGCCAATTTCAGCTGTGATTCACTAAATATTTTTCCCCATTGGAAATTATAAAATGATATCCTAGCTCATTGTTTCTTTTCATATTGAACTTCATTGGGTTTTCAGACATTTACACTGTCAGCTCTCCTTCCCTTACTGTAAAATCTTTTTTATCGACAATTCAATCATGTCAAGTTTGGAACAGGAGAGGCACTGATTTGATCAGCTACCATTGGATTTACAATATATAAATGACAGCACCATATCTGGCCCTCGTCTAAAGCAGCTGCCTTTTATCGATTTATATTCCACTAGCAAGGAAGAAAAACTACAGCACAATGTAGTGGTATGGTCCAAGATCAATACCAATTTTTTTCTTAATGACACAAAGGCCAAGATAAGGACAGCATAAGTCAAAGCTAGACAGATCAGATTTGTCCGATATCCCTTTCAATTACTGAAGAGCATGCACAGGGATGTACAACATTAAAGCAAAGGAGAATATTATTCCAAGTGGTTTAAAATTATGACTTCAAACAAGACAGAGTAGCATCCTCCCCAAGATATGGAATTGAAATGAGCTGAGAATGGAGGACCACCCTTCCCACGTTGGTCTAAAGCAGCTGGGCATCTCCAGAGTTAGTCTAACTACTAGATCTCAGAGCACTGATCCAGCTGTGTAATCCCAACAATGAGGATTTCAACCAGGGCTCTAGAACCAAACATCCTGAATTCCTTAGATGTTGGTATTGAACAATAGGTAATGAAGAGTGAAATAGACTGGTTGCCCCCCAGAATATAATCATGTTACAGGAAATTACCCAAACAACTTAACAAGCTCAACAGAGTGGTTAGGCCATATCTACTCTGGGTAAGTTGTAAAGTCATAGCTATCTCCACTATGGCATCAAAAGGCTGCCCAATCCCCTTGGGAATCTGGGCAGATTATTTCAGCAAAAAATGGAGCTGGGTCCAGGTCAAAGCAGTTCTTTTTAAAACTGGTGCACCACGACCCCAACCCTATATCATGGCACACTATGATAAAATCAGTTCCCAGGAATTCTGGAACAAAGAATGCCTTGGTGATTTTCCTCTACTGATGGGTTTTTCAAAACTTGCTACCAACAATGAAGTAGGTAGGGGCTTCTCCTCATTAAACTATGTCTCTGTTCTGCTTGCATATCTTTCTGATAGTCCCTTCCCTTCTACTGTGCCTCTTCAACAGAACACAAACATGGTTAGGCACTTTATTTGACAACAGGGTTTTTTTTTTTGCTGAAGAGTATAAGCTCAACACAGATTAGGTAAATTACAGATAAAGTAGAGGCGGTCACGAGAAGCATGATGAAATCTTGAGAGGGCTTTTGTGAACTATGTTGTGAAGGGAATGCAAATATCTGATCAGTGGCATAATAGATGATGTCTGAATTCCCTCCAGTCCTGAACGCCGATGTTTCTAAGTAATAACAGCTCACATGCCCTATTGCTAGTGAAAAAAAAAAAGGAGTAAAAAGAGCATAAGTCTTCGGAATTAAACTGACTAGGGCCAAAGGGTAGACTCTGCAACCTACCAGCAGTGTGATCTTGGGCAAGTTACTTAGCCTCTCTGTACATCAGTGGCAGACACAATGAAAAATGTGCTGTACGTAAATGTACTAAACGTACATATAGATATGTACATATACATATCTCATTTGATCCTCATAACAATCCTATTAGATTGTTATCTCCATTTGAATACGAAAAAAATGGTTCAGTGAGCTTAAGTAAACTTGTTCAAAGTCATACGTGTTGTAGAGTTTGTATTCAAACCATGATCAAGATGGTTCTAAAATCTACTTTTACCATGACTCCCATCAGGCTACAGTCCTTCTACTCCAATCTAAGCATCAGTTATTTTCTTCACTGTCTCTCTGGTCACTGAGAAATCAAGTTTGGGCCACACAGCTAACCACAACAGAACTGTGTAATCCCATCTACAAAGTGAGTAGCCAATGACAACTTAAATGCCTGCTCAGGAAATGCTTAGAAATAAAACATGGAAACCTCACTTCTTCAAGCCATGTTTGTTACCAGTGTCACCATAATAATATATCTAACTGAAGAGAAACAAGTGTCCCAACTCTAAGGACAAAAAGGGAAGTTGTAACAAGAATGCAAAGAGCAGCATAAGACGTGTATTTTATACAGTCAGTTTTCACTTGATTTTCCAGTAGTGCTGCTAATGCATTTTTTCTTGCAAATTAGTTCAGTATTTACTGAACATAACATCAGATGCTGCAGTTTAGCTGGGGGTAACAGAAGCAGGCATTTCAATCTTGTGTGAAGTAATCAGAAATAGGATGCCTTGTTTTCCATAAAATATCATGACAGGGCTTTTGAGTGACAGTAAAACTGGGGCCACCAGATGAGTTGTGGGACTGGGAAGTTTTCTAAGACCATACTAGTAGTTGGCACAATCAAAAGGTCAGGAAGCCAAAGAAGTAACAGAGATAAAGAAATACACAGACATCAGAAGTCAGAGCAGGCAGTGGGCTCATGTGTTTGGGTGGAGTAATGGGAGAAGTCCATACAAAAAACCATTAATCGAAGCACCTAGCTTGAACACCATACTCTTACATACTTTCTCTCACAGAAAGAATATACCAGCTGTCCTCAGCTAGCAGCAAAGAGGGTAATGATGTCTGGCTGAGCAAAAAAGACACAGAATAACTAGCTGGTAGGTGGGAGATAGTACAGAATGTGATTAGGCACTCTGGCAATCGAGTCTCAAAAGACTGTGGTCAAAATTAAGACTGAGAAAGTACACCAGGAAGTTAGTCCAATAGGCAGCACACAGTAAGATCTCAACAAATTTTTTAGGCCCTGCAAAAAGGATTATGCCTAAAAACCAAAGGATGAAAGTTTCCAAGTGTATGCAAAGTGATCTTTCTAGCCACACATCTGCAGAGCAACATTTTTGATAAAATTGTATTTTTCAACACGTAGTAACTAAAAATGAGGGTAAGTTAATGACCATGGATAACCTCAAAATAGCTTATTTTGGAAATACAAATGTACACGAATTATTGCCAGCTAGCAACATGTGTACTACAATGATTTATAAGCTTTCTGACTTTATAAGAAAGAAAAAAGAATTTTGGTTACATCTATAGCCAGTTATCCATATTTTGAATTTCTATATAATCCTGGCACATTCTTAAGTGGCCCAAGTAAGTGAAGAGCAACAATGCTACAATCCTTATATAGTCAATTGTATCGACCATTTGGGAATATTAGCACAGTGATGGTTCTGTTTAAATTGTAGTGGAATGGGTAGTTACTTTATATCTCTGTTGAAGCATTTCCTTCCTTTTTTCTAGATTATGTACTTAATAGAGACAACCTGTGGCTATAGAGACACAAATAATTTAGAGTCAGAAAACCTAAGACCAAGGCCTAGTTCTACCACTTACAGGATGAGCTAACTCTCTGTGCCTCAGATCCCCCACCTACATAACAAAGGTAATAATATCTGCCTCTCTCAGTGTAGGTATTATTCATCTTTATATCCATGATGGACCTGAAAATTGTGCCAGACAAACAGTGAGCCCATGCCCAAGAAACATCTGTTGCATGGTGATGAAAATTTCAAAAAAAGAGAGTAATTTATGACCCTGGAATTTTGTGTTTGCCAGAAAGATACTCATATTAAAAAACAAATATTGTAATAATCCTACAATTATCACACCACTCAAAATCATTTTACTGAAATATATTGCTTTGACCTGATTTAAACTTCATCTTTGAATTGGCATCACTTGACCCAGTAAACAGGTAACTATATATTGCAGAGACTATGCATTTTTACCTTCCTAAAGGACATGCATAAGTAACACACGCCAAACATTCAAACATATTTAGAAAATACAATTAACCTAATTACCATAGGATATAAACAAGATCCAGAGTCTCATAGTATAATATACAAAATGTCCAGGATATGATCCAAAATTACTTGGCATACAAAAAACTAAAATAAAACAAAAAACAAAATCCAACTCACATGGGCAAAGATGACCTATAGTTGCCAACACTGAGATAACACAGATGATACAGTTATCAGACAAAGATATTAAAGCACTTATAAAAATGCTGCAAAAACTAAGGGTTAACACTCTTGAAAGGAATGGAAAGATAGTATGTTTCTGCAAAGAAACAGAAGGTATAAATGAGACCAAATAGAGGGGCTTCCTTGGTGGCACAGTGGTTAAGAATCCGCCTGCCAATGCAGGGGACCCGGGTTTGATCCCTAGTCTGGGAAGATCCCACATGCCATGGACCAACTAAGCCCGTGCGCCACAACTACTGAACCTGCACTCTAGAGCCCACGAGCCACAACTACTGAGTCTGCGTGCCACAACTACTGAAGCCCACGTGCCTGGAGCCCATGCTCCGCAACAAGAGAAGCCACCGCAATGAGAAGCCCGTGCACCGCAACGAAGAGTAGCCCCCACTCACCGCAACTGGAGAAAGCCCGTGTGCAGCAACAAAGACCCAATGCAGCCATAAATAAATAAATAAATAAATAAATAAATAAATAAAATCTATTAAAAAAAAAAAAAACCCGAACAAACAAAAAACCTCACTAGGTGCATTCAATAGCAGAATGGAGATGACAAATAAAGATAAAACAATATAAATTCTCCAATCTCAGTAACAGAGAGGAAGAAGATTGAAAAAAGAAAATGAACAGAGGTAAATAAATAAATAATAAATAAATAAATAAATAAATAAAAAAATAAATAAAATCTATTAAAAAAAAAAAAAACCCGAACAAACAAAAAACCTCACTAGGTGCATTCAATAGCAGAATGGAGATGACAAATAAAGATAAAACAATATAAATTCTCCAATCTCAGTAACAGAGAGGAAGAAGATTGAAAAAAGAAAATGAACAGAGGCTCATGGATCTGAGAGATAACAGCACGAAGTCTAATATTTGTACCATCAGAGTCCAAAAAGAAAAGGAAGATTATGGTACAGAAAAACATATTTAAAGAAATAGAGGCAGAAATTTTCCCAAATTTGGAAAAAGACATAAATCTACAGGTTGAAGAAGCTCAGAAAATTTCAAACTGGATAAAGCCAAAGAAATCTATACCCAGACACATAATAATCAAAATGCTGATGACTAAAGAAAAAGAAAAAAAATCTGGAAAGTGGCCAGAGAAAAATAACATATTGCTTACAATGCAATAACAGTTGGAATGACTGTGGATTTCTCATGTGAAACCATGGAGCTAAGTAAGAAAAAAGCAGCACATTTTTAAACAGCTGAAAAGAACTGAAGATGAAATAAAAACATTCTCAGGTGATGGAAAACTATGAGAATTCAAAGCCACTGAACTGCTAGAAAGGAAATTCTTTGTAGAGAATGGAAATGATACCAGAAGGCAAACTAGAAAATCAAAACTGAAGGAAGAGAAGCAGAAATAATGAATATCCAGATAAATAAAATAGACTATTTTTCACCTCTTGAGTTCTTTAAAATATGCATCACAGATAAAAGCAACCATTATAGCACAGTCTGTCAGGATTTTCAATGTATTTGGACAAAACAATACAAGATAAAAGGGAGTAAAAAGGGGTCTATACAGTGGAAGATTTCTGCATTCAGCTTAGGGTGGTAAACTATGGATTGTAAAAAGACTGTGAAAAGTAAAGTGTGCATATTATAATCCCTAGAGCAACCACTAAAAAAAAAAACTATACAAAGACATATAGTAAAACATAAAGTAAAATGGAATAACAAAAAAATGTTCAAATAAGCCAAAGGAAAACAGAAAATGAGAAAATGAATGAGAAACAGAAGGGAAAAAAACAGAAAACAATAAATAGATAGGCTTTAGATCCAAATATATCAATAATGACATTAAATGTAAATGGTATAACAACCAATTAAAAGATAGAGATTGTAAACTAAGCTGTCTACAAGAGATCCATTTCAGATATGATGATATAGCTACATTTAAAAGTAAAAAAATAGAGTAATGTTAGCAAAGATGGCAGAGTAAGGACTTCTGAAAATTTGTTCCTCCATAAAAGCAATAAAAAACTGGCCAAAATGTGAGAATCAAAACAATGGAAATTAACCAAAGGCTCGGAGCAATCCAAAGAGCATTTATTTTTTTTTAATGTCTGTATCTTGGTGAGAACAATGAACTTTGAGAAATTTTTAATTGTCTAAAACTATCTCCTGTTCTCCAGCTTGGCAGTAGCCTTAAAAAGTAACAGCTTGAATTCCTGAAGGAGCAAAATGGAATTTAAGATCTCTCAAAGCCTCATTCCTGAAGAATTGTCATGAACTGACCCGTCTGGAGATTCCCTGGAAGACCCAAATTAAAGGCTCTCTCTATTAGACCTGATTCGGAATACACCTAGTACAAAAAGCATTTTCCCTGTGTGGGGTGTGACAGGGTGTTTTTCAAAGAAAATTACTGACAAGTATTTCAAGTTTGTGACTGCCTGAGGTTGTAGATAACAGCTACAGCAAAGAACACACTATAGCTTAGCAGAAAAACCTGGCGAAGTCATATCCATAGGGGCTTTTAAAATATTGGACATATTCCTGGGAATATAGATGGTTATGCACATATGTTGGACGGTGCTTATGCTCAAGAGAAAGACCTGGGAAGGCATTAAGATCTCACTTACAGTTGACTTTGAGGTTCTATGCAAGCAACAAGTGATGGCTCAGGCAGAATTGTCCACTGCTTGACCGAGTGCTGAAGGTATGGCCCAACACACACAAAGAGCCACAGCAAAGACTGGAAATATTGATTGTTCCAGGCATTTAAGGAAATCTCAGTCCAATCGTTAGCTGAACACTAAGCTAACAAAACAGAAACTTCAGTGGCCACACACAGCATAGAACATAGACTTAGGAAATTAATTCATAAAACTCTCTAAACAAACAAATACGAATAAAACAAGTAGCAAAACCAGCAAATATTGGGAAGAGGGTAGAATCTGATGTCCAGAGTTCTCACATTGTACTATTTAAAATGTTTGGTTTTTAACAAAAATAATAACAAGACATGCAAGGAAATAAGAAAATTGTGGCCCATACAGAAGGGAAAGAAAGCAATCAATAGAAACATACTGAGGAAACATAGTCATTGGACTTACTGGACAAAGATTTTGAATCAGTTATTTTAAATACGTTCAAAGAGTTAAAAGAAACTGCATCTACAGAACAAAAGGAATGCATGAGAATTACTGTCTCAACCTAAAGAGAATATTAATAAAGAGAAAGTATTTTAAAAAACTAAATAGGAACTCTGGAGTTAAAAAATAAAATAATGAAAATGAAAAATTCACTAGAGTGGCTCAAGAGCGAACTTCAGCAGGCAAAAGAATGAGTGAACTTAAAGATACATCAATAGAGATTATTCATTTGGAGAACAGAAAGAAAAAAAGAAAGGAAAAAAAAAATGAACAGAGCCTCGGTGACTTGTGGGACACCAAATCAAATAAAACAACATACACACAATGGGTGTCACAGAAGGAAAGAAGAGAGAGAAAGGAGCAGAAAAAATATTGGAAGAAATATTGGCCAAAAATTTCCACAAATTGATAAAAAACATCAATCTACACATCCAAGGAACTCATCAAACTCTAATTAGAAAAACTCAAAGAGATCCATACCTAGACACATCATAATCAAACTTTCAAAAGATAAATACAAAGAGATAACCTTGAAAGCAGCAAGAAAAGAAGTGACTACTGATGAAAGAAATTAAAGATGACACAGGGCTTCCCTGGTGGTGCAGTGGTTAAGAATCCACCTGCCAATGCAGGGGACATGGGTTCGAGACCTGGTCCAGGAAGATCCCA
>NC_041234.1:105208938-105210111 GCF_002837175.3 Physeter macrocephalus
CACAACAAAGAGTAGCCCCCGCTCACTGCAACTAGAGAAAGCCCACGCACAACAGCAAAGACCCAATGCAGCCAAAAATAAATAAATGAAATAAATACGTTTAAAAAATACCTTAAAAAATTACTAAAGATGATACAAACAGATGGAGAGATATACCATGTTCTTGGATTGGAAGAATCAACATTGTGAAAATGACTATACTACCCAAAGCAATGTACAGATTCAATGCAATCCCTATCAAACTACCAAAGGCATTCTTCACAGAACTAGAACAAACAATTTCACAATTTGTATGGAAACACAAAAGACCCCGAATAGCCAAAGCAATCTTGAGAAAGAAAAATGGAGACATGCCACGGAGCAACTAAGCCCGTGTGCCACAACTACTGAGCCTGCGCTCCAGAGCCCATGAGCCACAACTCCTGAAGCCCGGATGCCTAGAGCCCATTCTCTGCAACAAGAAGAGCCACCGCAGTGAGAAGCCCGCGCACCACAACAAAGAGTAGCCCCCGCTCACTGCAACTAGAGAAAGCCCACGCACAACAGCAAAGACCCAATGCAGCCAAAAATAAATAAATGAAATAAATACGTTTAAAAAATACCTTAAAAAATTACTAAAGATGATACAAACAGATGGAGAGATATACCATGTTCTTGGATTGGAAGAATCAACATTGTGAAAATGACTCTACTACCCAAAGCAATCTACAGATTCAATGCAATCCTGACATAAATCACAGCAAGATCCCTTTTGACCCACCTCCTAGAGAAATGGAAATAAAAACAAAAATAAACAAATGGGACCTGATGAAACTTAAAAGCTTTTGCACCCCAAAGGAAACCATAAACAAGATGAACAGACAACCCTCAGAATGGAGGAAAATATTTGCAAATGAAGCAACTGACAAAGGATTAATCTCCAAAATATACAAGCAGCTCATGCAATTAATATCAAAAAAACAAACAACCCAATCCAAAAATGGGCAGAAGACCTAAATAGACATTTCTCCAAAGAAGATATACAGATTGCCAACAAACACATGCAAGGATGCTCAACATCACTAATCATTAGAGAAATGCAAATCAAAACTACAATGAGGTATCACCTCACACCGGTCAGAATGGCTATCATCAAAAAGTCTACAAACAATGAATGCTGGAGAGGGTGTGGAG
>NC_041234.1:105210257-105249040 GCF_002837175.3 Physeter macrocephalus
TGGGCATATACCCTGAGAAAACCATAATTCAAATAGAGTCATGTACCAAAATGTTCATTGCAGCTCTATTTACGATAGCCAGGACATGGAAGCAACCTAAGTGTCCATCAACAGATGGATGGATAAAGAAGATGTGGCACATATATACAATGGAATATTACTCAGCCATAAAAAGAAACGAAATTGAGTTATTTGTAGTGAGGTGGATGGACCTGGAGTCTGTCATACAGAGTGAAGTAAGTCAGAAAGAGAAAAACAAATACCGTATGCTAAAATATATATGGAATCTAAAAAAAGAAAAAAATTGTCCTGAAGAACCTAGAGGCAGGACAGGAATAAAGACGCAGACGTAGAGAATGGACTTGAGGACACGGGGAAGGGGAAGGGGAAGCTGGGATGAAGTGAGACAGTGGCATGGACATATACACACTACCAAATGTAAAACAGATAGCTAATAGGAAGCAGCCACATAGTACAGGGAGATTAGCTCAGTGCTTTGTGTCCACCTAGAGGGGTGGGATAGGGAGGGTGGGAGGGAGACGCAAGAGGTAGGAGATATGGGGATATATGTATATGTATAGCTAATTCACTTTGTTATACAGCAGAAACTAACACACCATTGTAAAGTAATTATACTCTAATAAAGATATTAAAAAGAAAGAAAGAAAGGAAGTGACTCATTTACAAGGAATCATCAACAAATTGGCAGCTGATTTCTAATCAGAAACCATGGAGGCTAGAAGGCAGTGGATTAACATATTCAACGTGCTGAAAGAAAAAAAACGAAAACACCAAGAATTCTATATCCAGCAAAACTATCTTCCAAATAAAGGAGAAATTGGGAGTAACTGTTTAATGGCTACAGGGTTTTCTTTTGGGGTGATGAAAATGTTTTGAAAGTAGATAGAGACAGTGGTTGTACAACATTGTTAATGTACTAATTGTCACTGAATTGTTCACTTTAAAATGGTTAATTTTATGGTATGTGAATTTCACCTCAATTTTAGAAATGAAGTATAAATTTAAAACTTTCCTAGAAAAACTAAAAGAACTTGTCACTAACAGACCTGCACTACAAGAAATACTAATCCTTCAAGCTAAAATGAAAGGACATAGACAGTGACTCTGATCTACATGAAGAAACAAAGAACACCAGTAAAGGTAACTCCATAGGTAAATATAAAAGAGAGTATAAATGTATTTTTTTGTTTATAATTCTTTTTTCCTCCTACTTGATTTAAAAAACAATGACGTAAAGCAAACATTATAAATCTGTGTTTATGGAAACACAATGTATGAATATATAATTTATGAAAATAATAGCATAAAGAAGAGGGAGGAACAGACCAAAGTTTTTGTATGCTATTTTAAGCTGGTATTAACTGAACTAGGTTGTCATAAATTAAGAAGTTAACTCTGTGATAACCTATATGAGAAAAGAATCTGAAAAAGAATGAATATGTGTATATGTATAACTGAATCACTTTACTGTACACCTGAAACTAAAACAACATTGTAAATCAACTATATTGCAATAAAATTTTTAAAAATAAAAAAAAAAAATTTAGGGCTTCCCTGGTGGCGCAGTGGTTGCGTGTCCGCCTGCCGATGCAGGGGAACCGGGTTCGCGCCCTGGTCTGGGAGGATCCCACATGCCGCGGAGCGGCTGGGCCCGTGAGTCATGGCCGCTGAGCCTGCGCGTCCGGAGCCTGTGCTCCGCAACGAGAGACACCACAACAGTGTGAGACCAGCAAATAAATAAATAAATAAATAAATAAATAAATAAATAAATAAATAAAATTTTAAATTAAAGGGTTTTTGCTTGGATACTGAAAAAAAAAAAGAAATATCTAGAATAGGCAAATCTATAGAGACAGAAAGTAGATTAGTAGTTGCCTAGGACTAGAGGGAATGGCAGCATTGGAGTTCATGGCTAAGAGGTGCAGGATTTCTTTGGGGGTAATGAAAACACTCTAAAATTGACTGTTATTATGGATGCGCAACTCTGTGAATATACGAAAAGCCACTGAATTGTACACTTTAAATTGGTGAATCGTGTAGTATGTAAATTATATCTCAATAAAGCTGTTAAGAAAAAAGCAAAATAAAAAGAAGTTAATAAGACAAGAACTAAGAGAATAACTACAAATATATAGCAAAAGAAGTGACAAGGGAATTAAAATGGCATAGTAAAAATATATATATTTAAAACAAGTCAGAAATGGACGAATAGTGGGACAAGAAAAGATGTAAAATATAGACAACAAATAGCAAAATGACAGATGTAAACCCTACCTTATTAGTAATCACATTAAATGGAAATTTATTACACTCTCTAATTAAAAGGCAGAGATTAGCAGCATAGATATAAAAACATAATCTAACTATATGTTGTCTACAAGAGACACCCTTTAGATTAAAAAACACAAATATTTTCCAAGTAAACAGATGGAAAAAGATATAGATACACCATGAAAACAGTAATCAAAAGAGAGCTGGAGTGGCTATACTAATATTAGTATTATACTATTAACAATATCAAAAACTTGTTACTAGACACGAAGGACACTGTATAAAGGTAAAGGGTTAATCCACCAGGAAGATTTAACAATTCTAAACATATCTGGATCTAAGAACTCCAAAATACATGGAGCAAAAGCTGACAGAATAAAAGAAAGAAATAGACAATTCAACAATAATAGTCGAAGACTTCAACACCCCACTTTCAATAATGTATAGCACAACTAGACAGAAGATCAGCAGAGAAACAGAAGACACAAACAACGCTATAAACCAAGTAGACCTAAAAAACATTTATACAATGCTCCCTCCAAAAACAGCAGAATGCACATTCTTCTCAAGTGTCCATGGAACGTTCTTCAGGATGGACCACAAAGCTAAAACAATTTTAAATAATTTTAGAAGATTGAAACGATACAAAGGATGTTCTAACCATAATGGAATGAAATTAGAAATCATAACAAAAGGAAATTTGAGAAATTCACACATATGTGGAGATTAAAAGCAAAACTATAGAAAATAAATTACCATGCAAACACTAATCAAAGAAAACTGGAGTGCCTATATTAAAATCAGAAAATGTAGACTATAGAGCAAAAAGAATTATCAGGGAAGTATCACATTACATAATGACAAAAGCGTCAATCCACCAAGAAACTGTACCAACTATAAATATGCATGCACCTAACAAAAGGGCTTCAAAACACATGAAGACTCAATATAGTAAAGATGTCAATTCTCCCCAAATTGATCTATGTGTGTAACATGATTGCAACCAAAATCCCTGCAAGATTTTCTCTGTACATACAGACAAGCTGATCCTAAAATTCCTATGGAAATCAAAAAGATCCAGAAAAACCAAAACAATTTTGAAACAGAAAAATAAAATTAAATAAACCACAGCACACAATTTTAAGCCTTACTATAGAGCCCCAATACTATAGACAGTGACAGTATAGTATTGATATAGATCTATGGAATAGAACTGAGGACATAGGTCCACACATACATGACCAATTGAGCTTTCACAAAGGTTCAAAGGCCATTCAACGGAGCAAAAACAGTCTTTTCCACAATGGTGTCGGAATAATTAGACACCTGTATGGAAAAATAATGAACCTCTCCTTAAAATCATGTCTAATGCAGAGATTAACTCAAAATTGTAAAACTATAAAATTTTTAGAAGAGAACATGGGAGAAATTGTTTTGACCTGGGGTTGGGTAGAGTCCTTTTACATGACACCAAAAGCACAAACTATTACAGAAAAAAAATGATCACTTGGAGTGATTCACCACAAGTAAAACTTTTGCTTTGAGAAAGAGACTTTTAAAGAAAACAAAAAGACAAGCTACAGATTAGAAGAAAATATTTGCAAATCATATATTCCACAGTGGACTTGTATTTACAATATATAAAGAGCTCTTGCATAATAGATCTCCAAGGGCATTATCCTGAGAGAAAAAAAATCCCAAAAGGTTACAGTCCAATTCCATTTATATGATGTTCTTGAGGTGACAGAATTAAAGTGATAGAAAACAGATCAGTGGTTACTACACACGTTAGAGCTGAGGGAAGAGTGTGACTATCAAAGGGTAACACAAGGGAGTTTACTTGTGGTGATGGAACAGTCTGGTAACCTGATTTTCATGATGTGTATTCAAATCTACACACATAATAAATTTCAGAGAACATTACATGAAAAAGTACATGTAAAAATTAGTGAAATCGTAATAAAGTCTATACCTGAGTTAACAGTATTATGCCAGTGTCAATTTTCTGGTTTTGACAATGTACTATGGTTATATAAAATATTATCATGGGGGCAATCTAGGTGAAGGGTACATAGGAATTCTCTGTACTATTTTCATAATTTCTTGTAATTTGTAAACTATTTCAAAATTAAAAGTTGTATTAAAAGAACTCAACAATATGTAAACAAACAATCTAATTTTAAAATGGGCAAAAGACTTGAACAGACACTTTGCTAAAGAGGATACATATATGGCCAGTAAACACATAAAAAGATGCTCAACATCATTAGCCACTGTGGGAATGTAAATTAAAGTCATTGTTGAGATACCACTACACACCTATTAAAATGGCTAAAGTAAATATTGCTGACAATACCAAGTGTGACCAGGATCTGAAGTGACAGCAACTCTCATCCATTGCTGGTGGGAATGCAAAATGGTACAGCTGCTCTGGAAAACCATTTGGCAGCTTCTGATAAAGTTAAGCATACATTTATCATATGACCTAGAAATCCTACATCTAGGCATTTATCCCAGAGAAATGAAAACTTATGGAACTTATGTTAACACAAAAACCTATACTCAATTGTGTATAGCATCCTTATTTGTAATTTCCCCAAAATGGAAACAACCCAAATGTCCTTCAACTTGAGAGTGTAAGAACAAATTGTAGTACAGTCAAACCATGGAATACTACTCGGCAATAGAAAGGAACACTCTATTCATACATGCAACAACTTGGATAAATCTCAAAGGCATTATGCTGAGTGAGAGAAGTCAGTCTCAAAAGGCTGCAACACTGTAAGATGCCATTTATGTGACATTCTGTAAAAGGCAAAACCATAGTGATAGAGAACAGATCAGCGTTGCCATGAGTTACGACTGGGATGCTACAAAAGAGTAGCAAGAGGAAGTTTTTTGAAGTGATGTCTGTTCTGTATCCTCATTCCGGTGGTGGTCACATGAATTTATAGATGTGTTAATAATCAAAAACCTGTACACCAAAAGAGTCTGTATGCTAACTAACTGTATGCTAAGTTTTAATAAAATTAACCTAATTATGCCAGTAATACTATCATTTCACAATCTAGAGATTTAAAACTAAGAGCACGTGTACACATAGTGCTTACAAAGTACAGGCATTTTTCTAAGTATTTTACAAATATTAACTCATTTAATTTTCACAATAACCCTACGAGGTAAGCACTAGAATTCTCGCCATTGTACACACTGGGAAAGTGATACACATTGAGGTTAAACAATTTGTCTGAGATGACAGAGCTAGGAAGTGGTGGCGCTGGGGTTAAAGCCACGCTTCAGCCTAAGTCCAGAGTCTCTGCTGTTTAACTGTGAAGCTTTACCGTGTTCTATGCTATATGCTATGAGCTCTTTAGAAGATAGTCTCTCCTCATTAATAAACCTATTTGAGGTACTTATTAACTGATACATTTTTAAGACAGCCCTTAAGATTTGAATTCAAACAATCAACTAGTCAGAAAGAGACAAAAAGAGGAAGCAAAAGATCTATCTGTCATAATTTACACCTCACTTTCCCACTTACTATACTGATTGTGGCTGGTTTCTTGCCAGGAAGTTTTTTGTTCTCCTTGCATAAATCCATACAATACCTGCTATTTAAATATAGACAAAAATGAACCTTTCTCATTCGCAAAATTGCTGAAGGAAGTTTGGCTTTCTTATAGTAGCTGGAGAAGCGGAGAAGGGGGAGTTTTTGAACTTCTTTGCTGGTATTAAAATTAATTTCTAAAGGCATGTAGGACATCGGTACTAAAAAGATTATTAGTTTATACAGTCTTAATTTGTGTTTGTTCCTACCACATTGCCTTTGCCTCCATTCAGAATAGTTAATGAAAACTCACAC
Source organism: Physeter macrocephalus (assembly GCF_002837175.3). Lineage (NCBI taxonomy): Eukaryota > Metazoa > Chordata > Mammalia > Artiodactyla > Physeteridae > Physeter > Physeter macrocephalus. The sequence goes on from NC_041234.1 coordinate 105,216,412, forward strand.
ATGCCAAAGTGCTGAGCAAAGACAAAAAAACAAGTAATACAAAATCTCTCCTTGGGGAAAAGAAAGAATAGATGTTAGAGAGGACCATGCTTAGTTATTGTTTTTGAAATAAATTTGACCAGAAAAATTAATCGGGTGGTGCTGTTTAAATCGTACTGTCTCTTCAAGGTCTGATTTTACTTCAAGGGGAAAACAAAGCCAGATATGTTGTTTTGGGAAGGAAATGGATCCTGTGGGGTTTTATAGTTAGGATGCCTTTGGATCGCTTCCTTCTTTTATGTGTTCAAAATAAGTCCTAAATGAAGGGATAATTTCATGAAGTAGACAGGGAATGAGCCTGATTAGAGGTTAGGAAATGTATAAGAGCAAGAATGTATATAAGTTCATCGTTAAACAGCCCTGGACACATTCAGTGACTATCCTCAAATCCACATTAACATGCCACAGACAGCTGTACTTTCTAAGGTCCACCATTTGAGAATTAAACTGCCTGTTTATATTTCAAATGCCTGACTCTGCCAGTGACTGGAAAGTGTGAGGGCAGAAGTGCACCAGGGGCCAGGAAGGAGGAGGGAGGGTCTGATGAAAACTGGGAAGAGAGAGTGATACATTTGCTATTCATTCAACTAACAGGCACTGAGCACCTGCTAAGTGCTGGGCAATGCCCCAAGGGCAGGACAGAAGTTGAAGGAATATGCAGTGAACACATACTGAAGGGCTTTGTATTCTATGCCAAGGAGGTTTACATTTTATGTCTTTTGTTTAAACACAAATAATCCATGTTTACTGTACAGTATTTTAAGAATACAGAAAACAAAATGTTAAAAAGAAAACAACCCTGTAATTCCACCACCCAAAGCTGCACGCTCTCTCTTTGTGTCTGTGTCTGTCTTTCTCTCTTTCTAGATAGATAGATATGTCTCTCTCTTTACCTCTGTCGAGAGGAATATGTGTACACTCTTCCCCTCTTTCTCTCTCACATACACACACACAGAGGGTTTTTCTCACTTAAAAAATATAGAATGACTATTCATATAATTAAATCTTCTTCAACAGTATTTTTTAATAGCTGCATAGGATTCTATCATATTGCTATTTCATAATTTAACCAGTCCTTTATTGCTTGTTGTTTCCTATTTTTGCAATTATAGTAGCAGTTATTTTGGAAATGCAATCGTATTTGCATTCCGTGACAGCTGTTGTCCAGAAACATGGCAGTTTCAGGCTGCCCCAGGGTAGAACTGCTAAAGAGAAAAAGAAGAGTAGAAGATCACTGAATGATAAATAAGGAGAGAAGTTGGGCATTTTGTGGAAACAAAAAAAGGGGTTCATGTAAGGCGGTTCCTACTAGAGAGAGAATAGTAAGAGGGAGGAAAGGCTCCGTCCATGCTGTGGGCCCTGGTTAAGTTATTCGCTCAAAAAAACTTTATTGAATGCCTACTGAAAACATACGAATCAACCCAAACTCTGGATCCTAGAATAACCTAACCAAGGTTTCCAATATGATTTCCTATGCAAGTTATCATCAGTCAGTGGTTCACCTGAGGCATCTGACCATTGACAAAGAACTGACTGGGCATGGTAGCTAGATGATCACCAACATTTCGCAAGTTCTATTTCCGTATTAAGTTAAATCATCAGAAAGCCAAGTACCTGGACCATATTATCTCAGCCTCCAAAGAAATGTCTAAACTGAATTACGATTTAATATTACATTCTCACCCTTTATGTACAAGGTCGTACAGGAATTATCCATTTCAACAGGGTTGTTGTTCCTTTGCAAAACTGTAGCTGAAGATGTCTGATATAATCTATTATCTCTCACAGAAGGGTCCATATAATAAATTTCATGATAAAAGTTGTCTGGGTAAAAGAAGTATACATACATATTTTTTTCTACAGTAACAATAAAAACTATACAAGCCAATGTATCTTCCTGTTTACTTTTTGCTGCTAGGAAACAGACGATTGGATTGGCCTGTCCAAATACTTCATGGCGTCCACCCTTTCTGTTTCCTTTAGTTTGTCTCCTTCGTTTTTATGTTTTAAAGGTCCTATGTTTATACTGTTTAATTTTGTACCACCACCTCAGATCCTTTTGAAGGTATATGGAACGAAAGGAATCTTAAATAAATCTGTCACTGAAAGCTTTTAACAACTGGGCCACATGTTACTAAAACCTGGCTCAATGGTTATCAATATCTGATTGGGGCTGTGAGACTTGATATTTGTTAGGTGATAATTTTGATTGTGGTGTAATTAGTCTCCATGTGATTCATGTCTTGAAATGTGCCATTCTAATTCGTTTTCATAACATATAAATGTACACATGCAAGTGCTAATGATGTAGCATTTCAAGATGACTAAACCTCTAGAGTAATCTATAACTCCCATCTTTAATGAATATAACCCTGAGCTGTCCCTTTTCTGTGCAGAAAGCAATAAAGAATGGAACGAAGCCAACTGAAAATTGTATGAATGTGCTCTTCTCTCTTCTCTACCTCTGATCTGAAGAGAAATGACTTACAGTGAAGCCTACTTAAAACCCTTCAATGGCTCTCCACTTAAAAGAGTTTTTATCTTCGGGATAAAGTCCAACAGCTATGGTAAGATGTTCATGCTAGCTTAAGTAAAAAAGGCAAATTACAGAACAATATGATCTCAATTTTATCACACATACACAAATAAAATAGACCAAAAATGGGCACGGAAATTGACAATAGGGTTAAAAATTATTCTTTTTTTAAATCAATATATTCTTATTTTTCTAAAATAAGCATGTGGGGCTTCCCTGGTGGTGCAGTGCTTAAGAATCCGCCTGCCAATGCAGGGGACACGGGTTCGAGCCCTGGTCCGGGAAGATCCCACGTGCCGCGGAGCAACTAAGCCTGTGCGCCACGACTACGGAGCCTGCACTTTAGAGCTCGCGAGCCACAACTACTGAAGCCTGCGTGCCACATCTACTGAAGCCCGCGTGCCTAGAGCCCGTGCTCCGCAACAAGAGAAGCCACCACAACGAGAAGCCCGCGCACCACAACGAAGAGTAGCCCCCGCTCGCCACAACTAGAGAAAGCCTGCGCGCAGCAACGAAGACCCAACACAGCCAAAAATAAATAAATAAAATGTATAAAAATAATAATAATAAAACAAGATAAGCATGTGTTAGTTCTGTCATCAGGGAAAGAGAATCATTCTTCTGAACAGTTCAAATATTCACATATTCCAGAAATTAGACACCCCACTGGAGGCACGGTGGAGCTGGTACAATACTATAAGCCTCTCTCTTTAGATTGAGTACACCTGGGCTGTGAAAAGACGCATGATATCCACAAAGTGTCACAGCCAATGAATGGCAGAACTTAGAACAGATCCAGGGCTCCATCCAGTAGAGTGCTCTGATGCCCCAGCTACCTGTCTGAGCTCTGGCAAGACACTAAGGACTTAGCCCTAGGGGCCAGGCTAAGCTACAGGACTCGAAGATTTCTTCCAACTTTAAGAGTCTATGAAATACAATCTGGCAATACAGCCTTCTCTCGGGTTGGACGTCCTAGAGTCAGACAAAAAGAGAAACAAATAGAAAGCATTTTTAAGGCAAAACAATGTCCAAAGACAGAATCACTTTTGGACGTCTGGAACGGACACAGTCCTAGAATTCAATATATTTTTCTGTTAATTTCAGATTGTACATCTTGCTTGCTTAAAAATAACATTTCGACCTAAATGAAGAAAATATGGCAGAAAAAGAGAGATCTTTTGGCTGGCCTCCTGACCCCTTGGTCCGGAGCTTATTAACGGATATGTTGGGAGATTGATTTTTATTCAGGGACTGGGAGTTGGCCTGAGCTTTCAAATTCCACTGCTTTCCTTCCAATGGAATGGTCCTTCCTTTTAAAAGCTTTGAGCCTCTGAGCTGAGGCTACATAAAGCCTCAGTCAGATCAGTTTATTGTTTTTTTAAGTAAGGGAATGGTGATAAATCAAAGGAGCATGGTAACTTTTGGACCATCGGCTCCCAATCTCTGGTCACAAGACAAATTATGGTGACCAAGAGACATCCTCCCTAAACTCCTGGCTGAACATGGAGTCAAGTATGCAGTACAGACTTTTTGTTTTGGGGACATAGCATAGCTTCAGACAATAGAAATAGTAACAATGGTGACGACTGTAGTGCTTTGTCCTCTCAGCAGCAACTCCCAAAGATGGACCAGGGCAACAGTTCTTCAGAGGACCTCTTGGCCTTGGTCTGTGTTGGGAGACAATTCTCCATGGAACTCTTGTGCTTCTGCATATCTTGTGAACAGAAGAACTGAGTGCCTTTGTTCTGGAATATCTTTTCGAGGATGTTCGTGTGGCAAACAGCCTTGGAAGACAGAGATAGTGTCTAACTCTGAAGGAAAGAGCAGGTTTGCTTAGAAGATACAGCTGAGTATGGTCGAGTATAATGAAGATAATGTCTCTCCCTGGAGCAAAGGGCTGGTGTACTTACTGTCCATTATAAAAGATTTGAGCTCCCTAAACTCAGGGCTCCTCTCCTGTAATTCAACCCACTGAGGGTGCAGCCATCACCTGGCTGTCTTCACATCATCTTGTGGGTATTGGGACTCCGAGGGCCAGGGTAAAAATGCTGATACCCTGGCTACTGCCGTGAGTAATGAACTGTTCTTCGTCTCTGATCCAGGAGTCTTGCGCCTCCTGCCAGCAAGTCAAGTAAAAATTCGACCCATCACAGTTCTTAACAATCTGCGCTCCCTGACTGGACTCCTATAAAATCCATGGAAGCAATTAGGAAGAAAGTACAGAACCTGCAGCCTAAAGGTTAAAGGACTGCTCGTGGCTCAAGATAGTCATCGTGACATAACAACTGCACGTGTTTTTGACAATTAACTACGTTAGTTGCAACTGGGGCCACAGGGTCACAAAACCTCATCAGTGCTTGATTTGGGGCCACAGTGATAAAAGAACAGGCTTAGACCTAACCCAACATGTCTTCAAGGGCGGGTTTAGACAGAAGCTGAACTGCCTTATGAAGTACCTCCTTGGAAGAATCAAAAAGTCCAGTCACTAATCAGTTCTGTACCTGGGAGAGCTTCGTTTTAACTCTCAGCCTAAACACCAACAAGCCTATTTTTGACACTGTTCAATTTACATAGTATCACTGTTTAAAAAATAAAATATTCAGAATAACTAATTCATTGCTGAGGGTTTCTGGAGGGTTTTGTTTTTCCAGCTCATTACAAACCATACAATACGCCAATGTATTCTTTTAGTGCAATTATGCACAAGAAATACAATGCACGACTGGACCCCTTCATTCAGCAGTGGCCATGTTCCAAAAACTAACTGAGAAAGATGTTACTTCCACTCCAAAAAACAAACGGTAATTCTTAAATGCCTACAGAAAGCCGAACGGCTTTTTAGAATTACTGGATTATTGCTTTACTATTTTAAAAATTCAGTAATTACATCTTAGCTGGGGGGTTACAGTATTCAGAAGAGAGCACAGTAATAGCCCACTTCTTTCCATCCTAAAAAATAACCTCACTTTTCATCTATGCACATCGTTATCTATGTAACTAAAATGACTCATAATTTGTTTTTTCCTGAAATGATAGGTTATACTCAGAAATCCTCATCTCTATTTTTAAAAAGGAAGGGAGAGGGGAGGGATGGTCCCATCTTCGCCTCCATGTCTAGCAAATAAGCCAAGGTTCCCCACCGTCTTTGCCTCAGAGGGTCCCCAAAGTACTTGTGGAAGCAGATGTTATGTGAGACTCACACTGAGTACTTGTCTTTCTACTCCCTGAACACGTTAACTTGACACTTGGAAATATTGTATTTGAAAGCTATTGTCACACATAAGTTTCTTAAATATTTCTGACAGAAAAGAGATCCACATGATATCAATGAAAACAATAGTTTAATTAAAGTTTATGTACAGAAAAAGCTTTCATTTTCCCACCCCTTATACTCCTGGTTGTCCAAATTTATTCTTCAAATGTGAATTCAGACGTTTGCTGTATCTGTCAGAGCCACAACGACTATTTTTGCTCCTGGCCTAACCGAAGCACTAACGTTAAAGCAGTGCAAAGGGCATAACCCTGCGGAGTCTGCTCCGCGACTCCACCCACCTCTGCAAAGAAAGCAGTAGAAGTCTTTTTACCAGGTCCTCTCTTAAGTCCCTTAGTGGGAGGTGGCGGAAGCAGCTCCAGTGGGATGACGGGGAAAGATTATTGATCCAGGGCTAAGGGAGCTGACTTCAGCCGGCGGCTATCTGATTCACACATAGGTTGGCCAAAGACCAGCTTTGAAGGACAAAGTTCCAGCAGGGGAAACAGGTAAGGACAGCGTAGTACTGACTCGGAATAGCTTTATTTCTCAGAGCTGAGTTTCTTCGGATGAAAATCCCCCACCCTCATCCCATGCCCATATACAAACACATCACCATCAGTATCAGCACCACCTGCTTTTCCTTTCTGGAGATTGTGCTGGGAGGTCCTTACTGGGAAAACAAACAAGAGGAAGCTGGATTTGCAGAACCTGGTATATGAGTCGTACCTCGCCTAGCCCCAAAGCATTTTTGGCTCCCCCTGGTGGGGAGAAGCTGTATTAAAGAGCACCTCGTGTGAGGACCCAGGAGTTAACCTTTACCAGGAGAGTCAAAATCCTGGGAGAATATACTTATTTTCATTAGGTTAAAGGAATCAAGAGGGTGCTTGGGTGAAGGCAAATGAGTCATCAAAATCTTTGGGGTGATTCTCAATCTCACAACTAATATTGGTCCTTTGTTCCCCAATTTTAAAAATATACATCATTTGAGATATCTCAGAACACAAAGCAGTCATGTGTATCTACTGGCTAATGATGATTAGAAATGTGGCTACAAACACTAAAATAGAGAAAAAACAATGAACTACGTTTTACTTGACCTAGACCCTAGTCCCAGCTCTGTCCCAAGCTAACTGGATAAAGTTTGACAAGCCACTTAGCTGCTTTAGATCCTTTTTTTCCATAAATGATGATAACAGCTTTCATAGATACTTCATTGAACTGTTGAGAGTTTCAAATCAGAGAGGATACCAAAGTATTAAAAAAAGTTATAGTGTCTTGTATCGAGCATACGTATATTGATAGACAACATACATGACCTAGAGTTCCCTCTAACTTAATGAGTCTAGGCAAAATTATCTTCTCTATGAAGGCAAACAGCTAGCAACCATTAAGGTGAGGCTGAGGGGTGAGGGAGGGGCCACAGAGAGGTCCTGAGTAAGATAGTTTTCAATCCCAACTTGAACCGATCTCTCTTTCACTGCGTGATGGGAGCTTCAGTTTCCTCATTTCTGAAATGCGGTTAAAGATAGTAGCATCTTTTCCATTGAGCTGCTGTGTTAAATGAGATAATGCAGATAGAGCACCTAGCACAGTACTGTCGTCATCGTTGCCACCACCACTCTTTCCTTCTCCTTTGACAGAGGTTTCAGTCTAAGCATATCAGAACCAGTGCATTATATGGAGAGTATATGGGTCAAAAGAGAAAGCTGGAATTCTGCTGAGGTTGGAGAAAGGAGTGGTTGCAAAGGGCCACATTGTGAAGTACCCAATAAAGGAATTTTTTTCTTTTTTGGCTGCGTCGGGTCTTCGTTGCTGCGTGCGGGCTTTCTCTAGTTGCGGCGAGGGGTGGCTACTCTTCGAGGTGCACGGGCTTCTCATTGTGGAGGCTCCTCTTGCTGCGGAGCACGGGCTCTAGGTGCACGGGCTTCAGTAGTTGCGGCGCATGGGTTCAGTAGTTGTGGCGCGTGGGCTCTAGGGTACGCGGGCTTCAGTAGTTGTGGCTCGCGGGCTCTAGAGCGCAGGCTCAGTAGTTGTGGCGCACGGGCTTAGTTGCTCCGCAGCATGTGGGATCTTCCCAGACCAGGGCTCGAACCCATGTCCCCCGCATTGGCAGGCGGATTCTTAACCACTGCGCCACCAGGGAAGTCCAGGAATTTTTTAAAAGGCAAAGCTTTGTTCCCATCCTGATGATGCCTGTGATTGTGGGCCCCTTTTGTTAGAACTGGACATTGAGATGTCAGGGAATACTTGACAGTGACTCTCAGACATCTCTTTTGGTTCATAAATAAGCACTTGAAACACCCCTTAAATATTATAACTATATATATATATATATATCCCATTTTATCCTAATGCACCTATACTTTTAAAATTTTATCAATTTATGTTTGCGGAAGCAGCTCCAGTGGGATGACGGGGAAAGATTATTGATCCAGGGCTAAGGGAGCTGACTTCAGCCGGCGGCTATCTGATTCACACATAGGTTGGCCAAAGACCAGCTTTGAAGGACAAAGTTCCAGCAGGGGAAACAGGTAAGGACAGCGTAGTACTGACTCGGAATAGCTTTATTTCTCAGAGCTGAGTTTCTTCGGATGAAAATCCCCCACCCTCATCCCATGCCCATATACAAACACATCACCATCAGTATCAGCACCACCTGCTTTTCCTTTCTGGAGATTGTGCTGGGAGGTCCTTACTGGGAAAACAAACAAGAGGAAGCTGGATTTGCAGAACCTGGTATATGAGTCGTACCTCGCCTAGCCCCAAAGCATTTTTGGCTCCCCCTGGTGGGGAGAAGCTGTATTAAAGAGCACCTCGTGTGAGGACCCAGGAGTTAACCTTTACCAGGAGAGTCAAAATCCTGGGAGAATATACTTATTTTCATTAGGTTAAAGGAATCAAGAGGGTGCTTGGGTGAAGGCAAATGAGTCATCAAAATCTTTGGGGTGATTCTCAATCTCACAACTAATATTGGTCCTTTGTTCCCCAATTTTAAAAATATACATCATTTGAGATATCTCAGAACACAAAGCAGTCATGTGTATCTACTGGCTAATGATGATTAGAAATGTGGCTACAAACACTAAAATAGAGAAAAAACAATGAACTACGTTTTACTTGACCTAGACCCTAGTCCCAGCTCTGTCCCAAGCTAACTGGATAAAGTTTGACAAGCCACTTAGCTGCTTTAGATCCTTTTTTTCCATAAATGATGATAACAGCTTTCATAGATACTTCATTGAACTGTTGAGAGTTTCAAATCAGAGAGGATACCAAAGTATTAAAAAAAGTTATAGTGTCTTGTATCGAGCATACGTATATTGATAGACAACATACATGACCTAGAGTTCCCTCTAACTTAATGAGTCTAGGCAAAATTATCTTCTCTATGAAGGCAAACAGCTAGCAACCATTAAGGTGAGGCTGAGGGGTGAGGGAGGGGCCACAGAGAGGTCCTGAGTAAGATAGTTTTCAATCCCAACTTGAACCGATCTCTCTTTCACTGCGTGATGGGAGCTTCAGTTTCCTCATTTCTGAAATGCGGTTAAAGATAGTAGCATCTTTTCCATTGAGCTGCTGTGTTAAATGAGATAATGCAGATAGAGCACCTAGCACAGTACTGTCGTCATCGTTGCCACCACCACTCTTTCCTTCTCCTTTGACAGAGGTTTCAGTCTAAGCATATCAGAACCAGTGCATTATATGGAGAGTATATGGGTCAAAAGAGAAAGCTGGAATTCTGCTGAGGTTGGAGAAAGGAGTGGTTGCAAAGGGCCACATTGTGAAGTACCCAATAAAGGAATTTTTTTCTTTTTTGGCTGCGTCGGGTCTTCGTTGCTGCGTGCGGGCTTTCTCTAGTTGCGGCGAGGGGTGGCTACTCTTCGAGGTGCACGGGCTTCTCATTGTGGAGGCTCCTCTTGCTGCGGAGCACGGGCTCTAGGTGCACGGGCTTCAGTAGTTGCGGCGCATGGGTTCAGTAGTTGTGGCGCGTGGGCTCTAGGGTACGCGGGCTTCAGTAGTTGTGGCTCGCGGGCTCTAGAGCGCAGGCTCAGTAGTTGTGGCGCACGGGCTTAGTTGCTCCGCAGCATGTGGGATCTTCCCAGACCAGGGCTCGAACCCATGTCCCCCGCATTGGCAGGCGGATTCTTAACCACTGCGCCACCAGGGAAGTCCAGGAATTTTTTAAAAGGCAAAGCTTTGTTCCCATCCTGATGATGCCTGTGATTGTGGGCCCCTTTTGTTAGAACTGGACATTGAGATGTCAGGGAATACTTGACAGTGACTCTCAGACATCTCTTTTGGTTCATAAATAAGCACTTGAAACACCCCTTAAATATTATAACTATATATATATATATATATCCCATTTTATCCTAATGCACCTATACTTTTAAAATTTTATCAATTTATGTTTACCAGTGTGGCATTCCACTACCCTTAAAAGCATAAAGATAACCTAGAGATAGAGATTTCATAATGCATACATTCATTCAGCAAACACTCCAATGTTTATTTCATGCCAGACATCAGGTTAGGCATGGGGTTAAAAAGGTAATGAGAAGCTGGCCCTACTCTCAAGGAGTTCACAGTCCAGTGATGAGTCATCCAGAAAGGGCGTGCAGGAAGGGCAAAGGTGGTCGGTTATGTTTTAAACATGTTCAGTTTGCAAGGCCTTTAGATAGCTGTTTGTAATGACAGACGTCTAGGCTGAAACTATGTACGTGAGTCCTCGGCAGTAAGCACCTGTGAAGTCACCCAGGTACACTGTATACAATGAGAACAGAGAAGCAAAGATGAGCCCCTTGAGGACACATGCTGAAAGGGTAAATTGATGAAAGGAATCCATGAAAGAAAGACACAGACAAAATAGAGGCAAAGAGTAAAGAAAACAATCAGGAGAGAATGCCAGCCCAGAAATTATATAAGGAGCTTCTATACAGAAATCAATAAGAGAGAAAAGTAGTAAGTGCTATTACTGTTATGATTATTCCTATTTTCAATACTCGGAGGGTTTTTCCTCATACACATGGATGATGCAGTAGCCAGCCTCCAGGGTGGCTCTCAATGATGCATATCTCCTGGTATCTGTGCCCTGGTACAGTCTCCTTCCAAAAGGAATCAGACACGGCCCTGCTTGACCAAGAGAATACAGCAGAGGTGATAATGTATGACTTCCAAGTCTAGATCAAAACAGGCACTGTGGATTCTAGCTTGGTCTCTTGGATCATTCATTCTATGAAAAGCCAGCTACCACGTTACGAGGACATTCAAGCCAACCTACAGAGAAGCTCACATAGAGGAACTGAGACGCCCCACGTACAGTCGGCACCAATTTGCCAGCCATGTGACTGAGCCACCTGGAAATATATCCTCCAGCCCCAGTCAAGCTTTCAGATGAATGTAGGCCCAGCCAACATCTGACTGCAATCCCACTAGAGACCCCCCACTCGGAACCATTCACCTGAGCCATTCCCCAATCCCTTATCCACAGAAACCATGGGAGATAAATTGTCATTGCTGTTTTAAGCAAGTAAGTTTGGAGTGATTTGTTATGCAGAAATAGATAACTGTACAAATGTTTCCCTCTCCTAAAATCTAAACAACAATTTTTAAAAATCTGGAACACTGTAGTGGGAACCATACATTTCCTGGTATGAAAAGTTTCTTCCACACAGTCATTATTGGTACATTTCAGTACCCTTTCCCCCCGCCCCGTCCTTTATGTCAGTTAACATCTTAACACTACATGAACTACATGGCTGTGGCCGGGAGTCATTCCTTGGTTTATACATCCTTTTAGCAAGAGATGAAGTCCTAAGTAATAGATGGCACAGAAGACAATCGTCATAAGAAAGCTAAAAGAATAATCCCCATATCTTCCAAAAGAGCGACTATGACTGGCAAAATATACTTTTGAAGAAAGACAACTTAACCATGACATCGAAGGCCAGTAGAACCTTAAAAAGTGACTGGATACTCCTGGTGAGTTGGTTATACTTGTTCTCCATAAGAAAGTGTATGAGGAGGCCATACTAACCATACAAACCCAGGGATGACGGTACAGGAGCCTAGGTCAATGGAAGACCAAGCACAGATATCTGTGAAACCTTATTTGGTAAATCCACTTTGCTTCCGGAAAAAAAAAAAAAAAAGGAAAAAAAATCAGAGCTTATTTTTCACATTCAAAGGGAGGTAAAACTTATTTCACAAAACCCTCTCACTCTTCCTGCCTCCCTTCCCCCTCATGCTTATGGAAGGTGGGGGAAAGATGGAAAGACATGGCTTACTTGCAAGAGTAGCAGCGTATAAAGAACAGTTCTGATGTTTAAATATTTGGTCCTACTTTACACCACATGCCCCCACCATGTTCACTGCAGAAAGCAACAGTCACTGCAGATAAAGGGTAAGGAAGCCAGTGAGACTACTGGAAGAAACTACAGAAAAAAATGACTAATCCAGGGTCAAACCGTGAGGGTCCTGGCTCAGAAGGCAAGGAGGTTGTAGGCAACAGTGGACGGAGCATAAGTACCAAGTCCCTTTTTTGCACTCCTCTTACATCCTTCCTTGTTGGAGCTAGGATGCAACCTTCCAAGTTTAGACAAATGACTCCGCTTGTATATGCTAATTTCAAATCAATAAGGTGCTGGTCAGGAGAAACAACAAGCTGAGACTTCATAATAGATCAGATGAGGTGAAAGGGGAAGTCAGGCCTGAAAGGAGCTGAAAACTGTGAGAAAAAGGACAAAAGTCCAAAATAAAGCATGGGGAGTGCAGAGCTACAAACTAGTGAAGTCCTGCTGACTTAAAATGATGAGAATTAGGTCTGGGGTACCAATGTGCCTGGCCGAGGACAGAAGGTCGGGGTTTGTATGAAAGCTTTTCTTTCTTCAAAGATGAGGGAAGTCTAGGAAAAGTTCCGCCTTTGACAAGAACAATAGACTAAAACTAGAAAGAGAAAGTCCACTTCTTAGATACTCAGGAAAAGAAGATCCCAGTCTGAGATCTGTGTGGGTGCCGGTAGCTGAACATAAATACCTAGTACCTTCAGGACTCCTTCAGAAGTCTCTGTTTAGTTGAATGCCATACTCCCTAGAGTTCAGGAGACTTTGGTAGAACTGACCCTAGGAGAATTTTTTTTTTTTTTTTTTTTGGGCCGAGCCACACCACATGCGGGGTCTTAGTTCCCCGACCAGGGATCGAACCCACGCCCCCTGCATTGGAAGCGCGCATTCTTAACCACTGGACCGCCAGGGAAGTCCTAGGGGAACTCATAAATATTTGTTAATGTTCATCAAAATAGGACAATAAAAACAGCACATTAAGTAAAAATAATATCAATGATATTTGGTAAATGAGCACTAAAGTATGCTCTACAATTAACTTTTATTTATCATTATCTGCTGACTGCAGACTTTCCAGGATCTTCTGCCTGCATGGTCTGAGTGAGAGCCTTGTAAATTCACTTTTCTATACTACAAATAAAATATTAACAGACATTTTTTCCTTCCTCTATCTAAATGTTTTGATTTTGAGTCCCTAGATAACAGCCCCTAATTCACAATTGAGAGTAAGTGGAGATTTCTATAATCTTGATCCAAAACTCTTGAGATGGTGGGAAAAATACATAGGTGGAAGTCCGTACAGGCTGTAATTTTGAATTCAGACTCAGGGAGGGATTACTGTATATACCATACCTAGAGTGAAGTGAACAAAATGTGGCCTAGCAAGGGTTTCTTTTTCGGCTGCGTTGGGTCTTCGTTGCTGCGCGTGGGCTTTCTCTAGTTGCGGCGAGCGGGGGCTACTCTTCGTTGTGGTGCGCGGGCTTCTCGTTGCGGTGGCTTCTCTTGTTGCGGACCACGGGCTCTAGGCGCGCGGGCTTCAGTAGTTGTGGCACGCGGGCTCAGTAGTTGTGGCGCACGGGCTTAGTTGCTCCGCGGCATGTGGGATCTTCCCGGACCAGGGATCAAACCCGTGTCCCCTGCATCGGCAGGCGGGTTCTTAACCACTGCGCCACCGGGGAATTCCCCTAGCAAGGATTTTTACCTCACATGCAAATAACTATTTGAAATTAGTATACCAGGAGCTACTTCTAAAGTATCTGACAAGTTTAGACTCCTGAGCAGTTTAAAAGCTTCCTCAGGCAATCTTGTTTACAAATTAACGGAATTCTGAATTAATGAGGTCCAACTGCTTTCTTTTTAAATAACTTCAAATACAGGCTAACTTTAACACATATGGAAATAATTCTCCTCCCACCCCAATGATACACTGGACCTCAAAGACATAACTTCTCTTTTGGGAGCTACTGAATAATTCTTGCCAGAGATTCAGTTTCCAATGGCACTGTTCTGAAGTGAATGACAAATACTCTAATATTTATACACGACCTGGCTAACGAAAATACATATTTGTTTTCTCCAGTACTTTTTCCATATTTCTCTCCAAAGACCTGAAGGGATGGTTTGGTTTTGCAGTCATCATAAATTTATTATACTGAACTTGTGACCCAGTCTGGATGAGAACCAGAATGATATCCAACATGAAAAGGCAGAATTCCCTCAGTTCTGCAAAACTGCGTTCTTTCAGAAAATCCTGAAAAATGGCCCCTTTTACTTTCTTTACATTGTTCTCCTCTCTAAGTGCCACCAAAATGTTTTATTTTTATAGTTAACCAGCTCTAATAAATACAGACTATATTGTTTTTTGTGCCTATGAGTTACAAATGAATAATTCTAAGATTTGATATCACAAGCTTCAATATCATTTTCTCAAACAAAACTTCATCACCTAAACTAGTTTTTCCTATAGAACTCATTCTGAAGCTTCCATTACACAAACTGCTCCTTATGAGAACTAATACATAACAGACTTATTTTAAAAAGGCTGACGCCTTAAATGTTCTTTATTTTGAAATCTCTGGTATGTGACCCTTCCAGTCACAAGGCAAAGAAACGGACCAGGGATCAAACCCGTGTCCCCTGCATCGGCAGGCGGGTTCTTAACCACTGCGCCACCGGGGAATTCCCCTAGCAAGGATTTTTACCTCACATGCAAATAACTATTTGAAATTAGTATACCAGGAGCTACTTCTAAAGTATCTGACAAGTTTAGACTCCTGAGCAGTTTAAAAGCTTCCTCAGGCAATCTTGTTTACAAATTAACGGAATTCTGAATTAATGAGGTCCAACTGCTTTCTTTTTAAATAACTTCAAATACAGGCTAACTTTAACACATATGGAAATAATTCTCCTCCCACCCCAATGATACACTGGACCTCAAAGACATAACTTCTCTTTTGGGAGCTACTGAATAATTCTTGCCAGAGATTCAGTTTCCAATGGCACTGTTCTGAAGTGAATGACAAATACTCTAATATTTATACACGACCTGGCTAACGAAAATACATATTTGTTTTCTCCAGTACTTTTTCCATATTTCTCTCCAAAGACCTGAAGGGATGGTTTGGTTTTGCAGTCATCATAAATTTATTATACTGAACTTGTGACCCAGTCTGGATGAGAACCAGAATGATATCCAACATGAAAAGGCAGAATTCCCTCAGTTCTGCAAAACTGCGTTCTTTCAGAAAATCCTGAAAAATGGCCCCTTTTACTTTCTTTACATTGTTCTCCTCTCTAAGTGCCACCAAAATGTTTTATTTTTATAGTTAACCAGCTCTAATAAATACAGACTATATTGTTTTTTGTGCCTATGAGTTACAAATGAATAATTCTAAGATTTGATATCACAAGCTTCAATATCATTTTCTCAAACAAAACTTCATCACCTAAACTAGTTTTTCCTATAGAACTCATTCTGAAGCTTCCATTACACAAACTGCTCCTTATGAGAACTAATACATAACAGACTTATTTTAAAAAGGCTGACGCCTTAAATGTTCTTTATTTTGAAATCTCTGGTATGTGACCCTTCCAGTCACAAGGCAAAGAAAAAGCCAAGAGTACCTAATTTAAGTGGATTTATAGAATCAAATTTTATGTGTATATATATATATATATATATATATATATATATACACACACACACACACACTGAATATATGCATATGACATAAGATAAAGACAGACATCCAGCAAGGCAAAACCCATAAAATGTTTCAAGATGAAATGATATAATTATACATGATACCACATATAGGGCATTTCTCTACCATTTGCCATCTGTAATAAGGAGTATTTTTATTTCTCTCACCAAAGGCGATATTTTATCCTCTCTTACTTCAGAGTGGGCATAGATACCTTCAGGAAAAAAAAAAAAAGAACACTTTAAAAGCTGATCCCTGCTTGAATATTTATTTCCCTGCCATAATTTTCATTATTCAGGAAGGATATCTTATATGAATTGTGGATTTCATATGCTCTCAATTTCAGATACCACTGTATATGCACTCACTGAAAGTAGAAATCCAACTGCCTATATAATGGTTTTATAAATGGAACAAGTTGGCTTAAACTGAAACAATTTTAGGAGACTTTTCCATTGCCTACTTGCCATGACAGCTCGAGGCTTTTGAATCTGAAACAAAGATCTTTTACAGCAACATTTAGCACAGACACACATCTACAAACAGGAAATTTTTCATAAGTCATGCTCAAAAATAAGAATGAACTGTTTTCCAAACTAGAATGAATTAATACTCAAGACTGTGCCTACTTACAGAGAGAAAAGCACAATGCAGAGTACCTGACTTGTTGGACGGGAGTCAGAATCAGGATTAACATTATGTGCTTCCTTATTTCTCTGATGCCTGCTTCTATTAATGTACAAAAGAAGTTGATCAAAAGAAAGGAAATTTGTATTAAAAACACCCGTCAGAAGAGACAAAAGACACAGCTATTCACAGAGACAATGTGTGTCTGATTGTTTTTTCTGAAAATGGAAGCATAGATTAACAAAAGAAAATCAACGCTGTCACTTGAATGAAGGAAGAGAGGGAGGTGTCATTTCAAATACATGAAATGATAGAAAAAGGAAAAGGAAATAGTTTCTGTATTTCCTGCACAAGGTCAGTCAGTATTAATAAAAACAAAGGTGGAAGGAGATGTTGCCAATAATTACTGCAGAAACATTCATGACAACCAAGAATTCAGAAGAGGCTGGAGCAAGGGGGGCGGGGGTCAAGGAACCAACAGAAGGAAGAATTTGTTACCTTAAAAAAAAATCCATCATAGCCCTGCTTCCTAAAAGATTCTATGGTATTCCTCCCATACAGCTCACAGAGGCAGAAGGGTAATGGACTGGAAGATGAACTAGGAGATACACAGTCTTCACATAAACCAGCTGAAGTGGTCATACCAAACAAAAGCAGCACTGAGGCATGCATGCTGATAGATATCAATGCTGATAGAGATCAACCGCAAGAATATCAATGCTGATCACATTCCCAGAGGAAACGGAAATCAATTGGAAACAGGTAAGAAATCCAACATTTCCAGTGACACTGATGAATTTCTTCAGGGATGTCACGACAATTGTAAGGTTCAAAGGCACACCCTTCCTTTATGGTATATTGTCCCTGTAAGATCCATGTGGTCCCATAACCAGCAAGGTACACGTCAGTGTTTGGGGGGAAAGGAGGGCTGATACGTTGTAGCACTTAACATGATGACTCACAAGCTCTCTAAGTATCTGTGGGAGGGAGGAAAGATGTATAGAATAAAGAGGTTTAGAGAAAAAGAAGATCATCAAAAAGTTGGGGAGTAAGGTTTGTAAGTGAAGGTAATGATAGAATTATTTAAGCTTAGATAAAATGGGAAAAACATTTAATAAGCCTTCCAGGATATTATACACATGGCTGACCTCCATCTCTGCTGAAGACAGAACAAGATGAAATACGGCTTAAATGAGTTAGGTTAAATATAAAGAAGGCTTCTTGTCAAATACTTGAACAGATTACCAAGGGAAACTGAAGATATCTTAAAATAAAATGTATTCTCACCTAACCAAGATAAACTAGGCTGGACAACAGATTAAACAAGTTCACTGCAGTTCCATATGGCTCTGATAAATTTCTGACCAATTCTAGCAAGAACTCTAAAATTGAAATACAAAGAGACCATGGAGGTACACGTTTTTTCCAATCACGGTACTTAACATCCATCCTGATCTGTCAACATATAACAATAATATGCCCATAATTCACCATAACTTTCTAATAAAGTTTAATACCAGCATTCAGCTCAAGAGGTAACCATTTCTATTTCATTGACCTTTCTTTTCTTTTCTTTTCTTTTTTTGTAAGCTCCCCTCAACCACTTTCAAATCTTTTCCATCTGGCAAAAAAAGTAACAGAAAAATCTCATTTCCTGTGCCCAGCCTGCCTGATCCTTGCCGGAGACAGGACCCACTTAACTGTCACCTGATCCTTTGGTCCAGTCCTCACCTGATCTCCCTACCCCCACTCAATGGTAACCTCACTTGTAGAGCTCTCAGTTTACCTCTCTTACCACATTTGACAAATTCTATCTTGGATTATTACTGGTCTGTGTCTTCTCTTTCCGATGAGACTAGAAGTCCCTTGAGGGCAGAGGTTACGGCTGACTCATCTCAGGACCCCTATGACTCCAAGGAACCTGCCTGCGTACTGAAATTTAATGAGTTGGAACTACAGCCCTCTCCTAGATTTAAAGACATGGTTACCTAACCAACAGTTCACCGACAGGAATTTCCTTAATTATCTATTTCTTTCATTTCAAGTCTGGATTATTGTCCAAAATATCGTAATGGATAAAATCAATAACCTTTACTTTGAGCCCTGAGATTAAACTCTAAGATACTAAAATCACTGGATGTGTTCTTCTTTATGGTCTGATTTACGTGTGTTTGTTTTGCGGTACGCGGGCCTCTCACCGTTGTGGCCTCTCCCGTTGCGGAGCACAGGCTCCGGACGCGCAGGCTCGGCGGCCACGGCTCACGGGCCCAGCCGCTCCGCGGCACGTGGGATCTTCCCGGACCGGGGCACGAACCCGCGTCCCCTGCATCGGCAGGCGGACTCTCAACCACTGCGCCACCAGGGAAGCCCTGTTTTGTTTGTTTTTTTTTTTTTTAAATAAAGCTAGCTGTGCTCTTCCTTACAGCTTAAGAGGAAAAAAAGGTTCAAACTTTACTGCTCAAACCCAGCAAATTCACAGGATTCTCATTAGCTTCTCCACAGTTGCTTATAAAATGATTTGAAAAGTGAAGGTTCAGAACTTCCCACAATTATCAGAACCTCCAAATCTTGGGAAGTACCCTGAAGAATGAAAAAAGATCACTACTGTCCAGTTTCTGAGGGGGGAGGAGATCAATAGCTAATATCACTCCACCAAATACAGATGTGGTATTTACTCGGTAATCCTTACAATACCTGCCAGCCTCAGTCAAAAACTTCCAACTTTAAGTACAAAGAAATGCTAGCTGAGCTGAACGGAATCGTGCCAGCCCCATTTAAGTATAGCACAATGATCATGCAACTTCAGTATGTATTTGGCGAGTTCATCTTTCCTCACCAACGGCAACTCCTCAGCTTAGGGGCCCAACAATGGACTTTGGATGAGAATAATCTTCTTCTAGTTCACCTTCTTCTTTCCTTGGGCGGAATCTCCAGTTAGGAGTAAAACAGTGATAACATTCAAGATTAAAAGTGAACTTTCATTTGTCAAAAAGAGTTATGCCAAACTTCACTCCTCAGAGATCCTACTCCTCATTTATTCTCAGCTATCCTCCGGAGAGACCTTTACCCTGGCCGACATGAATACCTGTTCAAAATGGATACTTCTCAAACGTGACTTCTAATTTTGCCAGGGCTTTACATAAATTCTTGCTAAATAAAACCCCATAATGCACATCACTCCAATTACAGCAGCAAAGAGTTTTTCTTCACTTGTGTTTCAAAATCAGTGGATTACTTAGCTCATTCGATACTGTACCACTACCCCACCCTCCTGGTAAACCACTTAATATTTTATCTACTTTCCAACTTCCCAGTACACTGGTTATAGTGAAGATTGCATGGGTTTGTACAATCAATCTTGTTCTCTCCACTGAAAAGCTATCCCCTCACATCCTGCTACTCTCTCTGAAGTGGGCCTTATTTCTTCCAGTTATTTCACTCTATTACTCTAAAATCTTTCTCCTTTACTGATTCATTTCCAGTGACATTAATATAAGTCCTACTTTCCCTTCCTGTTGTTTTTTTCTCCCCCCATACACGGCTTCATCCTTATTTGCATGAAAATCCATGATAAAATCAGCTACACATTTTCCTTTTCTGTTTACATCCCTGCAGATTGTCACGATTCTTCATTGTTTCTACTGTAATCCAACTCTGAGTACTTTTCAGCAAATTTCAATGTCACGCATCTCCCTAAGATTTCTAAGTTGCTCACATCATTTGGGCTTAAAAGCATAGCTAGAAGAGAATTCAAACATCAGGAATAACTTCTTGACCATGAAAGAGATTTAGACTTAAACACCAAAACAGACCATGAGGAAAAAAAAAAGATACAAAATATCTATCTTTAGAAATCCTTTCAAATAGGATGAAAAACCACAACTCATATATGATTTAGGTGTAGGGATACCTAAGCACAGGGATGCACTGAACGGCTTATTTACTCAAGGTCTAAGATCCTACAATATATTCATCTAACTACATGTCTCCAATTTTGCTAAGAAAACTTTAGATTCTTGTAGAATGATGATAAAATTCATTAAGAAAAAGCCAAGTCAAGATATTATACCAAATGACCCACTATTTCATTCAGTTTGAGTTCCTCTTGGGAAAAGACAGAATTCGTAATTTAATAAGGCCTTTGAAGGGTGGAAGGGTGGAGGGGTGAGACAGACCTGTCTTCCTGCCTTTCCTTAAAGCTGGTGCCAGGCTGCCTCTAGAAAGGAGGAGGGGAATAATTAGAAAATGTATTGAGTCTGGAGCATTGTTCAACCAACTAGGTACAATCAACTGCTATGGACGTTAATTTTACTTTTGAGAGCACATAGCTAAAATGGAATTCTTTGAAGATCCGGGCAAGATTTCCTCATTGCTGGGGAACTAAATACATCATAAATTTTTAAAATCCTGGCAAGCAGCTAATTATTTCTAATTAACTGACAATTGGTTGTGAGAGACTAACAAATAGGAACTTTGCCAGTCAAGAGATAAACAGCACGCTGAGATGGGGATCATGGAGCTGGCGGGAGTTTGGTAGAGCCAAGAGAGAGGCAAAAGTGTAGGAAGTGGGCTCAAGGTAGCCAGGTTTCCAACCACAGCACACAGGCTGCTATTTTGTCCCTTCGATGATAAGGCAAGAGAACATGTACAACTTCAGTGCTTTTAAATATTGCTGTCGCCCTTCATTAATATCACTGTCGCCTATAACTTTTCCTTGTAGAGCACGTCGCAGGTAATGTTACATAAATAGGCAAATCCAAAGGGCTAAGAATTATCAAGGAAATTTAGGGGAAAGTCTCAAAAGAAGAAGGTATGCCATATCATTAATATTTGGTGAATGTGACATGTAATTTTTTAAATTCTAAGAAAAGCATCTTATGTTTTATTCCTTTTAATGTTAGTGACCTTGTACTGTACAGTGAGGGGCATCACGGAGTATTAGAAAAACCCAAGGGAAAATAGAGGTTTTGAAATCAGAGAGACAAGAATTTGGATTCCAGCTCTGTCACTTCATAACCGTGTGACCCTGGGCAGGTCACTTAACATGTCTCATTTCTCTCATCTGTAAAATGGTTGTCATACTACAGTAAAAATTACTGTGAGGAATGAGTGTGTGTGTGTTAAAACACATAGCCTCCTCAGGTTTCCTTAATCTCCTCTGTTTCCTTCATGTTCTCCTTCCCCAGCCAGTTTTCAGTCCTCTACAATAGCTATTACACACTGCTATATCTAAAATGGAAAACCAACAAGGACCTACTATATAGCACAGGGAACTGTGCTCAACATTATGTAACAACCATATATGGGAAAAGAATCTGAAAAAGAATAGATACATGTATATGTATAACTGAATCATTTTGCTGTACACCCGAAACACTACATTGTTAATCAACTATACTCCAATATAAAGTAAAAAGTTAAAAAAAATAGTTATTCTTCTCCTTTCCAATTGAAGCCTTACTTATGGTAAAATCCTAGCAATTATCAGTAATTATTGGGAGTGATTGCATACCTGGCAGATTAACAGGACTAGAAAGATTTCTAGATGCTTAGGGTTTTAAATGCCAAAAACATAACAGCACACCGTGGGTAATCAACATGAGTACCTAAATACATCAAACATTATGCTAGGGGCTTCCCTGGTGGCGCGGTGGTTGCGCGTCCGCCTGCCGATGCAGGGGAACCGGGTTCGCGCCCCGGTCCGGGAGGATCCCACGTGCCGCGGAGCGGCTGGGCCCGTGAGCCGTGGCCGCTGAGCCTGCGCGTCCGGAGCCTGTGCTCCGCAACCGGAGAGGCCACGACAGAGGGAGGCCCGCGTACCGCAAAAAACAAAAAACAAAAAACAAAACAAAACAAAAACATTATGCTAGATATTGGGGTTACAGAGATGAGGACTCAGACCCTGTCCTCAAAGAGTTCAGAGCCTACTGGGGGAGACAGACATAAAAACAAATAGTTGTAGTAGAGTGTAAGAAGTACAAGAAGCGAGATATGTGGGTACGCTAGTACACTGTTGGTGGGAATGTAATTTGGTGCAGTCCCTATGGAAAACAGTATGGAGGTTCCTCAAAAAATTAAAAATAGAGTTACCGGGACTTCCCTGGTGGCACAGTGGTTAAGAATCCTCCTGCCAATGCAGGGGACACGGGCTCGAGCCGTGGTCCGGGAAGATCCCACATGCCGCAGAGCAACTAAGTCCGTGCAACACAACTACTAAGCCCGCGTGCCACAACTACTGAAGCCCGCGCGCCTAGAGCCCGTGCTCCGCAACAAGAGAAGCCACCACAAGGAGAAGCCCGCGCACCGCAACGAAGAGTAGCCCCCACTCACCGCAACTAGAGGAAGCCCGCGGCACAGCAATGAAGACCCAACGCAGCCAAAACTAAATAAATAAAATATATTTTTTAAAAAATAAGAGTTACCATACAATCCAGCAATCCCACTCCTCGGTATATATCCAGAGAAAGCACTATTTCAAAAAGATACATGCACCCCAATGTTCATAACAGCACTATTTACAATAGCCAAGATATAGAAGCAACCCAAGCGCCCATCAACAAACAAATGGCTAAAGAAAACGTGCCACACACACACACACACACACACACACACACACACACACACAGGAATACTACTTAGCCATAAAAAGAATGAAATAACGAAATTCTGCCATTTACAGCAATGTGGATGGATGTAGAGAATATGCTTAATGAAATGTTAGACAGAGAAAGACAAATACTGTATGACATCACTTACATGTAGAATCTGAAAAGAAAAAAAAACAAGCTCATAGATACAGAGAAGAGATTGGTGGTTGCCAGAGGCAGGGGCTGGAGGGTGGGTGAATGGGTGAAGGAAGTCAAAAGGTACAAACTTCCAGGTATAAAATAAATAAGTCATGGGGATACAATGTACAGCACGGCGACCATAATTAATAATACTGTACTGCACAGTGGAAAGAGTTGCTGAGAGAGGAGATCTTAAAAGTTCTCATCACAGGAAAAAAAAATTCTGTAACTGTGTAGAGTGACAGATGTTAACGAGACTTACTGTGGTGATCACTGCACAATATATATAAATATGGACTATTACGTTGTACACCTGAAACTACAGTGTTGTATGCCGATTATATACTTCAATAAAAAGAAAGACAGAGAGAGAGAGGTGTATAAGTACAAAGCTGGCAAGGAGGATGGGGAAACCCAAACTGCTGTATTGTACTTATGTGGGGGTTGGGGGTGGGAGTAGGATGGTAGTCAAGGAAGACCTCTCAGAAAAAGACACTCGTTCCAGTCCTAGCTATGCTCTTACACAAGCTGCGTCACCTTGGCCAATTCAGTTCACCCCTTTGAGCCCCATTTTCCTTATCAGAAAAATGAAGGCACTCAACAATCTCCAAGAGTCCTTGTGGCTTTAATGTTCTATAACTTTTTACCAAGTAGGAAAATGAAGGGAAAATAACTCTGAATTCCATATTTATTTCTTCTTTTCCCCCTGTTTCTTCTTATCCATTCATTTTCCCTGGCAGCCAGCTAGTCATTTCTAGTAGCTTTGTTTTTGACTCTCTTCTATCATGATGGTGTTGTGTTCATGGACTTGATATCATGGCTGCAAAAGGAAGTTCCCCAGTAGGAGGGGATCCGTTTCTTCCTCGTTCCTTGTAAAATAAGATGATAGGTTGAGTCCTGCGCAATGATGTTAAATTTTAACTCCACGGATTCTTTTTTTACATATCAGGACTTCAAAAACTATTTTAGTAACTTAACATTGACCCTCACAAAAGCTCCACCTCCATACCCATTTAACAAACATTTATTAAGCCTTTCTCTGCGTCAGGCTTTAGGCTGGGGGCTATGGGAGATGCAGAAATGATTAAGATATGGGCCTGGTTGTCAGGGAGTTTATGATTTATTTAGCGGCTGTGGCACTGAGCCCAGTGCTATATAAAACATATTAGTAAGGCAATCTTTGTTCTGTCACAACTGGAGCCATGAGTCCTCAACATGTACATGTGGTTTTGACTAGCAGTTGTGCATTCAGTAGGCGTTGAAAGCCACATGTCAAAAATTGAGCTGCTTAAAAAAAAAGTTCAACCCCATTAGGAATCAAAGAAATTTAAGTTAAAACAATGAAATTCCATCATTCTCCTAGCAAACTGGCAAAGATGTAAAAAGATAAAACGCAATGATGACAGTGTGGTGCGATGGGTACTCACACACTGTTAGTCGAAATGGTAAATAACCTCTAGTGCACAACCACACAGGTGAATTCTATACAGCCATTAAAAATAAAGTTATTAAGAATATGTAATGACATGGTAAATACTCATGATGAAATAATAAGAGAAAATAGCAGGTATCAAACTGAATATAAGCTTAATCATATTTTGTTAAAGCAATATATTTTTCTTTGTGAATGCAGAGAGAAAAAAGACCGAAAACAATATACCAGAACGTTTAACAGTAATCATTACTGGAGAGTGTGATTTTACTGTTCTTTTTAATGTCTCCCTGAATTTCCCAAATTTTCTGCAACAGTACTATTGCTTTCTAGTAATAAAAAGGTATTATAATGCATATAAAAAGGAAGAACATACACTAAAATGTTAATAGCAATTTTCTTCGGATAGCAGGGTGATGGTATGGGTTTTATGCTCTTCATGTTTTCTGTATTTTAAAACATTTTCTAGAGTGAACATGTACTAACTTTATAGGGCTAAAACTCACTTAGGAAAAACGAGATTGTCAGATGAATTAGCAAAGACAGAATGAATAAGCATATATTATTTAAATGAGTCCATTCTACTGCCAATACTTTCAGGCTCTGTCTCCACTGACTCTGGTTTGGAGCAGTCTCGCTTCACTTGGGCGTGTTTTAGGAAATCCATAATTACTGCATCCTTCAAAGGGATTCTGTGACGGTGAGTGTGATAGCACTGGTGAAATGCTTTGAACTCAGGAAAGAAAGCTATACAGCAAGTGGTAATGGATATTTTAATTCTCTAATGGTGTAACGTTTGCATTTAGATTGTCTTAAGCAATTTCACCCACTCTCATTTCTTCATCTTTGTGCAGACTGACTCCCAAATCTCTGTCTACCACTCTCCACCCCATACAAAACATTTCTTTTCCCTAAATCCCCCTTCTTCTGTCCTATTCCTCCTGTTGTCTGGCTCGTTTTTCCTACATCTCTTGCTTGCACCCACAGATACTGTCACAGCAAGTTAAATTGATTATGAATGAATCATGAACTTGATTAACCAGTTTCTCTTGAATCAATATAAGTTTGTGTAATTAACTTGGATATTATGTTAAAATTACTGTTCTTTGGCTCCTACTAGGTATAGCTATCTACAGAAATTTTATATGTCAGAAAACATTCAAATATGAAGGTAATCACCCCTTTCATCCTACGAGTTCAGCCTCAGAAGCTATGAGTTCAAGACTCCTTGCCTCAGAGTCAGGGGAGCTGGGTTCTGTGTGGCCTCACCACCAACCCACAGTGTGGCCTTAGGTAAGTCACGCCTCCTTTCTGGGCCTGTCTCCTCACCTCAAGGATGAAAGGAGCTGCCTGGATTATCTAAAAGGCCCAGACGATAGAGATGAAATGGGGAAGTACCGCTGTACAAACGAGCTGCCCTCACCCAGAACAGCACAAGGCACAAACCAGGGGCTCAATGCGCGACATCATAATCGGAATGACACACCACAGCACAGGAGCCCATATCACAAGCCAGCAAATAACCCTTTACTGGCAAGTACGGTCCACTAAGCCCTTTGGCAATTATTCCTGAACAATAAAGCTGTCAGCCCTTGTTTTAAAAAGTACTTATAGATAAAGGGATAAAAGGGGAGAAAGGGAGCTAGTCTTGTTATAAGAGTGAGGGAGCAAAGCTGAGGAAATACTGTAGTCTGCCAGACGGTATTCTGAGATAGTCTGGTAAATGTGAGATCAGATTGTTATCAAGACGAATGGATATCTGGGTCCAGTGAGCACGTCATAGGTATGGAGTCTAATAAGCGAAACAGTGGGCAATTGAGGAAAGTGGGCTGCTGAGGTAGTGCCCTGCCGTTATCTAGAGAAAATTCGCAACAATTACTGATGTGGCCTGCACCCATCTTGCCTTAATACCCCCTCCTGCCGTCACCCTTATGGCCGCTGCTAGCACACTGTGTGCCTCTGTGCAAAGCAACAAAAGACTCCCTCTGGCACAAAAGGCGCCCCTCTGGCCCATCCAGCTGCAAAAAGGGATGGAAGGACTGCAAATGGTGCCCTATTGGGGCAGACCCCCCCCCCCCAAAGAAAGCATTGGTTGGCAAGCAGTACCGTGGCTGGATCTCAGCTCCCACATGATGTACCTCCTTAACCTGGCATCTACCATACTCTGGGATACTGATGGCGCTGGCTCCTAGCTCCCACTCCCCAGCCCCAATTCCCCACCCCCACTGCAGCATCAGTCCAGGCCAGGTTAATTTCTGACTAACTGCTACCCATTCACCCGCCCGACCTCCGTCACTGCTCCAATTATACTGGGCACTACTGTCACTTCTCACTGTGCTTTGGACTGGGACCAGATCATCCCTGAGTGAATGAAAATTAAAGATTTTAGTCAGTATCTTAATGAAAAGGATATCATTTTAGGATATGGAAACCTGAATGAGTCTCAGTGGTAGTGTCATGAACTACTCCTTGGAAAATAAGTCTTTTGGTCTAATAACTTTAGGAAATCCTATATACTGTAGCTCTTGGAAATTAAAATCACACATTAGTAAATAAGGCTCTGTTTCACCCACCATTTCTCATACTTACTAACCATGGAAACTTACTGAGAAGCCTTCATCTTCCGTCCATTCCAGGCTTCTGCTCTCCTTGGCCAGCCCTCCTGGAGAGGAAAGCATTTCTGGTGGCAGAGCTACTGGGGCCTAAGGCAGGGGTTCCTGGACAGCAACAGTTCCAGACTGGAATTCCCGGGCTCAGTGTGTCCCTCCGGATGCCCAGGCATGCGCCTAGGTGACAGAAAGC
Organism: Physeter macrocephalus; assembly: GCF_002837175.3. Taxonomy (NCBI): domain Eukaryota; kingdom Metazoa; phylum Chordata; class Mammalia; order Artiodactyla; family Physeteridae; genus Physeter; species Physeter macrocephalus. The sequence continues at coordinate 105,243,934 of NC_041234.1, forward strand.
TATTATTGAGAAATTTGGCTCTGCCAGGGACCCCAGGGCCCTGTTTGGGTGTGTGTGGGTGGAGATGAAGGGGAAACCATCTCCGGCTGCTTCAGATCGTGATGACTGACTTTAGAAAACAAGGTCTGAGGCTTGGGAGAGAGAGAGTACATGTCTGTGCAAGTGTCAGGTTCCTGACAAAATGAAAATTTCAACAGTGATTTACAGATACCCTCCCCACCCGTCATACATATCTACGTCAAGATTTTGAGTTTGCAAAGCACTACTGGCATTATCTCACTGGACCCTTGGCATTCCTCTGAATTAAAAAAAGGAAATAAATTCCTAGTATAAATGTGAATCATTGAATAATTTAAATCCTCATTAACAAACCTGTGAGGGTAAGCGCCATTATTATCCCCCTTTTTTCCACACTCTGAAACTGAGGCTCGGAGTGCTTCCTTTATAACAGTCACTGGGATAGGTGCTGGGGAAAAAAAAGGAGAATCAGGCAGACGTAGTCCTTTTCTGAAAAAATTCACGGCCTAATGAGGGAGACCAGCAGATAAGCGGTGCTCAGAACACTGTGAGTACTACCATGACAGTTAAAAATCATGATAATGGCTAGCATTTAACGAGTGCTTACTACATGCTAGGTTGCGTGCTAAGTGCTTTGTGTATATTACCTTATTTAATCCTGCCAGCATTCCTAGGAAGAAGGTTCTATCACATTATTCCCATCCTAAAAATGAGGAGACTAGGCCTGAGAAAGACGAACTGACTATTCCAGAGTTGACCAGCTAGGAAAGAATAAGTCCAGAATTCTAACTCAAATTGGTTTGACAATAGACGTGCTGATAACTACGAAGTTAATTTTGGAGGGTCCTATGGACTGAACACTGAGAGCATCTTAAGCTTCGTATTCCAGCACACATAGCAAATCTTCTTTTTAAACAGTTAATTGGATCCTTCTATATATTTCAAAATGATCACCACGATAAATCTAGTTATGAGATGTCACCATACAAAGATATTACTTAATTATCAACTATATTTTCCACACTGTACATTTCACACCCGTGACTCATTTAATTTGGAACTGGAAGTTTGTACCTCTTAACCTCCGTTGCCTATTTCTTTACGTCCCCTCCCCACCTCCCGCCCCTCTGGCAACCACTGTCTGTCTTTGTATCTATGACTTTCTTTCTGTTTCGTTATGTTTGCTCATTTGTTTCGGTTTTTGGATTCCACATATAAGTGAAATCATATGGTATTTGTCTTTCTTTGTCTGACTTATTTCACTTAGCATAATACCCTTTAGGTCCATCCAGGTTGTCACAAATGGCAAGATTTCATTCCTTTTTATGGCTAATAGTGCATTGCATATGTATACCACATTTCCTTTATCCATTCATCTAATGATGGGCACTTAGGTTGCTTCCATATCTTGGCTATTGTAAATAGTGATGCAATGAACATAGAATCACTATGTTCTGCTAACAGGAACTAACACAGTGTTTGTTTGTTACTTCAAAAACAAACAAACTCGGAAAAAAGAGATGAGATTTGTGGTTACCACATGTGAGGGGTGAGGGAAGGGGAACTGGATGAAGGATGTAATGTACAGCACGATCAATAGAATTAACACTGCCGTATGTTATATATGAAAGTTGTTAAAAGAGGAAATCCTAAGAGTTCACAAGAAAAAAAATTAATAGTTGATGTAAAGCAACAAATATTATTGGCAAATAATAACGAAAAGAGGAAGAGAATGGCTTAGCAGGGACGGGATGCTTCCAAAAACCAAATTCTGACAGCATGCTCACATGTATATTATCTCAACAGGAAAGAAAAGAGAGGGGCTTTACTTGTCACATGACTCTATATTTGATTATCACAAGAAAAAATTTTTCTTCTATGTCTTTAATTTTGTATCTCTATGAGACGATGGATGTTCACTAAACTTATCGTGGTCATCATTTCATGACGTATGTAAGTCACATCATTATGCTGTACACCTTAAACTTATACAGTGAGAAATGTCAATTATATCTCAATAAAACTGGAAGAAAATATGTTGATTGGAATATTCATTTTAACGCAGATGGGATGAGGCTTTATTTATATAGGCACAAAACTGCAGGGGCTTAAATTTTTATTTATAGATAATCTCATCATAGTAAATGACTAATCTGCATCTAGTCTGGTTACCCTTAACTTGGGGTAACCTGGGGCTGCTGGGCTCTCAAAAACAGACAGAGGATCTATGGCTTAATTTAATTTAAATTTAAATCCAAGAATGAAACCTACTTAGGCATATCCGAAATCTGGATCCTAAGAGCTGAAATCTGGCCAGTTACTATGTAAAGCGTCAACTTTGAGTTCTTGTTTCTATAAGATTAACAACCCCAAAGTTCGATTAGCTAAAGTATGTCTTCTGTACTAGTTTAAATGGGGACTGGATCAAGGATGATACTAAATATATTTGGAGATGCTTAGAGAAACTGAAGGGGGAAAGCCCCGATTTATATAAGGGTAGTTTTCAGCTCCTTAAACCAAACTCATAAATTAGTCTTACATGCGAATATAAACTTGCATTTCCTCTTTATTGGCTACAGTCTTAGTATATTGGGAAAGGGGGGATTTCTTTGCCATTCAGTAACTGAGCGGTTTTACTTTCCACTCTACCTTTGAAGAATGGAACACTTATTTAATAAGTCATAACTATCTTCCTGTCTAATCAACATATGCCAAAAAGATCATTTGCCAGGCTCCTCCCACTGTACAAATAACAATAATCCCTAGATGACAGCACAAAGATGTATCAACATGTAGTTAATGTCCAACCAACAGACCATATAGCAAAAGTAAAACAGGCAACTCTCACCTTTATAAGGTGCCAAGTCATAAATTACAGCCATCTCACTTCCGGTCCATATTAATCACAGAAGGGACAGAAGCTATGCTACTGCCTCCCAGGCCTCCACATATGGCTGTGCCTTGCACAACTCTAGAGGGTGCCTTGCACATGGACTATGATGTTTATGTGCAGGGCATAACCCGCACAGTTGCGTACAACAGCCTACTATCTTTCCCCACCTTCATCCCCAATTACCCCAAAACATGGTTTGGGCAGTTTTGATGTTCACATGCTGGAGACGCTTTTGTTCACACAACCTCTTGGCACTGAACATTGGCTCTGCTTAGCAGCACTAGGAAAGCACAAGAGATACCCACTCAGTTCTTAGCACTGCTCTTCTCATGTTGATTCTAAGAACATTCAGCGACATTTTCACTCTCTATTAGACATTAATGAAAACAATAAGCAAAGCTGGGTCAATAGTAATTGGTCTCATGTAGAAAATGACAGCCAGTCAATTATTTTTGATAAGCCCCTAGAAATAGCAAATAAAACATCTGTGCAATAACCCCTTGTCAATAGAATAGCCATAAATCTGGGTCTCAATACTCTGACCAATGCTCTAAGGAAAAAAATATTTTAAGCATGGTAAGAGAATTTTGAGCAATGATGTCATCTCTCTCTCTCTCTCTCTCTCTCTCTCTCTCTAAGTAAGAATGAACATTTTGATAATCTTGAAAGTTTCTTTTTGGTTCCACTGGGACACAGGAATAATTTTAAATTGTATTTCTGGCAGGCAGGAAATAAATGGATGCAAACATCTCCTATTCAGGGATAGAGTTAGCAGGCAGAGAAGGGGGTCACCCAAGTGATGGAATTTGAAGAGTGCTGAGAAGGCCACACAACGAATAAATGCTATCATTTATGTTTCATCACTCTGTATCAAGGGCAGTGTGCAATCACCAACCAGTATCAACACACACACACACACACACACACACACACACACACACACACACACACACCCCTAGTTAACATGAAAACATTCCTAAGAGAGATAACACATTAAGCCTCTTTGATTACTGGCACATTTCCCTTCCCACAGACAGTATCTGGAAGAAAAGGAATACCCAGCTAACTTTAAGTAGAGGGAGAATAGCATAGGGCAATAGATTCAAAACCCTGAACACAGGGTATTCTCTAGAAAGAGTGCAACAGGGTACTGGTGTTGGGGTGGGAGGAATAAGGACAGTTGGGGTAGTATTTTAAAGGCATCGGATCCTGGGCACCTTAGCGGGGGAAAGGAGAAGAAGGGATGAAAGTTGAAGAAAAGGTTAAAGGGAATGAAACCCAAATTGCACTCACTTCACGGTTTTGACTAAAACTTTTCCTGAGCCCATTTCACAGGGATTGACTCTGAAGAAGTTTCCCATAATAGAATTAGGAAAGTAGGCTATTATTTGGTATGTGTTCCTGGAAGGCTCGCATTAACCGACAGTAGCTCCTGGGAATTTATACCAAAGTTGTTCTCCAGCTGTTGGCACATCATGATGGTGGGCAGACACAAACAGCTGCAACTCTCATCGCCTCTCATTTCCACCTGGCCCTGATCGCTGTTCAACCCCATCCCTCATCTCTGTGAACAGGCAACGCTCACATCTCCGGCAGCCTCGTCTACTCTGAACCCAAGTGTAACTGACAGATTGGCTATGATGCCCAATTTAAAAATATTCTGAAGTTTTGGTGAAAATTTATGGGGAAATGTGTTACAATTTCCCAACATCTGATTTGACTTTTTTGTTGAACATTTTTATTCACGAAGCCAGAAAGTTTCTGATTCAAGTGTAAGTGTGAAACACAGCTCTCAAACTGTGAATGAAATGAAACTAAAATAACTAATGTTGATCTGGGGGTCTTCTTTCATTCTGAATGTCCCTGCAGTTAAATAGCCTATGGAAACATACCCGGTGTTTTACACAGATTACAACTTGCCAAGGGGTAATAGGATGTCCTTGATCTTCTTGAATTGAAAATGTGAGGTGGGCACAATAAACTTACTCCTAGACACAAGTACTTTAAATGTGGTATTGTTTTCTGCTTTTTATTTATTTATTTATTTATTTATTTTTAATTTTTTTTTTTTTGCGGTACGCGGGCCTCTCGCTGTCGTGGCCTCTCCCGTTGCGCGGAGCGCGGGCTCCGGACGCGCAGGCTCGGCGGCCACGGCTCACGGGCCCAGCCGCTCCGCGGCACGTGGGCTCCTCCCGG
>NC_041234.1:105249189-105252699 GCF_002837175.3 Physeter macrocephalus
CCGGGCCGCGGACCCGCGTCCCCTGCATCGGCAGGCGGACTCTCAACCACGGTGCCACCAGGGAAGCCCTGTTTTCTGTTTTTTAATTTAACATGTCCAGCTATTGCCCTATTTACAAGTTATCTTCCTTCGATAAAATTCAATTACAGTTATCTGTGGGATGTCTTTTTATCTATATACCCCACAAAATAAAGATATTTTAATATTAATGTTTTCTCCCTCTATAAGTTAAAAAGTCAAACCTATCATGGAAACCATAAATTCTAAAAGGGATAACATTACACTGTGTGATTTTGGTACTGAGAAGCAGTAAGAGTCATTCTCATTTTTTTACATATCAGCCAACAAAACAATGTAATTAAAGTTACAGTATTACAGATGGTATTGTGCAAAATACTTTTGCAATTTTTCACAGAATAGATGCATATAAATGCTGTCATTTCATGCTGGAAAGTCACAAGCAATCCTCTCTACGGAGTGCCTACTCTGTAATGAGCTGGGTATGTTACTGAACCAAGCAGGAGGGAAGAAAGGACAAGAAACATTTCACACAGGAAGAAGCACTCATAGAAGGAGAAAGCAGTTTGGGTTTTGGTTGTTGCAACAAAAACCTATATAAAGTTTGCTTACTTTAAAATGTATAGGCAGACGTAAATCAGTTGATTCTGTTGTCTCAGTAAAATGGAGTGCCTTTTTCATCTTTTCTTACATGTGGTAATTGGTAAGCAACCAACATGATAGTTACAAAAACGTGAAGCCCACAGCTAAGTAAGCCCTGACACCATCTTGACATTAAATCTTCAGCACAATTACCAGGGCCAGGCAGTTCACCGAATTGTACAATAACAAACTCAACCAAACCACTTCACACGGGCCAGGGACAGTGGGCCTTACTGGTTTTAGTTAGACAATGCTGCGGGGATGTCTGAGGGCATTTTAGATGCACTTATGTAGCTCTGTAAAGTAAATATTACTTGTCATGCAAATTTCTAGTTTTAAGAAGTAGCCGGCTACTGAGATTACTAAGGTATATAGACAATTCAAATATGAAAAATTGAAATAAAAACAGACCACTATATGTAGTATTTCCAGACACAATCATCTTAAGTTATTTTTCTGCCTTCCTCTATGTGAGCAATAAGAGGAAGAAAATGATACTTAAATCGAAAGAACTAAAGAGAAATGACATCATGTTCCATTAACCAAAATCAATACCTTATATATGCAAATACAAGTTTCAACAGGGTATCCATATGCAAATTTAAATATGAAGCAGCATTCCTTTTAATGCACAATCGAGCATTAGGTCGCTATTTATTCAGGATATTTTCAGTAAAGTGCATGCTTTAATCTCTGTGTTATGGGAAATGGTCCTTTCACCTCCTTCAGAAGTTACCTATGGCAGCTATTAATGCCCACAAGCAATGCAGTGACCCTGGCAGTGCATAATTCCACAGTGCATATTTAATTTTGAAGGTGAAAAACGAGACATACTCCCCTCACAACACTTATTTTTATGACTCTCCTAATTCTTTGAAATTTATTATTTTTACTAAAAGCACCCAGAAGGTAATTGAAATAGATTTTCCAGATACATTTCTAGATTATCTTAACCTACAGTAACATGTTAACTCATTCATAACATTCTTAGCAAATACAGGAAATGGAATTTCCCCAATTAAAAAAAAAAGGCCCGACTAACCTGCTACTTCAGTGTTCTTCAAAAAAACTAAAGTCATTTTCAAAGAACTTCTGTGTTTTTTTGGAGATCAAGCCCCAAAACCTCTCTAGTCAATCATCAGAACTAGAAAAGGGAACAGGTAAATAAGAGATGGAAGTGGCCCTCTGGGGTCGAAGCTACTAAGGAAAGAACCAATCATTCTCTCTCAGGCTCCTAGGCCAGGCATAATGAGCTGGGTATGCTACTGAACCAAGCAGGAGGGAAGAAAGGACAAGAAACATTTCACACAGGAAAAAGCACTCATAGAAGGAGAAAGCAGTTTGGGTTTTGGTTGTTGCAACAAAAACCTATATAAAGTTTACTAATAATGATCTTATTAGTAAATAAGATCATTTACTCTAAGATTCTCTTGTGACTTGAAATGGCTGAGTAACTCCCAGGAAGGAGTCTGTTACCGTCACTGTCAGGTCTGGCAATGAGTCTTCACTGAATCAGACACTGAATTACTAGGTTCCCGGGCCCAGAGAATAAATGGCTGAAGGAAAATTGATAATAGTTTTCAGAGCAAAGAGAATGTTAGCTAAAATTGCAACTGGAGAAATGAGAAAAACACATGAACAAGTCACCGCAAGCACAGAACTGAATGAAGCCTAAGGGATCACAGGTAGAATAGTCTTTGGTGTCTGCTTTTCCCACCTAGATAGTGGTAGTGCTCAAAAAAAATACTTGCAATGGGCTTCCCTGGTGGCGCAGTGGTTGAGAGTCCGCCTGCCGATGCAGAGAAAAAAAAAACAAAACATAAAACGGAAATACAACTCTCCGTGATGAGCCGAGAAGCACACCCACAGTAACGCGAGAACACCCACAGTAACGCGAGAACATCTCCGGGTCTCGTAAACATTACATCTTGCGGAAGAGAACAAAAACACCAAAGAATGAATTCACCCATCTCCATAACCTTACACGCTAAGCAAACGACCTTATACGAAAACTCAGACTAGGGACGTTAAAAACCATGAAAACCAGTACTAAAGTGCACCTCACGGACCCTAGACTAAACCCGCGGTGCTTTGTAACCCCTGAGTCGCTGACCATTTCTTGTCAGGTGTTTACTTAGTTGTAACTGTAACACGTCGTGACTGCAGCACGCGGAGTACTTCCTTGCTTCCCACGTACTGAACCAACGCAGAAGAAAACCTTCCTAACCTAACGGAAGCTAAACGAACCCCGAAATCACGCACTAAGAATATCAGGGCTAACGAGTTAAGCGAAAAACACATCTTCCTCACTCGGTCTATCATTTTCACATTACACGTCAGCCTTGCTTGCTATCGCAAGGCCTCCAAAAATTAGACAACTTTCTCTGCTTCGCTTCTCGGCAGGCGTGAATCTTCTGAAACACACAGAAGATTCACACCTGTTGAGAGGAAACACCCCAATGTATACCTGAGTAACCTGGGGAGACAATGCCAAGGAGATTGCACCCCTTTGTAGTGAGGGTGAACGTAAACTCGGCTCAAGAGCTTGCAACAGTTCATTCCAGTTAAGTGACTGAAGTCTCATTCTTTGAAATAATAGCTTTAAAGGAAAACTATGGCTTTCCCTTGAACATATATTTGCATTTCATTCTGGTTATGCAAATGAACGCTGAGTCCCCGCCCCCGAGATTCACGCCCAAGGGCTGCCGAAGCCCACTGCCCGTGGCGGCTACCCGGGACCCTGACTACATGTCTTCTGCTCCTCGAGGCTCTGAGTGTGATTTCTCTGGGGTAAAGGATGTTGTTGACTGCTTAAGAAAACGCCGGAGCTCTGCATTTGACCCGAGACAC
>NC_041234.1:105252720-105311618 GCF_002837175.3 Physeter macrocephalus
TAAGTGACTGAAGTCTCATTCTTTGAAATAATAGCTTTAAAGGAAAACTATGGCTTTCCCTTGAACATATATTTGCATTTCATTCTGGTTATGCAAATGAACGCTGAGTCCCCGCCCCCGAGATTCACGCCCAACGGCCGCCGGAGCCCACTGCCCGTGGCGTCTACCCGGGACCCTGACTACATGTCTTCTGCTCCTCGAGGCTCTGAGTGTGATTTCTTTGGGGTAAAGGATTTTGTTGACTGCTTAAGAAAACGCCGGAGCTCTGCATTTGACCCGAGACACGGGTCACAGCCTAATATCAAATGCAAGGTAAAAGGCAACTACAAAACTATATTTACCATTACACTTTTTCTTCCAAAAAGAGACGTCTGTGTGTGCGTTGGGCATGTATATGCACGGAAGAGTGCTTACACCAAAATTATGCTTACACTAAAATATTACCGGCCGTTAAGCCTTTTGTTAACTTTATTTTTGGCTATGTTTTCAGAAATTTCTGTGCTTGAAGTATGCAGAAAAAATAAGGAAAATCATTAAAAAAGAGTTCATGATAAGCAAAGATAAAGGAATTAGAAGGAAAGAATAATAAGCATAGCAGAAATACAAGACAAAGAATCACGGAAGCCAAAATGAGTTTTAAACCATTTTTATTGGACTATAGTTGATGTACAATATTGTGTTAGTTTCAGGGGTACAGCAAAGTGAGGCAGTTATACATAAACATATATCCACTCTTTTTTAGATTCTTTTCCCATATAGGCCATGACAGTATGGAGTAGAGGGCCCTGTGCTATACATTCGGTCATTATTAGTTATCTGTTTTATATAGAGTAGTGTGTATATGTCCATCGCAATCTGCCAATTCATCCCCCGCAAATGATTTATTTTTACAAAAAAAGATTTGATCAAGGAAAAGAAGAAGGCGCGAATAACACTAGGAATGAGAGATGGGATATAAACAAAGATACAAAAGTGCGGCCCGCCAGGCTGGCTCCACATCCAGTATCATTTCTCTCCTTCCTCCCTACTGAGTGTCTGCATCATAAGGGGCAGCAACGTGAGGTCATAGGTCAAAACTTCCTGAGAAGTATTGGAAGATACAGCCGAGACCATCTTCGAGCAAATAGAGCCAAACAGGAGGCAGAAAAATGGGAGCGAAAAGGCAAAAATTAGGGGTTCGTTCCAGGATGTACTACATCTAACTAAAGGAAGTCCAGCAAGCGAAAACAAAATGGAAAGGAGGAAATTAAGAAAGAAATAGGGGGGCTTCCCTGGTGGCGCAGTGGTTGCGCGTCCGCCTGCCGATGCAGGGGAACCGGGTTCGCGCCCCGGTCTGGGAGGATCCCACATGCCGCGGAGCGGCTGGGCCCGTGAGCCATGGCCGCCAAAAAAAAAAAGGAAAGAAATGGGGTGCAAAATAGACAGCTAGTGGGAAGCAGACGCATAGCCCAGGGAGATCAGCTCGGTGCTTTGTGACCACCTAGAGGGGTGGGATAGGGAGGGCTGGGAGGGAGACGCAAGAGGGAGGCGATATCGGGATAGATGTATACGTATAGCTGATTCACTTTGTTATAAAGGAGAAACTAACACACCATTGTAAATCAATTATACTCCAAAAAAGATGTTAAAAAAATCACAGAAACTTTTCCAGCACGCACACGCACACGCACACGCACACGCACACACACGGAAGCAGTCTGTCAACATAAAACAGAGAGGGCTTCCCTGGTGGCGCAGTGGTTGAGGGTCCGCCTGCCGATGCAGGGTACGCGGGTTCGTGCCCCGGTCCGGGAGGAGCCCACATGCCGCGGAGCGGCTGGGCCCGTGAGCCATGGCCGCCGGGCCTGCGCGACCGGAGCCTGTGCTCCGCAACGGGAGAGGCCACAGAAGTGAGAGGCCCGCGTACCAAAAAAAAAAAAAAAAAAAAAAAAAAAAAAAAAAAATACTTGCAGCATCATTGGGAGAAATGACATACTGTAGCCCACATTCACTTGTTCAGTCAGTCAAAATTTAACAAACAGTCACTCTGGGCAAGACACTGGGGCAGATGCTGTGGGAGAGAGAAAGAGAAAGTCATCATATCTCCCCTAAAGGAGCTCAGTCTAACTGGGGAGATAAGACACGTTTACAATTAGCTGCTAAAGTACACAATAATAACAACAACAAATACAAGATACTAAACAATAGGTTCCTTTAAAGGGATACACATAAAGTCTAGAGCAAGGGAAGATGAGTTCCAGCTGTAAGAAAAAGAGAAGACCTCGTAAGAAGGTGCTGTTTGAAAAGGGCACCCACCCTGTCTTGGGCCCTTTCTGGAGTCCTTCTCGTCGACCTTCATTCACTTTCTTTTCTATAGGCCCTAGGTGCTGGCCCGCTGCCTCCACTCCTCCGCTGCCAACACTTATTCTTTGACTCAGGTTCTCTCTTGGGCTCACTGCCAAGCAGAACACAGCTATATAGTTTCCCCATCTGTATCCACTTAAGCCCAGAAACCCTTTTGAGGTTTTGTAAAGGGTTTTACAGCTAATAACTATAGGGGAACAGACAAGTTTTAATAACACACACGGAGAAGTTCTAAGAAACCTAAAAAGCCTCCAGAAACAACTATCACAGATCTTAAGTGGAATGGAGATGAGATTAGGCCTGATTTCCCTAGTTCCTTTCACTGATCTCAAGGCTTCTTCCGGTATTCAGCACTACCCACCTTTCTTCACCCCTGTTCCCATCCTTTTCTTTCACACAGTTAAAACTTGAAGAGGAAATGTAATGGTAGGAAACTGGGTGTCTCTAGAGGGAAACATGACAGTCCTCTACATCTCAGAAAATATGAGCTAGATTTAATAGCTTCCGTGCTGCTCACAAGAATAGTCATCTTAGATCAGATGCATGGTGCCTAGGAGGAACTAATGAGTTTTAGAAGGAATGCCTTGCAAAATCAACCTTCCAAAGTAATAGTAAATGTCACAATTATAACTTCATTCGAAGTGCACACAGAATCGAGTGCTAACAGATGTTTTCATGCGTCTTTCTTTAGGTTCTACATTAAGTCACACCTGTTGGGGTTCACTGAACACAAGCAACTGTAAGCATGATGGGAAAGAATGTTGACACAAACCATGACAACACAAACACATTTCAAGCTTGACTAGCCCAGCCTGCTTTAATAACTAACGAGCTCAGAATAGTAACGTGAACTTTCCAAGGGGTGGAGAAGGAGAGTGACTTTTTTTTTTTTTTTTGGTTCTAAGAGTCCTGGGCAACTACAGAAATCACCACTTTATGTTTCATATGGCTTCAATGAATTTTCACACATGGAAATTCAACTCTGATTTTTTTTTAGTGATGACGTACCAGTCATCACTCTAACAGCAAAAAGTTACGGGGTGGAGGGGGTCCTCTTTTTTTTTTCCAAGCCACATTTGGAAGTACAATTAATTTCACTTATTTCAAAAGGAATGCATGGTTGGAAAATGTATGATTGAAGTAATCACTTTTCTTTTTCCAAATATCCAATGCTCTTGGTAGTTCCCCAAAAGCCCTCACTGTGTGACTCTATCATCAATGTGCCAACTCCCAAATCATTTCCTTTCTCTGCTCCCATTCTTAATTTCATGACTTTCTCCAGTAAAACTTGAAATTTTGCCATTTTGACGGTATAAATTCAAAATATAACTTAACCTTAGCTGAGCCCTGGTTGATGTTAAGCAAGCCTTTTATTTATGTCTTGTGGACTACCCGGCATTTTCCAGGACAGCCAGTCTAAGCCTTTCCCGTTTTCCACTCTTCCCAAGTTTCTCCCAAGCCCCAAACCCAATCCTGTCCTCTTTACTTCTAGCAAATGACACTCCTCTTTTACTTTACTGGATAAAATTGAAGATATTAGACATGAGTTCCTATGATGTCCTGCCTCTCTGTCTTAACGCTTAACGTCTCTTCACCAATCTTTTCTCTTTCCCTCCTGTCTCAAGATACCACACTCTCCTGCCCTCCACTCCCAAATACACCAAAAGAGGAATCAACACGGACTTCCTCAACTCCAATTAATGTGGCTTTCATGTTTAGCAACTCTGAAGTCGTAGGTGACATTTGAGAACCAAATTTCATTAGAATGATAGGCATAAAAGCCACATGACTCTGCTCCTGCTTCAGCCTCTCTGCCTTCTTTGCTAACATACTCGCAAGGTTTTCCTTCGGATTCTTTGGCCATTCCTTTGCTGGTCCTTTTCTAAAAACTCTTCTTTGGCAAACTTTCCAACTTTTGTGATTTCAGTTACGGTGCCTTATATAGGTAACTCTCAGATTTCTCTGTAAGTCTCAACTTCTCTCCAGAGCTCTAGGTCTATATGTCCATCTCCCTCTTGGACACCTCGCCATAGGGGGCGGTCACCCGTACAGCAAACTCAACACTACTAAAGTCATCATCTTCCCTCCTGGAGTGACTGCCCCACAATCTTCATTGCTTCAGCTGACCTCCCCGTTTCTACTCACGGCATCACCATGCTACTTCCCACTTACTAATAGCGGTGAAAGTACAAAATCTTTCATTCCTTCCTCTCACTCATCCTTAGCCATCTAGTCATCAAGTCCTATCAGTTCTCTTTTCCTCAGTGTTTCTCACACCCATCTCCAGCTTTTCTCTACCTCCACTGCTACTGCCCAAGTTCAGACCTTCATCAGCTGTCACTTCCAACGCAAGGGACATTGTGCTCAGTGCTTTACACAGCACAGCTCACATAGCAAGTGCACAATAAATCTTTGTTTGACACGCCATCCTTTTCCTACACGTGATGCCAAGCAACTATTAACAACCGTCACCACGAACTGGCACTCCCAGAAGAATTTCCTTTTAAACAATAAAAGCCTTGAATAAAACAATCCAGGCGAGAATTTTTAACCACATATAAAGTAAGATGAAAGAAGTGATTAGGTGGTATAAAGTGGCGGTTCACTATCCTTGAGTAGTGCAACTGCACAGTACACATTAAGTAGAATCGTGTTACCTCACATTGAGAAAGATAACCATACAATAGTGAAAATGGGGCCGATATATTTAGTCCCTTCCAAAGGGAGCAACAAGGATGCCAAACAGGACATTGTCCCTTAAACTGGTTTCAACCCTGTTTACTACCCAAAGAACTTGAAGATGATGACAGGTTACCTTTTACATTAACTGTCTCCAGGCACATCATACATTTTCCTCAAACACTTTTAAGAAACATGACAGGAAGAAAAAGTGCAATTTTCGGTTTCAAGTACCCATGAACCTCATGTATTTTTTTTCTCTGAGTTCCAGACATTCTCCTTGGTATATAAATGTCAAGGGGATGTTAAAGGATGCTAATGTAGCTTCTCGCAGAAAAAAAAAAAAAAAAACTAGTTGTGTACGGCTACCTAACTGCCTCTGTGGGCATCTTGATGTCACTAAAACATTTAATATCATCAGTTAAAGACACATTCCTGGTTTTGTTAGTATAATTCATGGTCCTTTAGAGCTCAACACTATTCATGTGATAGGGAGTGCTAAAGTGGAGGTGGAGAGAAAGCAACTAAAAAACTAGAATGCTTTCTCCTTCCTCCCAATTGTCCTTTCCTTGTTCCTATACTGCTTTGGGCTTTTGATGGGACCTTGAGAGGGATGGGGATGCAGGGAAATAGAGATGAGGAGAGAGGAAGAAAGGAAGATACAGATGGTGTTTCTAAGTTTTCACAACTCAAGTGAGCCTGGCTACTTCAACTGATCATTTGCCTTCTGGCTTCAAAGTCTGCCTCTCTTTTTCCTTCAGTTCTGTTTTGCTGTATGGGTTTAACTATCGTTAAAGAAATTTTGGGTAGGAACGGCATCAATGTTTGAAGAAACTTGCCTGACATAAAAGCCCAGTGGCTAGGGCATTTACCTCACTCTGTGTCCCCAAATCACAGATGTGAAAGCCATCCCTTTTAAATGACAACTGCCTCCTTCATTTAGTGACAACTGCCAAGGTGGCTAACATGTTTAAAAGCCACCCACAGAGAGAACTTAAAAGTCTTTCCTTTCCTTTATATTTCCTGGTAGACTGTCTTCCTGAAATAGGAACTGTGCAGTACCTAATAAAAAGCTGAATTTGCTAAGAAGTTTTTATACCCTCATAAAGTAGCCCTAGTGAAAGTCATCTAACTGGCAGGAATTGTACGGGTAACAGACGGCTGGAACCTCAACCATGTAGTCTTCTCAACTTTGGTTAATGGGCCCTGGAAGGCTGCCATCCCAGAAGTTTACTACAAATGTAAAATGCAAGACTAATGAATTTTAAAATGATGCCAGGCATAAACACTACTCTTTGGCATTCTTTTGCCGCTGAACAAATATCACAGACAACTCTGCAGATTCCCAGGTATACAAGCCAATACAAAGCACAGAAAATACTATGCCAGGCCCAATGTGTATATTCCCCCCACAAAAAATCCAAAGAATGTTGCTGAGATGTCAACCATCCACAAAGTATTAAAATGCACAGGGCTTCCCTGGTGGCGCAGTGGTTGCGAGTCCGCCTGCCGATGCAGGGGACGCGGGTTCGTGCCCCGGTCCGGGAGGACCCCACGTGCCGCGGAGCGGCTGGGCCCGTGAGCCACGGCCGCTGAGCCTGCGCGTCCGGAGCCTGCGCTCCGCAACGGGAGAGGCCACAACAGTGAGAGGCCCGCGTACCGCAAACATAAACAAACAAAACAAACAAACAAACAAATAAATAAATAAATAAAATGCACAAAATGGTGCCAGGGGTATAAGAAGGAGGCTTTATCACCTGGGTTGCAACATACCATTCTGGGCTCCCTGGTGACAAGACAGAATAAAGCTTGAGAAAGTTGGCTGATATCTTCAGGGGGTGCTATATGAAGGCAGATTACAGACCTCAGGCACTTCAGTCAAAATAGATTGAGGTTGAGAAGGGATGTAATCAGTCTGTCAAATAACGGATATTGATGAGGTGAAGTGAACTCATTCGCCAAATCCTAATGCAGTAGAGATAAAGAAGACTTTTGAAAGTAAACAAAGTTAAGCTTGAAACAGATGAAAATGGGTGATGGCGTGGGAAGAAGCTGGTTTAAGTCTATGGAATGCATTACATTATTCAAACCTAGAGGTTCTAATGACTGAAAGTACATAGTTTCCCCAAAATTGAGTTAGACACATCCATAAGATTTAAATCCACAATGGCTTACTGAATTACAAAATAGACCCTGATCTGCAGGAGCAGACTCCTGGAAAGCACAGAAATGATCCAGTTCTAGTTATGATACCTAAGAAGTGTTCCCAAGGTTTACCAGGGATCTAATGTGTACCCCAAAATCACTAAATCACAATGACATTTTTATGGACATGTCCTTCTCGTTAAGGAACATGATTATTCTCTATTGTTTTTTCTAGAATAATTTTACAATCCTCCTATTCCACGTTCTGTAGCCATCTGCCCCCACCCCCCAATCTTTTGCAATTGCATTTTGAGAGTGCATAAACCATCCATTTTTTTTTTTTTTTAAATCTCAGAAACACCTTTTTTTTGTTTGGTTTGACCAACAACTACTTGAGCATTAAATGTCATTGTATCTTAGTTTTGCTTCAACTCCTTTATTTCATACAATTTTTTAAAGCTTTGTTTATGTCGTTGAACTCTAATCCTTCCATTTTATGCTTGTATTTTTTTCCCTATAGTTCCCTATACACAACTGTCTTACTTTTCCTTTTTAAGTCCTCTGATTGTGATCCCTTCCATATTTGTTGAGAACAAACTAAGAGGAAATAGCTGTAAGCCACAGAATAAAATAGTTCAGTTAGACATATCAGTTAGACTTGGAATGATACTATGTAAGTAATATGTTGGCGATGTTTCTGTTCTCTACCCAGCATGGAGCAGTTGCAGGAAATTAGGCCAGCCTCTCAGCAGCTCAAGTCAGACCTCTACAGTAAGACTTCATTATTTAGTTTGAAAGTGAATTTCAAAAACAGACTCACCCATAGTCAAATATAAGTATAAACAGACTTTCCAAGTCACATATAAATGAGTTATTCATCATCTGCCATTTGCAATTGCCCCTACCTCTGGTTCCCTGCCATTAATTAAATGCATCAGAAAATTCACCTTAGAATGTTGACGTGAAAGGTAAAGTTCTAGGGTCTTGCTTTTAAAAGAACATGACAGATGAAGGCAGTGGCCGAGACAGAACAAGAAAAAAACCAGATAATGTGACAAGGACAGATTCTGAGCCATCCCCTGGCTAGTGGAGTGTCTCATATGAAGGGCTCACGTATGAGATCATTTGATCAACAACTTTTACTTCCAAACATCCAGAAATACATACTACATCATTTAACTAGAAAGTAGTGAGTTTGAAATCACACAGCTGCTCAGCTTGATCCAATGAGATGTTAACCACTCTGGCAAATTTTCTAATCCAAGTCTCTCATTTCCAATTGATCTCAATGGGTGGCCCACATGATATATGCAGAGACTAAAAAGGGGGCTGTTTAAAGTAGGACACCGTGAAGGGTTATTTTACAATGCTACATGTTGTACAGATTAACTCAAGATATTATTCCTTGGGTGTTGCTTTAAACTAGACAAGTTTTTAAAAATTTATTCATATTTATTGAGTTGTAGGCACGTAGCCCTAGAAAACAGCTGGGAAATGGAAATGAGGGTCTTCTGTCCCCTGCCTGCCTTTTCAACTTTCTCTTCCACTACACTATTCCCTTTAAGGAACCTTTTATTCCAGCCCAAATAGTTACTTTGGCACCCACAAAGCTCATTTTTCCTGGCTCAAAGATTTTGTTCAGGCCATTATATACACAGTACATGTCACAGTCTCTCATATCTTTTCATCAGTAGTTTCTCTTGAGAGTAGAAATTGCATCTTACATACCACCCTCACAGTACCTAGAGCAGTGCCTGGCACTTTGTAGATGCTCAATAAATACTTGTAGATTGAATGAACCCATCAACTGACATCTGTCTCAAGATGCTTACTGTAACATGGACATTCTTGCGAATCTAACTTCAGAAGATGCACATATTCAAAATATAGTTCTTGTTGTCTGAAAACAGTTAAGCAACAGAGACCTACACTATTATCACTGCCTGAATTCAGTGTAAACACCTTGATAAGAAATTGTCATTTCCTTGGGTGACGGCGCTCAAACGGTAACAACGTGAATAAGTTCCGGGGATGTAATATGCAGCATGGTGACCACAGTTACCAATGCTGTATTGTGTATTTGAAAGTTGCTAAGAGAGTTAAGTCTTAAAAGTTCTCACCACAGACACACACACACACACACACACACACACACACACACACACACTCACACCATGTAACTATGCGAGGTGATGAATGTGTTAACTAACCTTAGTGTGGTCATCATTTCATGATATATACATATATCAAGTCATCACATTGTACACCTTAAACTCAGACAATATGTCAATTATGTCTCAATAAAGCTGGGAAAAAAGAGTCATTTCCTGAAACACTGAAGAACTGCTACATTCAGAAACATTATTAGGCTATTTAGATCTTTATTACTGAAGCCATGGAGATTTGCCATCTACCCGAAAGTTGTTCAACCAACACAAAACAACTGAAGTAAGGAACATTAACACCGCATTTAGGCGATTAGGGTAACATGATCACCATTCCTAGGCATCTTTAATTTTTGTCAAACATAACAAAATTCATATTACATTGACTCCTATTTCATTAAGATAATATGATTTGAAATAATAATGACAAGGGCCTAAAACAGAATACAGACCCTGTTAACACTTGGAAAGCTTCTTTCCCCCCAAAGGCATATCAGGATACAAAAAGAAGACTTCCAGCAATGTACTCCTAACTCCAGAAGCAATGGTACCTATTAAACACTTAGAGGGGGCTCCCAGGGTAAGGTGATACAAAAGAAAACACAGCCTCAGAGAAGATAAAGCCTTACCCCAGCTTTCAGAATCTGAATGTTTTAGTTCCAGTTTATGTCCTATCTATTCCAGTACCTTGGAATCCAGAAGCAAAACAATGTTATCACATTGATCCTCTAAGACAAAGAGCAAGAGGCTTTCAGCAGAGTCCAGTTATGGCTCCCTGGTGAACCAGAAATTGTGAATGGGCCATCATCCTCAAAGGCCAGGGGGCCGAGCTGTTCTAAGAACTGAGTGCGTACTATGGGAAAGAAGTGAAGGCTACTGATGTGCTTTTTCCTTTTGGCAGTACTGTTTTGTTTTTGTTTTGGTGGTGGTGGGGTAGATGTTTGTTTTACTTCCCATATTCGGTTTGGTTATGTTCCAATTAAGGAAACCATCTTTAATTGCTATATCCCATCTCATTCTGAAGTCTTGACATAAAAATTATGTGTTCTTTTTTCCTTCTTTTTCCAAAAACAAGAGTCAATAAAAGTTTCAATTCACTTTGTAGATGTTAAGAGTTACTTATTACGGTTTGCGAGAAGATTTAATCCTGACAGAAGTAATGTTTTCAATGTCTTGATGCTAAATTGGAAACACTATTACTTAATGAAGAATAATACTTTAAATCACCTTTTTGTGATCAAGAAAAAGAACCACAAAATCACTTCAGGCTATTATTTCTCAGTTAAGCATAACCTCTGTAGTGGATATTTTAGGTGTAAGTCAGAAAACATATTGCAAATATAAAAGAGTGCCTTTGGGAAGTGACCCATGCATTCATGTTTAGTCCTCATTATTTATCAAATTCCAAACACAATAGAGTTTGTAAATAATAATAGAACTAAATTTATTTTAAGGCCATGGCTGCATGAAGTTCTCCTTCACAAACTGCACAGCTAAATCACTATAGATCTGTCACTAAGTTTACTATAGCAGTGGTCGAGTGGAAAGAATATAGAACTGTCAGAAAACCAAAGGACAAGTGATATTAGTCCTATGACCCTGGGCAAGTCTTGAATCTCTCCAGACCTGAGCTTTTACACCTGTAAAGTAGGGATAATATCAACTGTTCTTTACTTATACAACGTTGGTGGGACTAAACAGAAACAACTTTTCAAAGTGTAATTTGGAAAACACATCAAAGAATTTTACAACTTCATGCATGTTTTTTGACCCAGTAATCCTGAAATTTTCAGAATTTATCCTGATCAAAGAATCAGAAATGCACCCAAATATTTATGTACTGGAATGTTAATCACCGCATGAGCTCTTATTGGAAAAGTCAGAAACAATCCAAATAGATGATCAAGTCCAAATAAATTAGGCTATATCCATACAATGGAAACTATGCAGTATTTAGAAAAATACTTAGGGAACTAGAAGTTTCACAATAAATAAATAGCAGAAAAGTGGGTTTCAAAACAGTATGTATGAGCTTCCCTGGTGGCGCAGTGGTTGGGAATCCGCCTGCTAATGCAGGGGACACGGTTCAAGCCCTGGTCTGGGAGGATCCCACATGCCGCGGAGCAACTGGGCCCGTGAGCCACAACTACTGAGCCTGTGCTCTAGAGCCCATGAGCCACAGCTGCTGAGCCCATGTGCCACAACTACTGAGCCTGCACTCTACAGCCCGTGCTCCACAACAAGAGAGGCCACCTCAACGAGAGGCCCGCGCACCACAACGAAGAGTGGCCCCCACTCTCCACAACTAGAGAAAGCCCGCCCGCAGCAACGAGGACCCAATGCTGCCAAAAATAAATAAATTTAAAAAAAAAAAACAGTACGTGTAACCTAATGCAAACTGTAATACAAACACACATTTGCAAAGAAAAAAGACTGGAGGGAAATAAGCCAAGATATGAACTATTGAACCATTGTTATCTTTAGAAGGAATTATGGATGATTTTTATTGTCTTTTTATACTCACCATTTTCAAATTTTCTTTAAAAAACATGCATTGCACTTATAATCAGAAAAAAAGAATTTTAAGTAATATTGCCTCTCTACCACCATTTTGGAAACTATCTGAGATATTTGTGAAAGTATACTTGTAAATTCTAAGATAATATTACAAGAATAAGAGCATACTATTATTGTTAGAGAAGTTCAAATCCTCACTGTCAACAGACAAAAATTAAGTAATTCAACTTTGGAGCAAATACAAAAAAAAAAAGTGTTTCTGCAAAGAACTGCACTGAGAAAGTTCCTTCTGTTGGCTTTGATTGACTTTTCCACACCCCAAATGTACTTCTTATCTTTTCTTCTCATTCTATACACAGTACCTAATAATATGGGTCAGAATCTGTTGAAAACTCCCTAGAGTTATTTTAGCTACACAACATCTTGGTTTTCTAAGACGAGAAAGGACGTGCCACTACTTTGTCCAGTTAGATACACAGCTAAAATGTCCACATGGCTGCAGGAGTCAAGTGAAGAAGTGTTCTGTTCAGTAAGTATGACAAATGAGGATGCGGTACATTCACCTATCTCTCATCACTGGCAAGACCTCCAGTCCTTAAGACAAACTTAGAACCTATAAACTGCTAGAGAAGAGAGCAGTACTAGAAAATTATACAAAAGTCAAATGTCCACTTGGCAAAATGTAGGAAAATGGGAGTATACAAGACAAATATAGAAAGTAGAGGTTCCATCAACAGAGGGATGGATAAAGAAGATGTGGCACATATATGCAATGGAATATCACTCAGCCATAAAAAGGAACGAAATAGTGCCCTTTGCAGAGACGTGGATACCTAGAGACCGTCATACAGAGTGAAGTAAGTCAGAAAAACAAATACCGTATAATATCACTTATATGTGGAATTTAGAAAAATGGTGGAGATGAACTTATGTGCAAAGCAGAAAGAGGGACACAGATGTAGAGAACAAACTTAAGGATATCAAGGGGGAAAGGGGGTGTGGGATGAACTGGGAGACTGGGATTGACATATGTACACTACTATGTATAAAATAGATAACTAATGAGAACCTACTGTACAGCACAGGGAACTCTACTCAGTGCTCTGTGGTGACCTAAATGGGAAGGAAATCTAAGAAAGAGGGGATATATGCATACGTAGAGCTGATTCACTTTGCTGTACAGCAGAAACTAACACAACATTGTAAAGCAACTATACGCCAATAAAAATTTTAAAAAAACAAATTAGAGGTATAAATGACAGAATTTTTAAATGTGTTCAATGGATTACTGTGCTTTGTTGGATTGAAAAAACCTCAAAGAGAAAGGGCCGCAGTACATCCAGGGAGACATTTTAAAACTGAGACATCAGTAAATTATCTGCATAGGATTAAGTGCTTTGCCTCCCCATCCCCTCCCCCATCCTGAGTGATAAGAAAATTACCCAAATTTCCATCTATGGCTTTTTAAAGGTTTAGTCTATCTATGTATAGAATGCAAGCTTCTACAGAGCATGCTTCAAATGCAAAATCAAACAACTCAGTGATTATCTCTGTAACACCTAAATGAAAATTCAAAAATTGGCGATATTGAGAGGTCTATCAGTCAAATGATCAATTGAGAAGGCTGATGAATGGAAACAGTAAGGACAATCCAATGAATGGATCTATATTTTTTTAAAGAAAAACAAGAATACAATCCTTATTAGAATCCTTATTATTTTTTTGAACCCACTATCACTACCTTGTTTGACTCAAAGACTATCCCTTTTATCACAATTTAAACTCTTTAAAAAGATTAAAGTCATCAGCCATTTCCTTTTATGAAGATTTTTCTGTACAATCCCATAAAACTGAATGTAAAGGTAAGGGAGAAAACAGGACAAGTCCACTAAGACAAAGCACTGTAAAAGGAGGACAAAAATCCAATGATGCTTCTAACCCAATGTTTACGGCCAAATATCTGAGAGAGAGAAAATAAACACAACTTTTATGAGCACAGTAGCTGACTTTGAGGTAAATGGTAATCTGACCCTCATATGATAGAAAATCGGGTCAGGTCCTCAAGGAGAAATTAGATATCCTGATGGAAGCTAGCCGTGAATGATCTCCTCTTATACTTAACAGACGCTATTAAATAATTTTTCACTCACTCAACTTCAACAATGTTCACTTGAACTTTCAACAACCTATTAATATGAGTTGAAAACAAAATACTGACTGATGTTAACTGTACAACCACAGCCAGTTTCTCAGAAATGTGAACCCACCCTGGCAAGTCACCAACCACATTTGGCCACATATTCTCTCTCACCGTTCCCTGGTAAAGATCAAAGGCCCACAGACAGCATCTTATTGCTTTCAGCCTCACACGGCGAATAGATTACAACAATAACAGCCTTCCTCATTTGAATACTGATGTTTAAAAATGAAAAGACCAATCGACATTGACGGTTGCCTTGCCTACCTGTTTAGCTTTGCTAACTCGATCTTCTACTTGATAATGAGGGAAAATTATATAATGTGATCCCCCATGGGAAAAGACTGGTTGTTTTTCCAGGAAATTGTAAATGAGATCTATTCAAAGATCAGAAAAAAGTCAGAAAGATAATGAAAGCAACCCAAAATGTTACAATTGGAATGTGTTGCAACTTTTATAATCACTGATAGTAATGCTGAAATAAAGTTATTTAAAAGAAATTGAGGTACTAGTCTTCAAAGTATCACCCTGAACTGTAGAGCTTTTTCCGAGATTTACCAAAAAAGTAACACAGTCTTTCTAGTTCGGTATATCTTGATCTATATCGCTACCTTCTAAACGTACCCAATTGTTTAGGAAAACGCAGCAAAGTTACTTGTTTGCAGCAAGAAACATGCTTTTTAAAGTCATTAACCAATTTGCAATCATTTGAGAACCTCTCTGCCCTGAGATATTTCAAGGAAGACAAGTTTGTTAATCACTTGGTCATGCTGCAATTCAATATCAGCATCGGAATCAAGCCTTAAGCCCCTTCAAAATTCTAAAATACCTTCCAGAATCCCTCACAGTATTGCAAAGGGCTTTTCCTGCTCTCACTGTGCACCAAGAATCCCCATCAGTATTATGTGCACATGGGCCATTTGTCGCTGACACTCAACCAGAGACAGAGACAGACATGCTCCACTGGAGGACCCATTTCCAGAGCAAAGAATACTTCAAATGAGAAAAACAATCTACCCTGCCTGCTCTAATTGCCTGTGTACTGTGTACCATTTCAAAGAGAGAGGGAGGAAGGGGACAGGGGAGGCGGCAAGTGGATTTTAATCTATAAAGTGAAAATTAATATGTACAGCATTTTATTTTCAGATTTAACTCATTTCCATTCAATTTAACTTACCTAATTGTTAATGAATTCGCAAACACATTTAGCAACCAAATCACCTACTAATTGGATCCTAATGAAAACTACTTAGCTGCTTGTATTCATGTTGATCATCATGTATGATTCACCAGGGTGAACTACACCCAAGGTCTCTGGCTGGTGAAACTGTACTTTCTACTTTTCACTGTTACCTGAATCCTCAAAGTGAAGAACTTACTTCTTTTTTTCTCCCTCTAGGGTCAAGGACAGTGTCTGCTGCAAACTATAAAGCAGTACAAAACATTTACATCAAAGGACAAGGAGATCACCCGGCTCCAAAAAATCCGGATCGTATAAACTACATATGCCACTGCTTACTGATGCAACAGTAAAAGAAACTCTTCCCCAAGTTGTTAGCTGGGGCTTCTAAAGATCTGCCAGTTTTCAGTATAAAGCCTGAAACTAGGCTGGAAAATCTGGAGATGCTTTAGAAATGTCTTCATAGGATGCCAGAGGGCCCTCCCCAACCCCTCCCCTCCTTTTCCGTTTCTTCAAGGCCGAGGGATGTAGCCAGAGGCAGGGCTTCTTCCGGTGGAATGTATGGCCAATTACTATGAGTCCTTAAAGCACTCTGGGCTCCTTTAGTCTGGGGGCCAAGGCTTCAAATGAGGGACTCCCCCTCCCCCCACCATGATTCCAGTGATAACAATCTTACAATCCATTCTCTTTCCTCTATAAACACAACCCAATGACCTGCTTCCTTTTGTAACTGGTGCCAGACCCTGAGTTGATTTCATCTGCCACCTTTCCTAATCTCTAGCTTGACCTGCCTAACAACCATTTAAATCTGGACCTTGACTAAAATTGTTTCTAGGTGCTACTGAGCAAAACGGCCCTTAAATCCTGCTTGGATTTGTCTATTTTCGCTCCTGAAAGACACTGGACCTTGGACCTGCTCTTCAAACAACGTGCTTTTTATACCTTTGGACATGTTTAGATGCATCATCCTTTTTTTCCCCTAGAATGAAAGAAAAATAATTTTGCTTGATTTCCATTTAAATGGCCACCAGATATCTGAAACAACTCTTTGTGGCTTAGCTGCCAATTTAATTAACAAGGAGTTGACCTTGGGGTACCAGTCAGCAAGCATTTACTGAGAACCTAAATTGTGCCCGCCAACTTTTGCCCCTAAACATGAGCAAAGTCACACACTTAAGTCTTTGCCTACAGAGAATTACTGTCTAGCTCTGCCATTAACTCAGCAGGTGACCTTGGGCAAATTGTGCAAACAGGAAGGGAACAATGCAGAGGACAGGGTCAAATGGGAAGATGTCCTGCTCAGAGGCAGGATGCATGGTGGAGGAAGGACTATCCAATCCCTTGAGAGCCTGATTTCCAATCTGACTCCCAGTAGGTAAGATAACACAAATAGATTTTTCCACAGTGGCTCCCACTTTCCCTTCTCCAGATGGCCTAAGATCATACCCATCTTCTGCTAAAACAGATCCCTAGGTCCAACAGAATGTCTCAAGCTGAGCCATCATTTACTGAAAGATAGATTCTGAACTTTGCTCTAAATGCCTTCACAGTCCGCTAGTCTAAATTTAGAAATATGTGTGTGTATGTGTACATACATACATATATATATGAATACGTGTATCTAAAGCCCTTCCCTAATCACCTTTTCAACAAATTTAAAACCTGCAAAAGCTTAAGAATACCTTTATTCTGACTGTGCCTTTATTATGGGCCTTTTAATACTTATAGATCCCACTTGTATTGTTTTCCAATACAATTACAGTAGAAGGTTATAGAGGTATTTACTGACAAATGCCACTGCTCTGGAATCAGCAAGACAGCCTCTTTTGTACAATCTTCCCTATCCCTTCATTTGTACAAGCTTTTGCAGTACCCGGCTTAGCACGGCCAAATCAAAACTCTGTAGGTTTTGTGGTAGGCATTTGTTTAAATGAGGTTTTAATACAATGTGGTCATTACTGCCATCCTGCCCTTAGATAGAATTTCACATGCAGGATATACTGAATGTATATGTACTGAAAGAACACAGAATGGGATAGGGAAATACCAAGTCAGGTTTTATAGAATGTAAGTAATTTAAGTTGAAGGACAAGAGCATGAAAGAGAGGGCCATTAAGCTGAAGAAATCTTTTAAGCAATTATATTGCGGTAGAAATTAAAAGTGGATTGGGATATGTTCTAGAATCTAGGCATTCAAATTCTGAACACTTGTAAGGTACTCATTACCGATATTCTTCCCCCAGTAACCACCCCCCCCCATTTGTATTCAATTTTAGCTTTCATCACTGAATTCCATTTGTCCCGAGGAAATGTTAGTTAGTATATATACTAACTGCTTCAGATATGTGTTGCATGGTTTGTTAAATCCCTGCTAAATGATTCAAGTAAGGTTGTCTTCTACTTTCTGGCTCTGTGTCAAAGATATGTTAAATGGTCTTTTAAATTTTTTAATTATTTAGCTCCTGAAACTACATTATACAACCCTTATGCAATAATTAACCTGTGGCTTTCAACAGTGATTAGTGAGTCTTTATTATGGTAATGATGGCTCATTCATAGATGAAGTTTATTAAGACTCTGGTCCAGACCTCATTGAGATCCCAGAGTCATGAAAAGTTTCCATAGGTCCTCATCTAAAAGACTATATCCTGGGACTTCCCTGGTGGTCCAGTGGCTACGACTCCGCCCTTCCAATGCAAGGGGCCTGGGTTCCATCCCTGGTCAGGGAACTAAATCCCACATGCCCCAACTAAAAGATCCCATATGCCGCAACTAAGACCCGATGCAGCCAAATAAATACATAAATAAATATTTTTTAAAAAAATAATAATAAAATAAAAGACTATATCCTGAGGAAGAGAGAGATGTGAGGCACCAAACAGCAAGGTTTCGCTAGCAAAAGAAACAAACAGCCTCTAACTACATTTAGCGATTGCCTTAAGAAGTTTTCATTTTGGCGAGTCAAGATACTCCATTAGGATTGCCTATCAGTTTTCTGCAAGCAGGCTGTCTTCACTTCCCACAGAGTCTCACTCCTCTAGACTGCAAGGAGCCCCTGGGCCTTCAAGAGGTTTAACAAATCACAAGAAAAAGACACAGCTAGCTCACTTGCTGGATGTCTCCTTAGCCAATCATCAAAGCCAAGCCTAGCTTTAGGTGGTAATATTAATTAACTTGTGGATTTCTACGATGTGCAAGCACGGTACTAGGTGCTTGGCACATATTCACTTATTTCATCTCTTTTTTTTAACATCTTTATTGGAGTATAATTGCTTTGCAATGGTGTGTTAGTTTCTGCTGTATAACAAAGTGGATCAGTTATACACATACATATGTTCCCATATCTCGTCCCTCTTGCATCTCCCTCTCTCCCACCCTCCCTATCCCACCCCCTACCCGTTCCATTATACATATCAGGAAACTGGGACACTGAGATTAAGCAATTTGCCCCAAATTACACAGCCAATAGATGCTGACTGCAAGGTCTCAGCTACAACGTTGTAATTGTGTATCTATAGAGAGAACCCCGGGCACATTAATAGACAGGAGTCTTCCTGAATGAAAATTATAAGCCATTTGTATGTAAATCTACAACTGTCAAAGCTTGCATCTGGCATTCACTTGAAAGCCCAATCAATGTTCCACATAAACCATAATCCAAGAAAATTCACTGAAAGATATCAGAGATGAACTGTTCGTTGATCATGTCAAATTAGGAAAGGCACAAATCACAAAGTCAAAATTTTATTCACACCTAAATTGGGTGCTCTCTGGTCTTTTTAGTTTACTCTCAAAAACAGTAGCCTGCCATTCTGACTACTGTCTATTGTCAAATATTAACCAGATTATTTTGGATAGAAATATTTCCCCTTTGTCTATCAAGATGACGATATCACAGCACTAAATATTTTATTCTTGTAAACATGTCATTTGACTTAATTTCAAAGATTCCCCCTCCCCTAGATATTTGACTCCACATCACCTATCACTTTTGGAAAGCTTATTTGTGGTGATTCTGGCAATACCTGACCCAGTGTAACAATTCACTGCAGCGCTGGGTTATTTGTCATAGAGTCATTACATGTAGTTTCCGGAATGGTTCCTTTTAGTGAGTCAAATAACATTCCTCTCCTATGTTAACAGGGTCATACATTTTACTGAGAAATATTATTTGGATTTCCCTTACAGATTATCCTCAGTGGCTGGAGATAGAGAAAAATCAGAATATAATCAAAGAAAAGGTATCTCATTTGTAGTTGTTTAAAGAACCTCCATACTGTTCTCCATAGTGGCTGTATTCATTTACATTCCCACCAACAGCGCAAGAGGGTTTTTCTCCACACCCTCTCCAGCATTTATTGTTTGTACATTTTTTGATGATGGCCCTTCTAAACAGTGTGAGGAGATACCTCACTGTAGTTTTGACTTGCATTTCTCTAATGATAAGTGATGTTGAGCATCCTTTCACGTGTCTGTTGGCCATCTGTATATCTTCTTTGGAGAAATGTCTATTTAGGTCTTCTGCCCATTTTGGGATTAGGTTGTTTGTTTTTTTGATATTGAGCTGCATGACCTGCTTGTAAATTTTGGAGATTAATCCTTTGTCAGTTGCTTCATTTGCTAATATTCTCTCCCATTCTGAGGGTTGTCTTTTCATCTTGTTTATGGTTTCCTTTGCTGTGCAAAAGCTTTTAAGTTTCATTAGGTCCCATTTGTTTATTTTTGTTTTTATTTCCATTTCTCTAGGAGGTGGGTCAAAAAGGATCTTGCTGTGATTTATGTCATAGAGTGTTCTGCCTATGTTTTCCTCTAAGAGTTTGATAGTGTCTGGCCTTACATGTAGGTCTTTAACCCATTTTGAGTTTATTCTTGTGTGTGGTGTTAGGGAGTGTTCTAATTTCATACTTTTACATGTACCTGTCCAGTTTACCCAGCACCACTTATTGAAGAGGCTGTCTTTTCTCCACTGTATATCCTTCCCTCCTTTATCAAAGAAAAGGTGACCATATGTGTGTGGGTTTATCTCTGGGCTTTCTATCCTGTTCCATTGATCTATATTTCTGTTTTTGTGCCAGTACCATACTGTCATGATTCCCGTAGCCTTGTAGTATAGTCTGAGGTCAGGGAGCCTGATTCCTCCAGCTCCATTTTTCGTTCTCAAGATTGCTTTGGCTATTCGGGGTCTTTTGTGTTTCCATACAAATTGTGAAATTTTTTGTTCTACTTCTGTGAAAAATGCCAGTGGTAGTTTGACAGGGATTGCATTGAATCTGTAGATTGCTTTGGGTAGTAGAGTCATTTTCACAATGTTGATTCTTCCAATCCAAGAACATGGTATATCTCTCCACCTATTTGTATCATCTTTAATTTCTTTCATCAGTGTCTTATAATTTTCTGCATACAAGTCTTTTGTCTCCTTAGGTAGGTTTATTCCTAGATATTTTATTCTTTTTGTTGCAATGGTAAATGGGAGTGTTTTCTTAATTTCACTCTCAGATTTTTCATCATTAGTGTATAAGAATGCCAGAGATTTCTGTGCATTAATTTTGTATCCTGCTACTTTACCAAATTCATTGATTAGCCTAACACACCATTGTAAAGCAATTATACTCCAATAAAGATGTTAAAAAATAAATAAATAGAATTTAAAAAAAGAAAAAAAAAAGAAAAGGTATCTCAGCAGCAAAAATGCAGATCCCTGTCCTCATTCAGAGCTGAATACTTTTCATTTACCCGGAGCCCTGATAAGTTTTGTAACCTAGTTTTAGAGCCCCAAACAGATTAAAAGCAGCAAGTTAGAGGGGGAAAGGAATGCACGAATAGACTTGTGTTCTGGGGAGAATTATAGAAAACCCCACAAAAGCCTTATATTTTAAGAGGCCAAATCTGTTAAGATCTAGATATATGCTTATCATTATGAAAGGCTGAGAAGAAAAAAGCAAAAATTAGATGACTATAAGTAGATATGATTTCATGATTACTGAGCACACGCTTTGTTGGGTATGAGTGCTATACGTCTTTGTGCATTTTGTTTTGTTATATGCCAATGTCAGGATTTCATCATTGTGCTATAAAATAACCTGAAAGCCTACATTTAAAATTTTACGTTTTAGAAATTTTAACAATCCACTTTAGGCAAAAAAATAAGGAACGGGAAAGTTGAGAATGTACTGAAGAGGGAAAAAAGAAAAATAACAGGAATTTTCTCAATTTTCCTCTTTAAATTCCTTTGCATACTCATTAAAAGTATAAGTTTATTGAGCTCTTACAATGTACCAGGAAATATGCTGAGTGCATTGAAAGGATTACTTCATTTAATCTGTGCATCAACCCTGTGAGACAAATATTATCATTCCCATTCTATGGATGAGAAAATTGAGGCTCACAGAGCCTCAATCTAGTCAGCAATTAGAACTCAGGTTGGTCTGACTGCACTCAGAAATCTCAACCTCCACTCTACGCTACATCCTGCCCACAAAAGTAACTCAAGTATACATATTCCTGTTGGACCAAATTGTCTTCATCTCCAAACAGGCAGTCAGAAGGGTTGCATGTCAACACACAAACGACTGGCTTGATGTGACAAGCCAGTCAGAGCAACTGAACAAGTTTGTGTGTACTGATGCAGCCAAAGGCAAGACCAGCCTATTATTAGAATACACAAATCTCATTTATGATGTAAATGGAACACAGATTTAAGTTTCCTCCGCTCAACAGTGGCACAGAATGTAGTAACACTTTCTGAAAGAGTTTACACGGGGCTGATAATCAGTGCTTAAAGAGGTGCTTTTCCCCAGATGCAAGACCTTTATGTTACTGTCAGCCTGCTCACCCTCTCATTTTTCCCCACCTGAATAGCTTCGTCCTCTTACAAAGGCCCATCACTATGTGAAAGTGGTGTATAATTATTTTTTTTCAGTAAAAGCCAAATTGTTTGTGCTCAAACATCCTGCAGTTCAGGAAATGTCAAAATGTCAGACCATGTAGGTGGAAATAAACTTTGCATGCCACTTCCAATCACTTCCTGTAGGGAAAGAATAGCTAGACATTCCGTTGAAAAAACAGAAATGCACAGAACCGCTTCAAAAAGGTGACTCAATGTCTTTCTTATCTGATAAATATGCCATTATCAGTACATCTTAATCTATCTGGAGTTCAAACATAATACCCTAGTGCTGCTTGTAAGATCCTGTCACATCTCCAGAAGCTGGTGTATGCCTAGGTGGGTGAACACAATACATGACTGCCCCACACTCCCTTTTGGATTGTTTTTAAAAATGACATTGATTTTTAATTTCCTTATTACAAAATACATGTACACCATAAAATGTCTGGCACATACTAGTACTCAATAAATAATTATGATATAATTTTAGAAAAATTAGAAAACATAGATGAAAAAAAGAAGAAAATAAAACCTCCATAATCCCATCATCCAGAGAAAACCACTGTTTTCTGTTATCTGTGATTCCAGCCTTATTTCTATGCATATTAAATACATTTTTAAATAAAAATGGGATCACACTTTATGTACTGTTTTGTCACTTAATAATAAGTTGTCAGCATTTTCCTATGTCATTTTATTTTTTTATCATTTTTTAAATTTTATTTATGTATTTGTTTCTTTATTTTTGGCTGCATTGGGTCCTCATTGCTGAGTGCAGGCCCTCCCTAGTTGCGGCAAGCAGGCTTCTCATTGCGGTCTTGTTGTGGAGCACGGGCTCCAGGCACCAGGCCTCAGTAGTTGTGGCTCACGGGCTCCAGAGCACAGCCTCAGCAGTTGTGGCGCACGGGCTTAGCTGCTCCACGGCATGTGGGATCTTCCCGGACCAGGGCCCGAACCCGGGTCCCCTGCATTGGCAGGCGGATTCTTAACTACTGCGCACCAGGGAAGCCCCCTGTCATTTTAAATTCTTTTACAGCAGCATTTTAAGAGCTGTACCGTATTCCATCATATAAATATCCCATAACTGAACCAATCCCTTAATGTTGGAGATTCAGGTTATTTCCAGTTTTTCACTTGTATAATGTCACAATGAATATCCTTATAACTAATTCTTTATGCACCTACTTGGTTATTTCCCCAGGACAAATTCCTGGGCATGCAGAAAAGGGAAACAACGCTGATAAATGGATAAATAAAATGTGTATATCTACACAGTGGAATATTATTCAGCCATAAAAAGGACTGAAGCTCTGATACATGCTAAAACATGGATGAACCTTGGAAACATTATGCTAAGTGAAAGAAGTCAGATAGGAAGGGACAAATATTGTATGATTCCACTTACACAAAATGTTCAGAATAGGCAAACCCATAAAGAGAGAAAGTAGAATAATGGTTGCCAGGGACTGACAGAGATAGGGAATGGGGAAGGACTGCTAATGGATGTAAGCTTTCTTTGGGGGGTAATGAAAATATTCTGAAATTAGACAGTAGTGATAGCTGCATAACCGTGCAAATATACTAAAAACCACTGAATTGTACACTTTAAAAGGATGAATTTTATCTCAATAAAGCTATTATTTTAAAAATTCTGAGGCATGTTATTGTTTGCTTAAAGGTTATGCAAAAATTTTAAGCTCTTAATGTAAAAAAATTATTTCTTGGACTTCCCTGGTGGTCCAGTGGTTACGAATCCGCCTGCCAATGTAAGGGACACAGGTTCAATCACTGGTCTGGGAAGATCCCACATGCTGTGGGGCAACTAAGCCTGTGCGCCACAACTACTGAGACCACGTGCCACAACTACTGAAGCCCGCACGCCTAGAGCCCGTGCTCCACAACAAGAGAAGCCACCACAATGAGAAGCCCACGCACCGCAACGAAGAGTAGCCCCCACTCACCGCAACTAGAGAAAGCCCGCGCACAGCAACGAAGACCCAACACAGCCCCCGCCAAAAAATTATTTCTTAAAATGAACTAAAATTAATTTTCTTTTGAGAATATTCTGAATGGTATGCAACCACTAGCGAGATCACCTAAATAAATAGTTTAGCTAGGAATCACCTAGACTGAGACTTCTTAACCTTGGCATAAAAATGTTAATATCATGAACACCTGTAGGTTTATTATTTATGTATTACAAGATCCAGAAAGGACAGAATGCTTTTTTCTTTTTAAGATTTTTTTCTTGTGGACCATTTTTAAAGTCTTTATTGAATTTGTTACAATATTGCTTCTGTTCGTATGGGATCTTAGCTCCCCGACCAGGGATGGAACCCTCACCCACTGCAATGGAAAGAGAAGTCTTAACCACTGGACCACAAGGGAAGTCCCCAGAATGCTTTTTTGGGTAACACACACACACACACACACACACACACACACACACATTTTTTAACATGAAAGTATACAACAGTTTTCAATAGTCAGTAAGGTCACCTGTAGTGTTACCACTCGAAATGCCAAATCCTGGGTCAAGACCGAAATGGCAGAAGGGACATTAGTCCCTGCCTCTAAGGGTCTTCTCATCTCAGATAAATTACATCGCTTTTTCAGATTCCTTCTACTGTCTCTGAACAAAACACCACTAAACACCATTTCACTTCCTGAGCAGAACTTTTTTTAAAAGACTACAGGCAAAGCCTTCAGTGTACATTCTGTTTTCCCGTTGGTGCCCTCTTCATTTCAAATTCTGCAATGAAGTCATTTTTGCTCTTCACTTCTCCTCTCTGGTATGCTTCTCCCATGGGCACCTCCTAAGTGGTTCAAGCAAAAAGACCCATCATTGCTCAGCAGTGAGGGCAAGTTTGAGCCACAAGTCAAATACCTTCCTGAGACCTTTAACCTTGTTGAATGGGGTGGGAGAGTGATGAAAGCCATTCTACATACCAGGAAGGTCTAATGTCACAGCTTACAATCTGTCCAAACAGGATGCTTGGATTTTTTTTCTAAATGGTGACCAGGGTGGCTCAAAAGCAGTATTCCTATGATGACACCCTCAAGCCATGCCACACCTAAGGAGAGGGAAGGACAAGCTGGAAAGAGGGAGATAAACTACCCACAAAAGCTGCCTATCTGAACACTTGGGGAGAAATACCTAGGAAGTCCCTGTGGAGAACTCTACATACCACAGAGAGGAATAAAAGTGTCCACACAAGTGGCTAGTCAGGAAAATTGTTGCCAGCAGGGTGCAGGTTAGGTTAGGTAAAAGCCACAGTCATAAAAGTCACCAGTCAAACACGACCAAAGATTCATACGCATCTTTACTTTATTAGATACTAGCCCAAATATTTCTGAGGGCCCAGTCTTTCAGAGAGCCATCAGTACCTTCTTAGGTTTCTAATCAAATTATATTTGGGGGGTTTCTGTCATTTCTCAATAGTTTCTAAAGCCATTGTGATACCTGTGAGGTATTTGGGGAAGAAGATTGCATTTTCCCATTAGGTTTAGCCTGTTTAGTCCTTTAATATCATCTCCACTTATTTTTATGAGGCAACATGCAAAGTGCTTTATTTAAAAAACTAGGGGCTTCCCCGGTGGCGCAGTGGTTAATAATCCGCCTGCCAATGCAGGGCACACGAGTTCGAGCCCTGGTCCGGGAAGATCCCACATGCGGCAGAGTAACGAAGCCCGCGCGCCACAACTACTGAGCCTGCGCTCCAGAGCCCGCGAGCCACAACTACTGAGCCCACGCGCCGCAACTACTGAAGCCCGCATGCCTAGAGCCCGTGCTCCACAACAAGAGAAGCCACCGCAATGAGAAGCCCGAGCACCACAACAGAGAGTAGCCCCCGCTCGCCGCAACTGGGGGAAGCCTGCGCACAGCAACGAAGACCCAACGCAGCCAAAAATAAATAAATAGAATAAATAAATTTTTTTAAAAAAAATTTTTAGATAGTAATTATATGGTCCAGTGGTTAAGACTCGGTGCTTCCACTGCAGGGGGTGCGGGTTCCATCCCTGGTCGGGGACCTAAGATGCTGCATGCCACGGTGCGGCCAAAAGTTACAAAAAACAAACGAAAAAACAAACAAAAACCTAGTAATTATAGACTCAACCAATAAAGTAATGAGAGGCAGGCTTATAGCTCCAATGCAATGGCATCTTGTAGGGAAGATGTTTTACCCAACAAATGAGTTAACCCTCAGGAAGCTTGACAATACCAAGAAGAACACCCGCTATCCAATCACGCCAGGTGATGTAAGACTAAAACGATGAAATTTTTGTTGAGGAGAGAAGTCCCTGCCTACTCATCTTCCTTTCTTTAGGGTATCTCCTTGGGGACATAATAGGTCTGATAAAAAGTCTCGACCCTTTGGTCTTATAATGCTTGTTCATGGGCCTCTAACCCTTGGAACTACAAACACTTCCCTTCAGAATAAGGTCAGAGGTCTCTGGGTATACACAAGATAAACACAAGGTACATCCTCTTATCTCTCAAGGAAACAAGAGAAGATTTAAATTGTTCTCTCTTCTACTTTTCTGTATAAACGTTTTCTCCATCAAAATGCATGAAATTCTTTCCAGACTTTGTAGTCATTTTTGTGCTACCTTACATGCATGTGACTCTAATAATGTTTACCCAATATTAAAATTACATTTCTCCTCTCTTCCATATTGGTATAGAAGGGCCTTGTGCTGATGGAACTGCTTTAGTTCTCTAACAATGACGAGTTGTTAATGGGTGGATTTCTGTGAGTGAGATGCATACAAACACCTGAAGAAAAGCGTGAACACTGTAGTTACATGGAAATCAATTTAACACACTTGATCTAGGGACCAAAAGCATCTACCGGTTACCTGCAAGTGCAACTTCAATCAATCAATCCATCAACAAACATTCTCGGAGCTCCTTCTATGACCAGGCCCTATGCTAGGTGCTGAGGACACCAATGAGACATAGCCTGGGCCCTGGAAGTGTTCACAGTGTAGTGGAGACATCACCAGACCATTGGATCCCCACAGATCTACTCCAGAAAACAGTCCAACTTCCATTCGAAGAGACTAATTGTTTACTTCAGCTAGGATTATAAACTGGAACTGCTGGTGGGAATTTTGCCACCTCCTTGAGGTAGGCTGTTCCCTCTTTGGGCAACTTAGATTGCTGGAAAGTTATTGCCTGGCTTGAGAAAGCTATATCTCCCTATGGCTCTCCTCCACTGATCCTAGTTTGCCTCCTTCCACACCAAAACCACACATACACACACACACACACACACACACACACACACACACACAATTAGTTTAATGCTACTTTGACTTGAGAAACCTTCATGCTTTTTATATCAGCCAGCATGGCCCCATGAAACTCAAATTTCCCAAGCTAAAAAATTATAGTTCTCTCAACTTTTTCTCATATAATGTGATTCTGAGCTCCTCTGCCGTTCCTTATTAAAGAAATCTCAGGCAGCAGCAGATAGAGGTGTTATTTAGAAGGTTGGTAGCTGGGCCCTGACAACAATTTACAAACCTATTTTGAAGGAGAAAATGGGATGCATTAGGCCCCAGTTTGTGGTCTTCAGAATCAAGTATAAGCAGAATTAATAATTCATATCCTGCTAATGCACAACAAATCACATAAGAGCTTCAGCTTTAGCAAGGTCTTGAAACCGAACACACACTCACAACACAGCTCAAAAGCATGAATAAAAGCAATCTGTAGACCCAT
This sequence comes from Physeter macrocephalus, assembly GCF_002837175.3. Taxonomy (NCBI): domain Eukaryota; kingdom Metazoa; phylum Chordata; class Mammalia; order Artiodactyla; family Physeteridae; genus Physeter; species Physeter macrocephalus. The sequence continues at coordinate 105,280,561 of NC_041234.1, forward strand.
CTCAATCAGGCCTCCTGACTACTGCTCACTTGCAAGAGAAGTCTCTTCCTTATTGAATTTCTGTACCCTTGGACTCAGCAGTCTCTCCCATAACTTTTCACTCTACATAAAAACTTCTAGTTCCAATTATTAAAGATGCAAAAGCCAATAGTCCCCATGAATTTAGGGTGTGAACAGAGTCACAGTGCTTCTCTAGTCCAATATGTTTTTTAGATAGAAGAAAGTGAGCCTTAGGGAAAGTGACTTGTAAGTGGCAGAGCCCTAACTAGAACTCAAGTTTCATTACTTTTCTCTGTTTTCTATCAAAATGCCTCTAAGTGAAAAAAAAAAAAAAAGTCTGCAAAAACCATCAAGAGACATAACTCAACTAATAGTGGTGTGTTGGGAAAAAAGGTTCCTGGTGATCAAAGTTGTATTCAGTGAGTTTGGGTCTCCTCCACCTAACCACCACCACTCTTTTCCTCTTTTCAGCTCCCTGTGAACGTGTGCTTTCTGTATCCACCTAAGGCAACAGAGGACATTAAGTTTGTAAACAAATTCAGACTCAAATAATATTTACTGGACATCCACTAAGTGCCACGCATTTTCACACACAGGATCTCATTTATTCTTCATAATAACTCCATGAAGTAGGTGCTATTATGCCCATTTTCCAGATGAGCTCAGCTCCAAGAGATCACATAGTACAGTCAGGATTCAAACCCAGAACTTTCAACTCCAAGTCCAATACTCTCTCTGCTACTTTCTCTGTGTACCTTTTAATGACTTTGATGATTCGGATGGTATTGGTGGTCTACTTCATCCAAGTTTTTGCTTGCTTGCTTCACAAACTGATTTTTTTTAAGTTTTATCAGGTTGAAATTCTAAAAGATCCAACTTCTAGCAATCTTCTTTGCATATTAGGCTACGATGACATCCTGCCTATAGCAGCAGTCAGGACAGGAAGGCTTTCCATTAGGTTTTGGCAGACTATAAGAAAACTCATAGCCTGAACAAAGGAGAGATGAGGTAGTCTATCTAAACATGCTCTTCTGGATGGCTCCAGGAAGCCCTGACACAAGTAAAAGAACGGGGTTCATCTTTAGAAGGTTCACATCACTTTAGCTTCAAATAAACCTTGACACCCAAGTAGGAGTACCAGGCAACCACATAGGCCATTTATATCTCCAGGTTACTATAAAAAGGAAGGAGCAAGTTTCCTAATCTGGACATTGAAACGCTAGGTTGTAGCCTCCCATTTGTAACCAGTGAGTATTCACAGGGACAGGTGGGTAATGGAGAATGAACGTTCCCTCCCAGCATTTTTAATTAACTGGTTGTTGGATTTATTGGTCAGCTCAGTGGGAAATCAGAACCTACTACTTGGGGGCTATTTTTATAGCCTTCTGGAGTTGGGTTGCCTTAGTACAGACACCTGGCACCATTCCTAGAAATGATTAGATCTGTATTTTTCCCTTTTAAAAGCAACCAGTGAGTAGATTTGAGCATTCCAGGCACCTGGCTAGTAATCCAACATAATAAAGGTACCCCTTTCCCTTCCCACTTTGGTAACACAGCATGTGCACCACCAGTTTATCCCTTCACATCCAGCAGCAGGTCGGAGGCAAAGAAAGTGTGGTTAAAACACAAAATAAGCTCTGTAAAACCGGGGAAGCAAGGGGCTGTATCCATCATCAATACGTTTATAAGCTATAAAACCAGAATAAGTAGTCTCTGAATAAACAACAGTTGATCTTATCAACTCTAAATTCCTCAAATCAGAGTTTCAGCTCATTTCCTCTTTGTCTTCCTGCAGATGAAGCACTGTTTAGGAAAAAAGAGAGGCTTTTGCCATTGGAGATCTTTTTACAGCATACATTAACAACTTCCGTGCAGATATTTGGGTGGCAAATCGTAACCCAATACCTATTTTGCAATAAAACTACCACAGCATTAAATTGACATAATAGAGACAGAAATTGTATTCAGTCAAGTTTTAGTCATGCAGGCACTCACCTTAATGTGGGAGATGAATTAAGTTCATCCTTGGGAAATCCAAGGGTAATGACCGAAACACAATGTGATTGAGCTAATTATCAACCAGGTGTGCCTTAAGGAGTTGATGGTTCAATCTATTACCGCTAAGCACACAAGCCTTTTTCGGGGAGGAGTTTATGAGAGCAGGTCAGACACTGCAGCTTCTCAGAGGGCAAAAGACATCGTTTCTGCAGATTTTGCATTATGTTGGGCCAACCTAAATCTTGCCCAACCACCAAGGCCAGTCAAGAACCTGGAAACTTTTCCTGACTGTCCAAGGCCCCAGGGAGCTGGCCATCCCCTGGAGTCCACTGGCAGTGGCTATCTATAAGCAGTTGGCCTATACTGCCTTGTAACAAGAGTCAACTTTTCATTTGTATATGTCTGGTCTTCTCAGCTAAACAAACTGCTCAAAGGCACACACATGTTTTTTTTCTTGTATCCCCCATGATGTCTGACCTTGTTAAGTATTTGCAGATTGAGGTCTTCTGGATGAAAAGTAACTTTTTAAATACTTACACATTGCTGTATGGATATTTCTTACATTTGTTTGTCTCTGTAAATGGAGTTCTGTATATGAAACATAAACTGTTTAATGGCTCTGGTTCATTATAATGAACATCAGTCTCACATGGAGTGTGGGACATGGAGCTGGGTATGCACTGACCTCGTGATATGCCCAACCAACCTCAGCACATGTTACTGAACAGAGCCCTACTTCCCAGGACCACATCTACCTTCTTCCAGTCATCCCCTATTCTTTCTTCCATTGTTTCTTGCTATTCCCTCCACTCACTCATCTCCTTTTTCTCCTCCTTGAATCCCAGTACACTATAAGATCCCAGAGAACAGGGACTAAGTCTGAACCATTAGCATATGTATTAGTTGGCCAAAAAGTTCGTTCAGGTTTTTCTGTAAGATGTTACTTTTTTGGCCAACCCAATGAAATCTACCTCCCACCCTCCACCACCCAACCCAGAAGCCTAGTTCAAGGGACGTTCAATAAACAGTTTAACTGAATTTCAGGATCCTAGGTTGCCCACCAGCTACTAGAAGATCCTAATTCTCTGGGTGGCTGTTAAACAAGTGATTTGACTAATAGTCTAGTGGTTATTAAATTCATCATAAGCTAAAGCACAGAAGCAGAACACACACATGCCAATTGACCTATGGGGAGCTAGTTCCAAGTATCCAAGCAGCATTCTCCTAGCGGAGACTTCTTTGTTTTTTGGCACAGGGCAACTTCAATATTTGAATGTTAAATGTTGAATCTGCATTTAAAAGGTAACCATCAATCAAATATTTATTGATTGCCTGGCACATACAGGGCCCTGTGCAAAAAGTCTGTGAGAAAAAAATGGATGTGTTTTCAAAAAAGTAATGCAATCAAGCAGTGGTAGCAAGAACAAACCATCAACTCTACACGCTTCTTCTTAACAGTCAGAGGCCATCCAAACAGACTAGCTGTGGCGCCTGAGAAAACACCAGATGTATATACCTCACTCCGTGTGGAAGGTCTGGAGATTAGACAAAACAGAGGTACAAGGCTTCATCTTCTTTAAACATTTTACCATCCTACACTGAAAGCCAATGTCCTTCTTGAATGCTCTTCCAACAAAATGACAAGGAGGAGGAGGGAAACTGATGCCAGGATATAAGATCCTACCTAGGACCATTTTAAAGGTCCTCTAAGGGTTCCCCATTTGCTGGAACCTTCTCTCACGGAGATGCCTCTGCTCAGTGACTGTCCAGAGCCACCATCACTGAGCAAAGCAAGCTTCCAAACAAGCTCCAACTGGGCCAGAGTTGTTGAAGAACAAACTACTAATACAAAAAGGCCCACCAAGCACCATCCAGAGGAATCTGGGAATTTTTTCAGAAAGTAGGATTCATTTTTTAAGGTAAATGATGTTTTGTATTGTCCACCTCTCTCTTCCCTTGGAATAATATATTGTTAAATTGCCCATAAAGACAATCACATAGGTTTTCCAGGAATTTCTGTTTGAATCAAACCAACTCCTTCTGTTTCTGAAACACATTCAATAAAAGAATGATTGCATTTCTGGTTAATCCAACAACATACCACAATATAAATCTACCGAAAGAACCGTTTCTATGATAGACGTATTTAAAGGCATGTGAAATGCTACCTTTTAATCAAAAATTAACTATAAGTCAAATAATTCTAAATTTTTAAAGAGGGTATAGCAAAAAGGCTTAGAAGACACTAACCTGAGTGAATTTTTACACCAAATCTTTACTTAATATTAGTGTTTATAAATTTTGAAACATTCTTAAAAACAAGCACCAATTTTTTTATTTCACCAAAGCAAATGATTTGTTCATTTGTGTATGTATAAACACACACACACACACACACACATTTTTAATTTGTCTCTAGATAGTTTTGAGTTAAGGTTATATATCTGAAAGGAAGACAAAAGGTAATTTCCTTTTTTAGAAAAGAAATTTGAGGTACATGTTTTTAAGAAAGCCACTCCCCCTAGGAATGTCAAAATGTCTTTCCTCATTGGAAATATGACTGATAGAGCAAAGGACTAGGTATCTCCAGGATTCCAGAGCTAGCTGTATAACCAGAAAGAAGTCACTTAGACTCTCTCTGAGTTTCAGGTATGTTAGAACTGTGCCTAGCAAAGAATACTGTCAAAACCTACTGCTGAACTTTACCCAGGGTTGGGCCAGAAGATATATAAGGTCCTTTCCATTTCTAAAAATCATGCATGAAGATGCCATCTAAAGATAAGGACCTATTTTAAAATATCTGTTATTTGAGCCCTCACTATTTTGTTAGGTAACAGAAACTACAGTGATACTTCATAGTAAGCCCTTCTGAAGAGGACATTTTAAGACACTTCATTGCTGTTATTTTTCCTATATTTAAAAAACTTTCCATAATGCAAATATATCTTTTGTTCTCAGAAAAAAAAATTCCGTACTGGCAGGTGGATTTGGAGGTGAAAGGTGGTGATAAGGAACATTTTCTTTTTCTGATTATAAAAATTATAAATCTGCGTTATAGAAATTTTAGAATATACAATACAAAAAAGAAATAATCCATGATTCCACCAAAAATAATCTCTATTAATATTTTAGTACATTTCCTTATAGTATTTTCTCTATGTGTATTATAGATAGTCAACTGGGATCAGAGATATATTATTTGATATTTTACTTTTTCACATGTATTGTTTTGTGAGTGTTTTTCACTGTCATTAAAAATCTTTGAAAACACCATTTTAATGGCTTCTTCATAGTGTCCTCTATACAACTGTTCCCAACTGTTCACTATCACAAACAATGCTGCAATGAACTCCCATATAAATAGGTTTTTGTGCACATCTCAGGTACATCTGAACTTGTATCTCCTTTGCAGCAACTCACTGGCCAAGAAGGAAAGGGCAACACTGTGGGAGCCAATACGGGGCTAATTCGCACCATTCCCACCCCTCTCCTTTTTTACTTGCCCTTCTAGCACTCAGTTTCCTCTCCCTCACTGTCTTAAATTTGGCTCTGGATTCTGACTGACTCTGACCCTGATGCACTGAGCAGAAGTGGCTGAGGAGACAGGAAGACACACAGAAGGCTGCAGCTAGAAAAGCAGGGAAGGCACCGATGACCTGGCCCACGGTGCTGCCTGCTCTCTGGCTGGTGATCTGAATGGCGCTGGGCACCAGATCAGCAGTGACTGGTTTTCCTAGCCTGGGTCAGGGTGGCAAAGAGACCGCAAGATCTCCATCCACATAGCCCCTGAGCCTTTGGCAACAGCCATGCCATTACTGAGGTACAAATTCCCAAAGCAATCCAGAGGACAGAATAGAAGTACAGCTGAAGTGCTTCAAAAGCTCAATGTACTATAACCTTAAAGTAAACTTTAACACTCTCATCAATGTCCAGTTTATTTTTTTCTGATATATCTGACATAATTTTTTCTTTGACCTCCTGGAGCCCTGTGTTTCTTATAGCATTTCTTCTTTGGTCAAAAACTGTTTGACATCAAAGTGTGTCACTGGGCCACATACATCTTGTTAATAAAGGAATTATTCTGTAAAACATGGTCTCTCCTTTCAGAGCATTGCAAACTAATTGGGAAGCAAAAAGGAAAATACAAGAAAGGACTAGACAATAATAAAATTAAGCACTGAGGCTATTGTCAGACTAGCAGTAAGTGCTCTGAGAGGTCAGACATGGTAAAGAGTCATGAACGTGGATAGTCTTTGGCTACCCAGAGAGAGACAGGGAAAATGTCCCTAAGATTAACAAAGCCACTAAAGAGGGAATGTGCCCCACCAATAATCAACCTAGCATGTCTATCCCCACAGACTCAAATGTTGCCCGAGGCTTTAAGAGGCTGCTTGATCACTAGAGGCTTTAAGAGGCTGCTAAGCCCTTGATGAAGCAGCACTAAATAAGCAGCAGTAAAAAAGAGAAACTAACAACCAACATTGTGGCCTAGATCTGTATAAAAACAAAAATAAAGAAAAATAGCCTTTTCTGAAAGAAGGTTGACATCCAAGTGCAAACGGCCTCCAGGGTACCGTTCATTTGCTTTCTGGCCATTTGTACATGACCTTATGCACAGGGTAAAGAAAGCAAATTTACCACACCATCTTCACCCCATGGGGTACCATCTGCTCCTTTCAAAAGAAATTTTTCCCCTGTCCTCATCAAGCACCAATATTTCACATGTTTAACTATCAGCAGATACTTACCTTTTCTTAAAACCATTTTATTAAAAAAAAAACAGGGGTTGAAAAATCATGTAATCAAGAAGCCCATTTCATAGGAAAGTTGGAGCAATGGAAAGAGTGCATCTTCTACTAGATCTGCCAACATATTTTGGACATACTGGGGGAAAACATTCATAAAATTGTGCTGTCTCTGGTATAAATCACTCCAATAGAATTCTTTCTGAGTTATTCTCTATCTATATGGAGATCAAAGACCCACTGGCTATTCCCCCACTGAAATAATCTACAGTTCCAGTGGAGTTATCTGCAGGCAAATGATCAAGCTATTAACACTTGCCAGGCCAGTAAGACAGTAAAGTTAACTGCAGTTGAGGTAAAAGGAGCTTTGAAGTACATACTTTTCTTTCAAGTTATCCAGATCCCCATTTAAGTATACTCATCCCAGGGATCACATCTTCAGGTTATCATATGGAAAATCTCTTGTCAGTATCAACCAACCTAGGACATCTTAAAAGAAAATGCATATCATATCCATTCTCAAAGACTCTCTATTCTTTGGCTCTATAGAACTGTCAATTCAATGCTGTATGAAATTTTTCATTTAGCAGAGATTTGGGGTAAAAAACAAGGGAAATGACCAATTCTGAAACATAGTTTGCTTCCCACTGAGACAGAAAACAAGGTGATACAAGAAAAGATGAAGGAAGTATTTTTAAATAAGAGGGGGGAAAATACTAGACAGGGAGAAAAAAAGGACAAAAGATAGGCAAGGAACAGAAACAACAGTTGTTACTGAATTCATCAACTTAACAGTGTCTCATTATGCTTAACACGCAATATACAAGAAAACAGAGAAGAAAAGTAATTCCACAGAAATAGACATACATGCTATGCAGAACTGTAAGTCACAAGAAACAGGATTATCAAATGTGAACATGTATAAAAACTCTATTTTCTTCAAATCTAGATTGTCTTCAAACATTCTGAACATCCTCAATGAAACTGGATCTGTTACTTACCTGATGCCTGTCACCCTCACCCACCAACATCACAGACAAAACTTAGAACCATTTAGTTTTCTGAGGTCTGCACGGTCCTTATTTAAAGTGGGAACGAAGAAAAAAATCATGATGCAAGTGACTCAGGGACCAAGAATCTCATTAGAGAAAGAGGAGGGGCCAGGCCGCATTAATATGTAGCCCACAATGAAGTTTGCATCAAACATGCCTGTGAACATGTCTTCTTTGTGGAAGGTAAACCATATGTTAAATTAAACAATGGATATTGGGAAAGCTACTAGTAATTTTTTTTTTTTTTTTTTTTTTTTTTTTTTTTTTTTTTTGCGGTACGCGGGCCTCTCAGTGTTGTGGCCTCTCCCGTTGCGGAGCACAGGCTCCGGACGCGCAGGCCCAGCGGCCACGGCTCACGGGCCCAGCCGCTCCGCGGCACGTGGGATCTTCCCGGACCGGGGCACGAACCCGTGTCCCCTGCATCGGCAGGCGGACTCTCAACCACTGCGCCACCAGGGAAGCCCGCTACTAGTAATTTTGATAGAAGAAAATTGGACTGAATTGAATGTCTAGAGTCACGGGTTAATGCCAGTTACTTGTAACGGATGCATCTTTACAGTATACAGAGGTCTGACAGATTGAACTTTCATACATGCAAGCAAAATGTAAATATCCATTAGAACAGATTTAACAAGATAATACCGGATATCCAGGTTCTTCCAGGACACATCAAGCCATTCAGTCTTATCCATTTGCAATCAATCTCTCATTCTTCCCTCCTCACCTCCAGGAGGCAGTCATTCAAGACTTTATTAAGTGCCTGTTACCCACAAGGCACTTTTTCATGTCCATTTGCAAAAGGTACCTGGCTCTTTAGAATATGAAATGTTGACCTTCTTCCTTTGTAAGAGTTGTATCACCTTTTATTTGCAAAGTTCATTAACATACCCTTGATCCAAGTGTTCACAATGTATATTTACATTTATGTGCTTTGAAGTGAATTAAAATTAATTTTTAGTAAATTTAGAATTAAAATCAATTTTGCTCTGAAGCTGCTTGCGTTTGTTTTTTCCTCACAATTTCTGAATGCCCGTGATATAACTGGTAATACATAGGAGTACTGAAGACCTGGATTCTACGGGTCCATTCCTAGACATCATAGGGCACACTATAAATTGTCTTCAATATAAAAATACTTTTAAAAAAATTTAGAAAATGCAAAAAAGAAGACCAATGCAATGCAAAAATAATTTCAGTGTGATCATTTCACATTGAAAAACAGCTGCTGCTGATTTTTTACTATAAGACTTTCCAGGATTTTTCTCCATATAAGTTTAGTTTTATTTATTTTCACGCAGTTGTATCATATTATATGTACAGCTTTATATCCTGTGGAAACTATAAACTTTAATGGCTTTATAACACTGTATCAAAGGGACATATCACAGTTTATATAACCATTCACTCCTCCATTACTAAATATTTTGTTGTTTCCAATTTTTTGTTATCAGAAAACACCTCTGTTCATAAGGCTCTTTTTTTTCTGTATTCAGGATGGTTTTCATAGGAGAAAGTCCCAGAAGTCGAACTATTGGATCAAACCATGAATATTTTCAGGCCCTTGATAATACATATTGCCAAATTACTGTTCCAAAAGGGTTGTAACAGAAATGCACGAGCGTGTCCATTTGACTAAGTCCTCACTGGCAGTAGATATTATTTTTTTATCCACTCTTTTCCTAATCTGCAAGTAAAAAAAATGTTATCGCATTGTTTTCGTTTGTATCTCCTTGATACTAGTGTGTGAACTTTAACTCAGTTTCTAAAATGCTCCTTTTGGAGAGAATGCTTTTTTAGGATTTCTGTTAAAGCAGACATGCAAATCTAGTATCAGGTCCTAGCAGAGGCCAAAAGAAAATGAGAAGAGAAGAACCATGCAAAAACTTTTAGGCAGTTTGAAGTTCCTTTTCTGTTCATTTAATGACTATGGCTGCCAGGCACTATAGTTCTTTATCAGTTTCCCCCAGCTGTCCGTAGGGCCTTCATACTTGGAAAGTTCACTCCATCATTCTCTAAGCATTGCTGAGGACCCACCCTGTATCAAGCACAGTACTGGGCCCATGAATGTCACAGTGAACAGAGCCCCAATCCTGGTCTAACAAAACCCTAGCCTAGTGCAGGAGGCAGGAGGGTTGTCCAGCGGAGTGTGAAAGTACATAGCCAGGGAACCTAACCAAGACTTGAAGGGTCTAAGCTGAGGCCTAAAGCAAAAGCTGAAGCTCCCACCCCCACCCCCAGTTCTTTCTTTCAACTATTTCTCATGTGATATGATTTTCAGACCCATCCTGGTCACTATCTTCTGGCTATACTCAACTTTGTCAATGTTCGTAAAATGTGGTGACTATACTTGAACATAATACTCCAGATGTGGTCTGATCAGCACACATGCTTCTAATACAGCCTAAAATTGTTTGGCTTTAAAAAAAATAAGCTACACCACATTGTTGGCTCATATTAAACTTGTGATCAGCTAAATCCCCAAGAACTTTTTACATAAACTGCTGCCAAGTCACATCTCTCATATCCTGTACATATGCAATTTTTTAAACCTAAATTCAAGACTTTACATCTATCACTGTTAAATTTCATCTTGTAGGTTTTGACCTAGAGTTCCTACAAGTTGAGGTCATTTTAAATCTGGATTCTGTCATTCTATATATTAAACTATGCCACCCAGCTTTATATTATCTGTAAAGTGAAAAGCCTGTCCTTGTGATCAATTATGACCAAGAATTTGCTCCGTTAAGGCAAGGGCCACGATACGGACACCTTTGTATCCCTCACAGTGCTAAGTAGGGTGACTTTGACGCAGTAGGTGCTCAGTATTTGTTGAATGAATGAATGCCCAGGCAGAGCCAAAACAGTCCTGTGGCCCTTCACTAAAACATCTTCCTCCAGGTTGATGCTAAATCAGTTGCTCAACCACCTGTAAATTTGCCTAATTACTGGTTATGCAGTCAAATTTCACAATCTTATGCACAAGGATATTACAGAAGACTTTCAAATGTTTTGCTAAAAACCAGACATCCTATATTTGTATTTGACATTCTGGCACAGTTGTTAGGATGCAGACATCACGATGCAGCCATGAAAAAAACAGACTACTAGAGGCTGTTTATCATTTACCTCCCTGACAGTTTTTCCTCAATCCTTACCCAGATTATGGGGGACTTTCATTTTCTGCTTTCTTCAACATGAATATTTTTTAATATTCAGTCCTTGTATGCCTTTAGGTTCTTTACATTAGAGAGGCAAATTTTTAAAAATAATTTTACATTAAAAACTGCACTGAGACAGTGAAAAACTCATACATTTATCATCAGAAAAAAACTAGATGCATTTTTAGGTTTGTTAGCTTTTCAAAGAAGATAAACCTCAAAACAGCCTTCCAGTCCTATTCCCTCAAACCATCCTATCAAAGTTTTACAATTTTTAAAACAGCAGAAGCATATTACTTTCCTATAGTATTTTACATGGAATATTAATGAGAGAACTGACAGACATTGACTCAAGGAATCAGTGAAGCCTGGGTCTGAGACTACAGAACCACACTGTCACCCAAATATCCTTCCCCACTCCTTTCCTGTCCCTTGGAAGTCTGGAATTAGAGACTTTAAGAAATAGACTGAAAAAAAAAAGACTAAAAAAAAAAAGAAATAGACTATCCAAGAAATAAAAGAATTCTCAGAGAATGAGCAGATAATGTGCCCAGAATGATTAATGGCCCTTCAAAGATGAGCAAGTGTGGGAAACACATGACTCCTGGCAATGTGTGCTTTGCCTGCCAGATGGTGCCTGACCCTCCACCCCATCCCTCATCCCTCCTCGGAGCTTTAGCCCAACCATGACGCCCATCCCATCCTTGACCTCCTCTCCCCCTCTCCCACCTCATCCCTGATCTCCACCCTCAAGGCTACGGGATGCGGTGAAGCTGAGGGATGGGGTGAGGCTGCCTGTTTTGCACATTACTTGGTAATTTTTAAAAAGTAGCTGAACATTTTATTGGTTTGTTTTGTAGGCTTTTGCAGAAGTCTCCCCCGCTCATGTTAAAATGGTCTTGTCCAAAAGTTCCCAGCATCAAAATAGCTGATCAAAGCAAGCATGTCAAAATGTCGTATAACTACCTATATGATAGAATGAAGAAAGTATCTAGGAATTGGAAGACTTGAGTACTAGGTCCAATTTCTACCAATCGTCTGGCAGACCTTGGGAAATTCTATTCCTAATCTGAGGCTGTCTTCCTTGTAACTGGCAAGTTTGGGCTAAATGATCTTCATAGTTTCTTCTCAAGCTATGATCCTCAGACTGCCTGGTACTGTTATTTAACTATTTCATTTGTAATTACCTTGTCTTTAAGCATCTCTGGTCATGGACCATGTCTCGTACTTCCACAGAAGGCATCACACAGTCTGAGCCCATAGGTGGCACTTACCATTTTTCAATTGAACTGATTTCCCATCTGTGAGCTAAACTGGCTATAATTAGGCTTCTATTCAATAATTTTACTCTGAAGAGCATAGGACACCACAGGTAACACTGGCTGCTGGTAAGACTCTAACCACCATCAGGCCAAACTCTTTGCTCATAGAACATAAAAATTACAAATATAGGATGCCTGAGAAAATACTGAACCACCCCTCCGAGTGAATCTGATGCAGACTCCTCCATGGTACACTCTAGCCAGATGGATTGATGCTTCCAAGTGACCCTGCTTTCGACTTCACCTCCTCCCTACTGCCCTTGTCCTAAATGGTTTATGCTAAGTCAAAGATGAAAAACACTCTATAGTCCAAGAAGAAAAAAAGTGGCCTGGTGAGTTATCACTGATATTTTACATTTTAGAATAAAGCTTTTCTTAGAACATTAAGTATTTCAGTGATTTTTTTCAAATTAGATTTCACTCCTATCAAACTTTTATTTATGCTAACGACCATAGGGAACATGCCTTAATAATTCAGAACTTTTTGAGAGAAAAGTCTTTCTGTCCACTGTTGATCACAAAATTGGGGTTTGGTTGAGAAGTAAGCAGGGGAGAGATAAGGAAGGGATTTCCTTACCTGCTAAGAATTGTGTCATTTAATAGATCAAGAAAAAATAGCAGCAATTATTCAGGACCAAAAGAAAAAAAATTTTTAATTTAAATAACAAATGGTTCAGAGTTAACATTATATATAGATGAACATTTTGGAGGATGACCATTGAGAAGAAAACTTTAGCAAGACTGGGTAGCCAAATAATTAAAAGATATCTGCATCCTTTTAATTTATTTATTTTAAACACTAAATAAATACAGAATGCATTTTATATCACACAAAAAACTCAGAACTTTTTAATCTTCATTTTGCTAAAGTAACAAATTCATTCTACAATGCTCACTGAACCCCACGTATATGCTAGGCACTGCACTAGCTGCTAGTTTGTTCAACTAGATATAGGTTAAAACCCTGGAAAACACATCAGCTTTTCCTCTTCTTTTCATGACAGTGATTAAACACCAAGCTCCTCAGATTTTTTTTTTTAAAAAAAAGGTATGTTCCAATTTCCTTATTAAGAAGATAATTCACCAAAGGCTATCTGAGTATGTTCCTCTTTTGATACCATGCTACTACCATCTTGGTCAAGTCTGATTAAAGAGTGGCGTCACTGTAATTCTAGGCTCCCATTCATTACTAATAGGAGAAATTGAAGTACTGAACAGATAACCAAAATTTCTCAATGGGTCTATGCCTTCCCTTGGCCTGACTTCACAAGAACAAAATATAAGTGAACTTTTGACTTTCTGCACTGCTTCCATAAAAAATGATGGCAGCTATGGCAGATTTCTGCTTTTAAATGAAATGGTCACAGAGGTGCTAGCATACTAGTAAAAACAGCCCAAGTAAAGCATTTAGTTTGGCACATAAAGAATCTGCAATGAGATCTTGTCGCCTGGTGATCCTATTATTGGACTTCAAAAAGATGTGGAGTTTCTCACTTCTCTGATTCTTAAGTAGTATCAAGTTTAGGGTCTTCCCTGGTGGCGCAGTGGTTGCGAGTCCGCCTGCCGATGCAGGGGACACGGGTTCGCGGCCCGGTCCGGGAGGATCCCGGGGGCCGCGGAGCGGCTGGGCCCGTGAGCCGTGGCCGCTGAGCCTGCGCGACCGGAGCCTGTGCTCCGCAACGGGAGGGGCCACAACAGTGAGAGGCCCGCGTACCGCAAAAAAAAAAAGTTTAAAATTTTGTAGCATTAGGCAAATGCACCACACAGAGAAGAAAGCTGACCCTCACCAATGGGCATTTGGGCCTTCCCTGATAATCTGTAAAAGTGCTTTCAAACTCATTGTCTCAACACACTGGTATGTGCAGATCAGCTGTGAATATGTTTTGCATCAGCTGCTGCTAATACTGAACTACCAACATTTGTAAGTAATTTTCTGTTTAAAAAATAGTGAACTGAAAGTTGCTCCTATACTACAGAAATACCATCACTAAATCACTCACATTCCAATAGGCTTTCTAGTCCAAGAGAGAGGAAAGGGGCGGGATTACCACTGGTACACAGGGAACTGCGCAGAACCTAGGATAGCCCCGCCCATGGGAGGGACCCACTTGGGAAGTGTATCTTGAGGACTGAGGAAAGCAAAGCTAGAGCTGAGAATTATGCTTAACTCTGGGCAGCCCAGAACAAGCAGTATTTGAAAGTTATGAGACTTAGCTCTCCTAATGGTTGGGAATTGCTCAACTGTAGGATAGCTTGAACTTTCAAGATATGAGGTTGTAATAAGTTGGGCTTGGGGGATTTTTGAGGGGGCTGGTTTTATTGGAGAGGGAGGGCATTATTCCAAAGCAAATACCTGTCTGATTTTCAATTCTCTCAGCCTGTAAATGATATAACAGAAAGTGGGAGAGTGACACTGCCTTAAAGTGAGAAGGAGTTTGGAGCCAGAGAGGAAGGAATTCTCTTTTGGACCGCTGAGTTTCAGTTGATGATAGGAGGTCTGAATGGAAAAATACAAACGTATGTAACTTATTTGAGCTGGTTTCCTCTTATGTAAAATGGGTTTAAGACTATCTGCCTTGAAGAGTGTTGTGAGAATTAGAGATGATGTATATAAAGTACAGAGCACAATGCCTGACTCTAAAAGACAAATTTAATTATTATTAGTCCATAAGATATATAGGACTGGGGCATGGGTAAGAAGCCAGAACTGGAGAGTTAATGACATTGAGATAGCAGTTGAAGCCGTGAAACATGAGGTTAGAGTAGAGGGGGGAAGAGAGCACTAAAGACATCCCTTTTCAAGAACAGTCACATTTGAATGGAAGAGGAAGATCTGTCATCAAGAAGCATAGAAGGAATGCTCACAGAGGTTGGAGGGAAAGAGATATATGCAGTGCCACAAGCCAAGGGAAGAGAAACATTCAAGGGGGAAAAAAGAAAAATAAGCCCCAATGAATTCAGTAAAAAGTCAGTTGTTGGTAACCTGCAGGGGAACAATTTTAGTAAAGAGGCAGTGGCAGAAGCCAGATTACAAGGTGTTTCAGAATGAGTGGTAAAGAAATGGAGCCAGCAGATGTAAACCACTCACTTGAGAAGAGAAAGTCAATAATATCTCAGTCTGACAGCTGGACTTGGTCCAGACACGCAAGAACAGACTTTAGCCGTAAAGACCTAAATGTTGGATTTTCATATGGAATTTCTGATGGCTGCAGGTATAGAGGGGCCTCCCAAGGGGAAAACACATTCCTACTAAAACTAAATATGGCTTTCATAAGCTCAACAAAGAGAGGCCAACCTTGGCAGTTTCTTAAATCTCCATGGCTTCAAGATAATGCCACTCAATTCTAGAGACTGAAGAGAGGAGAAGAACAGAATGAAAAATTCAAGAATGTACAAAGATTGGTGAAGAGCCTGCTCTCTTAGGTGGCCTCCCTGCGGAGCTTTTGTTCTCAAAATTCCCAGACTCTGCAAGGCTTAAGGAGCATAACCCAATCAAGCCTCCTCAGGTTGAAGGGGGAAAAAAAAAGGCTTCCCTATTAACTCCAAACCAATCACCTCCTGCTTCCCTTGTATTACACAAAGTCCCTATTTTCAGTGAGTAAATAAATAACCCCCCAAAAAGCAGAGCAGCTTTCTGGAAAAGCCGGTAGGGTCCACAAAGCTGATTAGGGCTTGTTTATTTGAAAGTTTCAAATAAAAGGCATTTCAACTGGTCAGGAATGTTTGAAGACTATTAAGATGGGACAGGATTCCCTAGGTAAACATGTCCTGACTCAGGCTTCTCAGAGCCTCTAATCCCTATAACAAGCAAGGTCCTAAGTAAGAGAAATAATAATACTAGCTACCATTATTGAACAAGCGTGTACCATGTGCCCTTTACATGCATTGTCTCATTTAATCCTCACAATAGCTCTACGTACGAGGTTAGATATTATCATACCCAGGGATGAAGAGGCCCTAGGCTAACCCCTGGTGCCAAAGGACCTCCCAGGTTTCACCAGCATAAATGCCCTATACCTATACCCTGGCCATGTACTTGTATTTTCTTGTCCCAGTACTGCTTTGACTGCTTGGTTTTCAAGCAGTTAAGAAAAAATTAAAAATATATCTTGTCCCCGTTCTAACTTATATCATACAGGTTTTGGAAATATATAGACCCCAAGTTCAAATCCTGGCTCTGCCCCATCCAGTCTGTGTGGTCTTAGCCAAACAGACAATCATAGTAACTTCCAGTGTTGTTGTGAAGACTGAGATACTAAGTGCAGTGCCTAGCACATAGTGAATAATAAAAAATGTTACTTTTTTAAAACTTTAGCATTAAGTAATGGTATGATGTTTCCCTCATTCAAGTAAGACTATTTCTTGTGTGTGTGTGTGTGTGTGTGTGTGTGTGTGTGTGTGTGTGTATATATATGGCTGTAAAATGTTTGAAAACTTCAGAAAAATATAAAGAGAAAAAAATGAACTATCATTACCACCATCCAAAAAAAAAAGGCCCCCAGATATTTCAGCATAGATGTACATGTGTTTTTCCCACCAAACTGGAATTATATATATTTGGCCAAAAAGTTCATTCGGGTTTTTCATAAGATGTGATAGAAAAACCCAATGTGTGTGTGTGTGTGTGTGTGTGTGTGTGTGTGTGTGTGTGTGTGTGTATGTATCCCATTCTTTATAAAGTTTTAACATAGATCATGAAATATTCTTTGAAACTATCATTGTTAACAGCTTCATAACATTCCATTGTATAAATGTACCGTAACTGATTTAACAGATGCAACACTGATTAAACAAAACAACTGACTTTTTTTTTTTTTTTTTGCGGTACGTGGGCCTCTCACCGTTGTGGCCACTCCCGTTGCGGAGCACAGGCTCCGGACGCGCAGGCTCAGCGGCCACGGCTCACGGGCCCAGCCGCTCCGGGGCACGTGGGATCTTCCCGGACCGGGGCACGAACCCGCGTCCCCTGCATCGGCAGGCGGGCTCTCAACCACTGCGCCACCAGGGAAGCCCCAAAACAACTGACTTTTAACCAAAGTCCTCAGTAGCTCAACCCAGAGGATTCTTCCAATGAGAATTCCAGGAAAAAGAGAGTTTCCATTTCCCTTAAATTACACCTCATGTTCAGCCACCATGCTTCCAGCTGTCTCTGTTAGGGATTACTGGCTTTAGTGTTACCTGTATATGTCTAAGCAGAAGCTTTAAAAGTTAGACTTTTGGGCCATGTCCAAGGCAACCACTAGCTTGAAAAAGATGTAACATTATGTACATTTAACCACAGCTAACTAATAATAAAATACATATTCTGAACATTTTAACAAACCACATTACCATTCATTTTGTGACATCAGAGGAGCATTACTGAACCAGAGGACTGGTTCTCATTAAGGAATCCAAGATGGATCGGTTAAATATATTATGGTGCACCAGACAATAGAGCACTGCATAGCCATTAAAATAATGTTGACATGTATGTAATAACATGGGAAAATGTTCTGAAAATATTGTTAGGTTATTTAAAAAGCAGGGTATAAAATGCTACGTATGTTACAAGGCTTATAATGTATACATATAATTTAAAAGTCTTAACCAAGCTGTTAAGAGTGGTTATCTCTAGGCTTTAGTATCATGAGTGAATTATTTTCTTCACTATCGTATCTGTACTGTTGAATTTTCCAAAGTTAACAGGTATGATACCAATAAATTATTCTTACTTTTAAAAAAGGCAAAAGTGTTCATTCGCCCACATTCTAAACCCCTACTATGGTGTGTGCTACCATAGTAGGGAATCTATATATTCTGGCTTGTCAAGACTTAATTGTATCGGGACTTCCCTGGTGGCGCAGTGGTTAAGAATCCGCCTGCCAACGCAGGGGACACGGGTTCGAGCGCTGGTCCAGGAGGATCCCACATGCCGAGGAGCAACTAAGCCCGTGTGCCACAACTACTGAGCCTGCACTCTAGAGCCCGTGCGCCACAACTACTGAGCCCGCGTGCCACAACTACGAAAGCCCGGGAGCCTAGAGCCCATGCTCCGCAACAAGCGAAGCCACCGCCATGAGCAGCCCGCGCACCGCAACGAAGAGTAGCCCCCGCTCGCCGCAACGAGAGAAAGGCCGCGCGCAGCAACGAAGACGTAACACAGCCAAAAATTAACTAACTTTTAAAAAAAGACTTAATTATATCAACAGTGATAAATAACCCTAATGGAGCCAACAGAATACCGGAATTAGAGACCAAGTCTTGAACTGGAAACCAAACTCTACCTGTTCCCAACATTATGCCCTTGGCAAATTGCTTAATCTCCCTGAGCCACAGCCCTCATCTCTAAAGTAGGAAATATATTATCTACCTCACAAGGTTGTTGTGAGTTTAAATGAGACCTTGCAGGTGCAAATGCCTGTTCCTATACCTGGTGCACAGAAAGTCGGTTAAACCTAGTTCTAATACCTTTCTCAGCAATATAGAAAGTGCAAAGTGACTCTCATTTTAATTATTCAATTCCTACTCTGTTTTTCTCTTTTCGTTCAATGTGTCCTCCTGTGTTCAGACTGGAGTCTGAGACAGAATACACAAATAGGAGAGATGCCAATGAGAGTGGAAATACCTGAGACAATGGGAGTAGGCAAATATCTGAGTACCACAGAGTCCTTGTATCATATGCAAACTGGAGATGCTTGATCACAAGCTGAATCAAAATTAATACAATTGATTTCCCCTACCTACCCTGTGACCATGACTTAAACCAAAAAAGAATAGAACCTCAGGTTTAAATCTCATATTTAAATGGTCCAGTGTTAATGCAGCCATAGTTGCTTGGGGAGTGGGGGAGATATATTTACAAGTGTGGTTAATAGTCATAAGGGAAGGTTAAAGGAAACCCTTGTTGAGTTCATACAGAAGAAAAGGGCTATACGTACAGTCAATGTTAATTATGCTCTTGTTTGCCATATGATCTTATGAGAACAGTTCTGTCCATTCCTATGCTAATGAGCACCTAAAACTAAGGCTCTGTCATGTGCATTTTATTACTGCCATTGGTTTTTTCCAAAAGCAGTGTCACATTTGTCCTAGAGAGAAAAAAGGAAGGTATTTCCAAATGAAACTTATAATAATAATAAGCCTCCAACCCTTCCTCTTCCTTTTTCCCCACCTCTCTCTCACATAAGCTGGTTTATCATTCTATCACTCACAATTTCTAAAAACAAACTGAAAAATGTGACGGTATTAAATATGAATAACCATCTGTTCCATCGCTTTGAGCTGGAGCTCCAAACTCCAAATAAAGGACAACAAAAAGCCCACCCTCTGGCATACTTAAGCAAAAGGATTCTTTCAGCCCACACGCTCAAACATTTTAAAAAGGTACGTGAAAAATGAGCTCTTCAGTCAAAATTCTCACTTTTTAACGTCTGCAATTTTATCTAACATTCAGAATTGCATCCAGGGTTAGAATTGTATACTTGGTACGTCTTCTTTAAAAATCATGTAGATCAAAAACTACTAGAAGTCTCAAAACATCAGATAATATGATTGAGTTTATTCTTTTATGACTCCACCTGAACAGGAGAGGAATGAATGGGCTTCAGAAACCTCTTATTTTTCCAGCAGCTTTCTTACAGAATAATATACTTTCATAATAAAATGTAAGATTATAAATTGCCAAATTGATTTTGCATCAGTGGTAAAAAGTCATAAGTGACTAAGTGTCCTAAGGTGACCTAGTATGTTATAGAAAATGTGAAACCATAGTACACTGACAGTTTAATTGGTTTAGCAAGAGTTCATATCACTTGGCTGAAATGCATCATTGGCCTTTTTATCGTTACATCTCATTGCAGCTTTAAAAACAAAGTAGATGACAATCTTGTGAAATGTTTCCTTTACTGAATCAGGTTCCTGTCCTTGACTTTATTGCTATGCCTAGCTTTCCAAAGCAATGTTTACAAACTGCCTCTACCTTTTAATATATTTTGAATAGTGAAACTTATCTCCCAACTTGATCCTTTCGAGCCTGGAGATGGGAAAACACTAGTGCATAGTCGGTGTGAGGAACACCGAAACAGATGGCATCAAGGAGTTAAATACCAGAGTGATGGCACCTTGACATTTATTGCTGTCTAGTCCAAACCAGAATATATAATTTGACTCTTTTACAGCATTAGGAGGGCAATTTAAATGCGTTAGGACTTGAACTATCAAAAGATGCTGTCTCCTGTCTCCAGATGTAATTACAAGACTATTAAAGCAGTCTTATAAATACGAGAAGAGCTAAGACTGTGAAGGGCGACAGAAGTGGAAAGAACTACCTCCCCAGCGATGGCAGCTCGTTTTCTGACAGAGCAGTCCCTGCAGCAGAACAGGAGGCCAGCTTGTGGGCTTGGGTGTGTTCCTCCTGAAGCACTGGTGTCAAATGAAGTCCCTGAGTTCGACCCAACACAGTGAGACAGGAGCAGAAATGACATTGCCACCACCAAGAACATTCTACGCCTTTTGCCTCCCTTATACACCTGCAGGTTAAACAGGCAGATTTTAGTCATTAGTCCTGCTTATTGAGAAGCTACTTACTACATGTGAGGAGCGTACAGTGCTAAGCAATGGTGCATTTAGTAAATTCAGGCCATGCGAAGTTGCCATTCTCCGAACCCCGGTATGTAATGACTCCCTAAAGGACAACTGTCACTTGTTTTCCCAACGCCCTCCCTTCAGTGCTGTGTGTGTGTGTGTGTGTGTGTGTGCGCGCGCGCGCACGCGTGTGTATGCGCATGTAAATATCAAACAAAGAATCAAAATGTTTGTCTGTGAATTTCACAATATTCCTGGAAATAAAGTTAAAAAGAAAGAGAATCTCCAGTTACTCGTCAATACGATACTTTCTTTTAAAAGATCATGTCCCAGTTAGCTACCATGTTAAGGAATTATGTACAAAAATGGTAAAAGGATGAGGGAGGAGGGGCCACAGGTTGAAACTCAGATTCTAAGCAGGGAGCCAAGTTTAAGCAAGTGCATGCAGAAAAAGATACTTGTTCTTAATAGTCAGACTCAGTGTTGATTAGGATGTAGAGAGATGGCACTTGCATGCTGCTCCTGAATGTATAAATTGGTAAAACTCTTCTGGAAGGCGATCTGGTATTAAGTACCTAGATCTTCCTAAAAATTTGTATTTTTTTCTTTTTAACATCTTTATTGGAGTATAATTGCTTTACAATGGTGTGTTAGTTTCTGCTGTATAACAAAGTGAATCAGTTATACACATACATATCTCTTTCCATATCTCTGCCCTCTCGCGTCTCCCTCCCTCCCACCCTCCCTATCCCACCCCTCTAGGTGGTCACAGAGCACCGAGCTGATCTCCCTGGGCTACGCGGCTGCTTCCCACTAGCTATGTATTTTACATCTGGTAGTGTATCTATGTCCCTGCCACTCTCTCACTTTGTCCCAGCTTACCCTTCCCCCTCCCCGTATCCTCAAGTCCATTCCTTGATGCAGTAATTTTACTTTTAGGTCTCTAGCCCAAGGAAACATCAGAAATGAGCACAAAGATATATGTACACAAATGTTCACTGCAACATTGTTTATACTAGCATAAAACTGGAAACAACCTAAATGTACATCAGTAAGGGGTTGGTTAAATATGTTATGCATATTAACAATCACACTTACACAAACTTTTAATGGCACGGGAAAATGCATGTATATATTGTTAAGAAAAAGGCGAGGTCAAAACTGTATGTAGTAGAAGCTAGTTTCTTAGTCCCCTAATCCCATGTATTTTCAAAAACATCTTTAAACACAGTGCAGTGAAATAAAAAAATAAAGCAGAAACGTGGATGGACCTAGAGAATGTTATGCTTAGTGAAATAAGTCAGACAGAGAAAGACAAATACTATATGATATCACTTATATGTGGAATCTAAAATATAATACAAATGGAATGTATATGCAAAACAGAAACAGACTCACAGATAGAGAAAACAAATTACTACTGGTTACCACTGGGGAGACGGAAGGAGAGGGGGCAAATTAGGGGTATGAGATACAAACTACTACGTATAAAATGGATAAGCAACAAGCGTATATTGTATAGCACGGGGAATTATAGCCATTATCTTGTAATAACTTTTAATGGAATATAATCTGTAAAAATACTGAATCATTATGCTGTACACCTGAAATTAATATTGTAATTCGACTATACTTCAATTTTTAAAAAAGCAGAGCTCATCACTGTTGAAAGTAAGAGTTTGGCGACTTGATTTTTAAAAAAGAACACTTTTTATTTTGCAATAGTTTTGGATTTACAAAAGAGTTATAAAGATAGTTTCACTCAGCTTCCCCTAATATTAGCATCTTAAATAACCATGGACCATTTGTCAAAATTAAAACATTGACATTCGTACAATGCTATTAAGCAAACTACAGCGTTTATTCAGATCTCTCCGGGTTTTTGACTCATGTCTTTTATCTGTTCCAGGCTCTAATTCAAGATACCCCATTGCATTTACTTGGTCACTTAATTTGAACAAAATAATTCAAACTTTCGCCTTGCCCCAAGACTCAGAAAATGCCCAGTCATTTAATCAGGTTTTCTTTTAGCTTAAGCCATTTCTATAAGAAGAGCCATGAAAGTATAAAGAAGATACCATTTTAGAATAAGTCAAAATAATCTGTTTTCCTGATTTTCACATGAATTTCTTTATCTCAGATTCTTCCCAGAGAACTTTGAGTTTTCCCTCTCCTATGGTCCCTGGGTCCCTGTTAACTGGTTTCACATTTCCCTAATAATCAGGCCCCTGGTGGCTGGGCACTAGGGCAGCAACATCTCAGACACGGAACAAGAACAAGTACTAAACTGAATGGAGTAGAACTTTAAGGTGGGGAGCTACCATTAGTAACCTCAATCTTGCTAGAAACAACCTCTGGATGAAAATGATTCACTTAACAAACATTGCTTTAGCATCTATGCAAAAAAAACATTTTTAGTATCGTGTGTGATATCAGAGTGGTGCAGAGAGGCTAACTCAACGAAGTCACTTAGCTAGTAGGTGACAGAGCAGTGATTCAAACCCCAGTTCCTATGTGACTCTAAATCCATGATCTTAATGATTCTATTATTGTGCCTCCTTGAGAGACTCTCAATAAATGATGGAGCTGAATCATTCCAATTCTAGCTCTTGAACCCTGACTATTCCAACCTTGAACTGAACTCTGACCCAGCACTGGTTCTGATTTGATCTTTGGGGCTATGTGCCTTCCTACCCCTTTTACTAAACCTTGGCCTTACCTACTCAGATGTGCTGTATATATACCAACCCAGTTGACCCCCCCTGTAATGTGTCTCAGTCATATTCTGTTAAAACTTTCCGGATGTGCCTGCCTCTTCTGGTTGGGGACCATCCTGCCTGTCCCCGACAATGAGGGGCCTCCGGTGTCCTTTGCTCTGTCAGCCAGTCTGGTTGCCATTCTGGCCATTAAGCAATTCTAGAACAGCTCCTGGCCCTCTGCTGCCCTCTAGGAGTCACCAGCTACTCTGCCCCATCTGGAACATAGGACTAGCTTTACCTTTGGGCCCTGTACTCTATAACAGTTGGCTTGGAAACCTTAGAGCCAGGAAAGGGAAAGACCAGCTGAAACAGCCTGGATTTCCCGGGAGAGTGACACTTGGCAGCAAGTAGCTCAAGGGAAATAACTTTTTTTTTTTTTTTTTTTTTTTTTTTTTTTTTTGCGGTACGCGGGCCTCCCACTGCTGTGGCCTCTCCCGTTGCGGAGCACAGGCTCCGGACGCGCAGGCTCAGCGGCCGTGGCTCACGGGCCCAGCCGCTCCGCGGCATGTGGGATCTTCCCGGACCGGGGCACGAACCCGCGTCCCCTGCATCGGCAGGTGGACTCTCAACCACTGCACCACCAGGGAAGCCCGGGAAATGACTTTTTCGTCTTCCTTTTTTAAAGAAGGCTGGAGGGAAAGGAGGAAGAAAGGCTAGTCCTGCTCCTTTTCTTCCCACTGAGAATCACTCGAGGGATGCTATTCCCAAAATGGTGCTAGGGAAGACCTAGGGCAACCTCAGACTAGTGCGTCCCAGCTTACAAGGAGCTTCCCCACTCTGGGTATGAAGGGCAGAGGCGGCAGCAAGTCGTTGAGCCTTAGGGAAATGGATATATCAGTGACTTGGCCCCGTGGATACTTTCTAAACTCCTCCAGTCACTACAGGAATGACCTCAGGAACTACCAGCTGTGCACAGGTGGCAGAAGCCTTTGATGACTGGTTTCCTCTTCCCTAGAGTCATTTAGCAGCAGGAGGGGCTGTGAGGTGGAGGGAGCAGCTGTTTATTCTCATGACACTTCCCACTGCCAAAGACAGCTCTTTGATTGATCCCCCCTCAGAAGATCTAGCTTGTACTCTGGGGACAGAAACGGTTTGGGGATGGATGGGTTGTGCAATTTCCTCTGGGTCAAACACTGGCTCTTCAGGAGAAAACAACAACTTTCCCTGGTGCTGTCTGTTGCTGGGAGTGAAAGGGGGTGACTACAAAGGTACCACCACCACCCTCCTCCCACTTTTTCCTCTGACCTTCTTAGAAACCATCAATATAAGCTCACGGGGCTTCCCTGGTGGCGCACTGGTTAAGAATCCACCTGCCAACGCAGGGGACACGGGTTCGAGCCCTGGTCTGGGAAGATGCCACATGCCGCGGAGCAACTAAGCCCATGCGCCACGCCACAACTACTGAGCCTGCGCTCCAGAGCCCACGAGCCACAACTCCTGAAGCCCAGGCACCTAGAGCCCGTGCTCTGCAACGAGAGAAGCCACCGCAATGAGAAGCCCACGCACCACAAAGAAGAGTAGCCACTGCTCGCCGCAACTAGAGAAAGCCCGCGCGCAGCAACGAAGACCCACTGCAGCCCCCAAAAATTAATTAATTAATTTAAAAAAATATATATATATATATATAAGCTCACATGGGTTTATTCACTTGGTCCACACTACAACTGTATGAGATAGATTCTTCTACCATCCATTTTAAAGATGGGGAAACTGAAGCTCGGAGAACATAAATCTCTTGCCCAAGATCACGTAGAAGCAGAACTAGGATTTGAACTCAAACGGTCTTAGAACTAAGAGAGTCATTAGGATTAAAAACAGACTTTAGGAAAGAAGCCTTACACTCCCCCCACCCAAGCACCCCTTGCCAACACACACACACACACACACACACACACACACACACACACACACACCCCATGCCAGTGATTGTTTGTCTTTTCCAGCAAAGAGCAATTTAATCTCCTTTTAGGAAACAAAATCTGACCAATTTAGTCAGGGAGAGGAGACAGGCTGAGAATAGACAAGCAAGTGAAAGTAAAAATCAGACTTGCTGAAAACAGGAAGTAGAGAAAACAGGCTGGAAGCTCCGATCAGAGCTGAGACACGGTAGATGTCAGGCACCGCTTCCCCATTTGTGAGATGCTTTAAAACAAGAATGTAAAAGAGAATCACCTAAATCATGTCATCTCTAGAACCTCACCCTGAAATTGAGGGTAGGGCTTGACTGGTCATTGGGAGGACAGAGGAAAGGAATTACTGTCTTTTCCTTCTAGCCTTCCCTGAATTCCAACATTAGTCAAGGCTGGGAATCCAAGACAGAAAGAGGGAAAACTAGAAGAATTGTTAAGAGAAGGACTGTACACTGTGGCTAGCAGGTCGAAGACTGGGGGACCACCCTGAAAAGCATGGGAACAACTGGAACATAACAGCTGGTTGGGCCAAGGCTTCCCAGCCCGAGGCTCGGCATGGACCCAAACCCACTGTTTATTTGCATTGCAAAAGCGTATCACCCTCAAGCTGGATCTTCCAAAGATGATAACATCAGTTCCCATTTACTTATGAAAAAGGAACAATCAAAAATAAGCAGATGACTCTGGTCTTTCCTCTACTGCCACAGGTAGAATTTCAATGCTGATTGACCCTGACAAATGCCAGGTTTTAGGGGAAATGGCAGAACCCTGAGATGCTCTGCTAGGGCCTTCTCTGCCCTTGTAAGTTGCCCAGGAACACTGGGGGGGTTTTGTTGTTGTTGTTGTTTTTATAAATGTATTTATTTAGTTATCTTTGGCTGTGTTGGGTCTTCATTGCTGCACGTGGGCTTTCTCTAGTTGTGGTGAGCTGGGGCTACTCTTCATTGCAGGGCGCGGGCTTCTCATTGCGGTGGCTTCTCTTGTTGAGGAGCACAGGCTCTAGGCGCATGGGCTTCAGTAGTTGTGGCACATGGGCTCAGGAGTTGTGGCTCATGGCCTCTAGAGCGCAGGCTCAGTAGCTGTGGCGCACGGGCTTAGTTGCTCCGCGGCATGTGGGATCTTCCCGGACCAGGGCTCGAACCCATGTCCCCTGAATTGGCAGGCGGATTCTTAACCACTGCGCCACCAGGGAAGCCCAGGAACACTGTTTTTAACAGAGAACAATCACCTTGACATTCTGATGATTCTAAATTTGGGATCGCTGTCAGATTCCAGTGGTTTTTACATGACATTTACATATGAAGACATTCTTAATGAAAAATATATTCTATACGGCTTAGCATAACACTGGCTGAAAAATATTCCACTATGTGTGCTGTTACAGGGCTGCAATTGAAATTCCAGTTGCTTTTGGAAAATGCTCAACATTTTTGAAGCTATTTCCTACCAAAGAGTTTATCACACAATATATAGAACCCAACTGGCCACTTTAAATGACTCTAGAAGGCAACTGTATATCAAACTCCTCCATAATGGATTTTTTTAAATTGTTAAAGAAACTCATCAATCCTCAGTAATCATTTTAAAGTAAAAATGATTCACTCATAACTAAGCTAGTGCAGCCCTGGTTCCCAAAACAGAAGCCATGACCATGAATAACTCCAATTCACCCCCAATTCTGGAAGTGCTAATTACCTCCAGGGATGCTACACAGGCAGCTGAAAAGCCGGATGACCACAAGCAATTAGCCAATCAATTTGGCTTGAAATCGCCAGCAACACAATTGGCAGAAAGCCATACATGGAGTTTAAATGGCAGTCACCTATCTGAGAGGAAACAAAAGGTTTTAGCCTCCCACACTACATTAATAACCGCCATGATGCCCCAAATTACCACCATCCTAATCACATGTTGGGATTTAGGCCCTGCTCAAAAAGCAAACAGATTACTCATTGTTGAAAACATCTTAGCCCATTAGCATCCATTAGCATACTAAGTAGGTCTCACCTAGGAAAACTGAGGGCAGTGTTCTGATGGAATGGAAAGGAGGAGAGTCACCCAGCATGGGAAAAGGTGACAAAGAAAGGAGTATTTGGGAAACACTGGTGTGGGAGAGATGGTGAGGGTGAGTGAAAACAAAGCCCCTCTGGTTCCCATATTCCTTAAAGGGGAAAAGAAGGTGGTCACAAATAATAATCTCATCAGTCTAACATCAATCTCAAGCAAGATTGCAGAACACAGCATCAGGGCTTCCCTGGTGGCGCAGTGGTTGGGAGTCCGCCTGCCGATGCAGGGGACGCGGGTTCGTGCCCCGGTCCGGGAGGATCCCGCGTGCCGCGGAGCGGCTGGGCCCGTGAGCCGTGGCCGCCGAGCCTGCGCGTCCGGAGCCTCTGCTCCGCAACGGGAGAGGCCACAACAGTGAGAGGCCCGTGTACCGCAAAAAAAAAAAAAAAAAAAAAAAAAAAAAAAAAAAAAAAAAAAAAAAAAAAAAAACACACACAGCATCAAGCAGATTTGTGAGCATTTCAAAAAGGAAGAAGCAGTCACAAGAAGCTGGCATAGTTTTATAAGAACAAGTCATGCCAGAGTAACCTCATTTCCTTTTATGATGGGAGTATTGGGCTGAAAACCAAGGGAAAACAGTGGATATACTGCTTCTGGACTTCAAGAGGGTTTAGAACAAAGTGAAGAGTCATGTCCAAGATAGACTGCTATAGATTGAAAAGAATACTGCTGGCTGGTTCCTTCACTGCTTTAATGGCTGTACCCAAAGGTGCTAGTTAATAGATTAATGTCAATTTAAAAGGAAGTTTCTGAGGGGGAACCTACGTGATCTGCTCTGCTCAGCGTTTTTATCAGTGACTAGTATGATGGTGTAAATAGTACGCTGATCAAATTTACAAATTACATGAAGCTACAAGGCACAGTTAACCCATTTTGAAACCCTAGTGATCTCAACAGGCTACACTTTTAGCTGAAATTTAACAAGATGCTATTATCATATAAGACAAACACCCCAAACATGGGATGAAAGCTGGCGACATCAGTTTGGAGAATTTTGCTTGACTTTAAGTTCAACACTCAATTGACTCACAGGTGACGGTCTTAAGGCTGGCTGCCTCAATAAAAGTGTAGCATGTAGACTATAGGAGGTGATTGCTACTCTGTGCTCTGTATTGGGCAATTCTGGGCACCGCAATTTAGGGGAATAATCACCAAATAGAAGCCTATCCACATGAGAGCGACCAGTATGGTGAAAGAGTTACAAGGGGACTTATTTTGGCCCAACAAACACAAAAACTAGCAATTAAAGCTGACCAAAAACAAAACGGGCTGCTTCGTAAAGGGGAGGATTCCTTCATCACAAGAGGTTTTCACGCCAAGACCAAATGATCACTGCCTTGGAATATGTTGTACAGAGGAGTCACACAGAGGCAGAAGGGTTGCATTCGATGACCTCTAAAACTTCCAGTCAACTCTGAGATACTGTGACATTATGGAACCACCTTCCTTAATTTATAAAACCAAAAAAGGACACAAAACCCACCTCTGGGTAGTAAATTAACACATGAAGAGAAATATTCTGAACCCAGAAGAGAGACTAGGGAAATAGCAGACAACCCTAGTCCCTTCTTCCTCCAAGCTCCATAGCTGTAGGGGTCTTGTTTGCATGGATAGCTTGGGAGTTTAAATAAACTTCACTTGGGTGGCTGAGATGTTTGTAATGAGGATGGGGGTAAAGGGAGTCAAATGGTGATGTGTAAACAACTTATTTCCCTGCCTACTGTGAAAACAGAATTTGATGTTTTTCTATAGAGAGAGTGATTTATATGAATAGGGCCAAAAAGCAAACAACAACCTAACCCACTTTAAGAGGATTATTTGTGAAATACAATAGAAACTCCATCTAAATCAAAGCATTTCTTCTGTGAGCCCTTACTTAAGACATAAAAATAACACAGAGAGAGCATGTCCATAAGCAGACAAGACTACATTTTTGAAGAATACAGCTGCATACTACCATGTGTGTGTCTGAAGGTGCCCTGAGGTGCCTGGCATACAGTAGGTGCTCACTAAATAGTTGTTGACTGGCTGACAGACACAGAGAAATAAAGTTTTTGAGGCATCTAAACAAAAAATGCCCTCAAAATTCCAGACTATAGTATGACAGCAGGATTTAGGTCTTCTACTTGAGACAACTTCGCAGGGCTGAGCCAGAAGCTTGGTGTTCCTTGGCTTCTGGCACACTGAAGAAAAGGACACAGTTTCCTAGGCAGATTGCTCAGGATCAGTCCTCTGGAGCCATCAATTAGGTGCTTCCCCAGTGAGCTATGGAAAATGCTGGCTCTCTGTGCACGTTGGGAGGCAGCAGAGAGCGTAATACTGGCCTGTTGCCCCTGGAAACCTTGACCTGGACCCAACAGTCCTCCTTCTAGGGGATTCTGCTCCAGGGATAGCCTTTCAAGTGCATGAGAAGACATAACTAAAGATATTCCCTTCAGCACTGTGTGTCAGAGAAAAAAGGTAAACAACAAACCCAAATGGTTGCCAGTAGGAGAGGAAACAGATAGGAATATTACACAACTGTTTTTAAAAAGGCCAAAGTCTTTAAGTACTTAGTTTGAAAGATGTCAGAGATATATGAAGTGGAAAAGTATGTTGCAAAACAGTACATATGGTACGATCACATTTATGTAGTGAAAAAACCGTGACTGACTAGTGAGTGTGTGTGTACATATACAAATGCATGGGAAAAGGTTTGGAAGGATACACACCCACATCAAACTTGACAGTGTTTCCAGTCGGCAAAGGCACTAAGACAGAGGGACAGGGACAAAGGGGGGGGGACTTGCAACTTTTTTACTTTTACTTTTTACTCTAGATATTTCTGTATTGCTTTTTTTCTTTTTTACATTAAGCACATCTAAATACTGGACTCATTTTTCCATCTCAGAAAATTACCTTTGTAATTTGAAAAATTATCAAAAATGAAGGACTCTCTTACTCTCTAGCCAAGCCTCCAGGGACTTCATAGAGGGCCTTGGCGAAGGAGTCTAGCCAGACCTGCTTAGCTTCCCTGCTCCACCCAAGTCATTCCCACTCTCTCTTGGGGGTGGGGGGCTGCAGGGGAGACCAGTTATCAGGTTGGCACATGGCCCTAAACGGAGGGACAATTTATGAATAAGTGACTTTCTCAGAAGGTCAAAACCCTGGGAGAATCAACAACATTTTCTCCTAAGAACCCTTTCTCCTAAGAACATTTTCTCAAAGCCTTCTCATAATAAACATCAGCAGTGCCCACTACTAAAATGTAGCGCACCTACCAAAATACTTGACATTGTCAAAAAAGATGGAGAGGGCTTCCCTGGTGGCGCAGTGGTTGAGAGTCCGCCTGCCGCTGCAGGGGACGCGGGTTCGTGCCCCGGTCCGGGAAGATCCCACGTGCCGCGGAGCGGCTGGGCCCGTGAGCCGTGGCCGCCGAGCCTGCGCGTCCGGAGCCCGTGCCCCGCAACGGGAGAGGCCACGACAGTGAGAGGCCCGCATACCGC